>NW_015091357.1:22943-28957 GCF_001431845.1 Calidris pugnax | reverse complement strand
ACACTCCAGGTGTGGCCTCCCCAGTGCTGAGTCCAGGGGCACAATCGCCGCCCTCCTTCTGCTGGTCACACTATTTTTGATCCAAGCCAGGATGCCATTGGCTTTCTTGCCCCCCTGGGCACACGGCCGGCTCATATTCAGCCGTTTGGCAACTAGAACCCCCAGGTCTCTTTCCTCCAGGCAGCTCCAGCCACACTTCCCCCAGCCTGTAGCGCTGCAGGGGGTTGGTGGGACCCAAGTGCAGGACCTGGCACTTGCCCTTGTTGAAACTCATCCCGTTGATCTTGACCCAGTGATCCAATCTATCTAGGTCCCTCTGTAGGGCTTCCCTCTCCTCCTGGGAGTCACCACTCCTGCTTAACTTGGGTGTCACCTGCAAACTTGCTGATGTTCCACCTCATGTCCTTCTCGAGATCGTCAATAAAGACGTTAAATAGAAACGGTCCCAACACTGAGCCCTGAGGCAAGTGTGACAACCGGTGACAAGCCCAGTGATCCAATCTATCTAGGTCCCTCTGTAGGGCTTCCCTCTCCTCCTGGGACTCACCACTCCTGCTTAACTTGGGTGTCATCTGCAAACTTGCTGATGTTCCACCTTATGTCCTTCTCGAGATCGTCAATAAAGACGTTCAACAGAAATGGTCCTAGCACTGAGCCCTGAGGCAAGTGTGACAACCCGGTGACAAAAGTGACACCCGGTTGTCCCCCCCAACCCCTACCCCCAATGTTGTCACCGTTGGGTTTGTCACCTCGATTTTATTGAGCAGATCCTCGTAGCTGACGTCGCGGTTGTTCTGCAGGAACTCCACCACGATTTTGCTCATGTAGATCTTCTCTTGCATGAGGGCGAAGATGGGGGCGTACTCCTCGCTGGGCTCCATCAGGATGTAATCGGCGAAGGCTGCGGCCGGGGGGGGTTAAATATGGGGAGAATTTAGGGAAATTTAAGGACGAGCCAAGATCTTGAAAGGCGGTCCATCAGGATGTAATCGGCGAAGGCTGCGGCCGGGGGGGTTAAATTTGGGGAGAATTTAGGGATAATTAAGGACGAGCCAAGATCTCGAAAGGCGGTTAAATACGGGGAAACAGGATGTAATCGGCGAAGGCTGCGGCCGGGGGGGGTTAAATATGGGGAGAATTTAGGGAAATTTAAGGACGAGCCAAGATCTTGAAAGGCGGTTAAATACGGGGAAATTTAATGATATTTAAGGACGAGCCAAGATCCCGGCGAGTGGGTCCTGGGGAGGTGAAGACCAACCCCATCCCCACTGCTACAACACCAGGATCTAAGCATGAGGAGAAGCTCTACCACTAGCCAGGACCCACGGGCACTCAGCTATCACCACCAAAACCAGGGGGGAGTGATATGGGGGCACACTAGCCACGCACTAGCCTTTTAGTTTTGCCTTTACCTAATCAGAAAACAAGGACAATTTGGGGTGGGTTTATGTTTTTTCCCTACTACAAACTCTATTTGGTGATGCACAGAAGTGAAATGCCTCCTCTGATACCACCAGAAAGGTTATTGGAAAGGTTCCTTGAAGAAACGGTGAAGGGAGAAAAGTTTTACACCCCTTCTCCCCCTGAAAAAATCAACTTTCTTCCCCCAATTTGGCTAGAGAGTGGAAAAAAAACCAGCTGGGAGGCAGAGCTAGGGGCTGGGCGGGACTGGGCGTCCCTCCAAGACCTTTCTCAACACAAACCTGCCCAAAAAACTAAGGGAATAGAGCAAAAAAGCAACAGAGAGAGGGCGAGAGGTCAAGGATGATGAGAAAACTCCCTCCAAGAGTGACCCCGAGCCGTCCCCAAATAGAGCAAAAAAGCAACAGAGAGAGGGCGAGAGGTCAAGGACGATGAGAAAACTCCCTCTGAGAGCGACCCCGCATCGTGCTGGTGGGTTTCCGTGGAGAAAAGACCAGGAAGAAGGATCCTGCCCGGAAAAAGCTGGCAGGAGACACCCCCTTGGAGCCACCACTGGCAACTGGGAGCTCATGGGGAGGTTTTATACGTGTTTAATATAATCCTGGGTGGTGCTGAGCTGAATAAACCCAGAGAAGCTCCAGGTTGGGTCTCCACCTGGCCACGTTGCGACTTCCCGGTGGTGGCAAAATCCAGGAATCCAAATAAAGCTCCTTCAGCAGCCCAGACATGCAGAAGAGACTTAAATCCCACCTTCACCCAACCCAACCGTCCTCATCCTCGCTCACCCACCTGTGGTGAAGCCAATCAACGCCTTCTCTCCTCCATCGAAGCCCGTGATCCACCAGGCGTTGATGGGGCCCAACTTCTTGGCTCTCACCCCACCTGAAAGCAAGAAAACCCACCGTTTTGGTCTTCAATGCCCCAAATTCATCAGTGACCTGGACGAGGGGATAGAGTGTATCCTCAGCAAGTTGGCTGATGATACCAAACTGGGAGGACTGGGTGACACTCCAGAGGGCTGGGCCACCATCCAGCGAGACTTGGGACAGGCTGGAGGGCTGGGCAAGGAAGAACCTCATGAGGTTCACCAAGGACAAGTGGAGGGTCCTGCACCTGGGGAGGAAGAACCCCAGGCACCAGTTGAGGTTGGGGGTGGATCTACTGGGAAGCAGCTCTGAGGAGAAGGATCTGGGGGTCCTGGTGGCCAGTAAACTCTCCAGGAGCCAGCAATGGGCCCTGGTGGCCAAGAGGCCAATGGGATCCTGGGCTGTGTAGGGTAGAGTGTGGCCAGGAGGTGGAGGGAGGTCATTCTCCCCCTCTGCTCTGCCCTGGGGAGGCCCCAACTGGAATCCTGCGTCCAGTTCTGGGCTCCCCAGTTCAAGAGGGACAGGGAACTACTGGAAAGAGTCCAGCGAAGGGCTACAAAGATGATTCAAGGATTGGAGCATCTCCCTGATGAAGAAAGACTGAGAGAGCTGGGACTCTTTAGTCTGGAGAAGAGAAGGTTGAGGGGAGACCTTCTTCATGCTTCCAAGGATCTAAAGGAGGATGGAGCCGGACTCTTTTCAGGGGTTCCCAGTGAGAGGACAAGGGGCAACGGGCACAAGTTGGACCAGAAGAGGTTCCACTCAAATATGAGGAAGAACTTCTTCACGGTGAGGGTGGCAGAGCCCTGGAAGAGGCTGCCCAGGGAGGGTGTGGAGTCCCCTTTAGTGGAGTCCCCTTCTTCTGGAGATCTTCAAGCCCCACCTGGATGCTCCTGAGTAACATGCTCTAGCTCTAGGCAATCCTGCTTCATCTAGTTGGACTAGATGATCTCTATGGTCCCTTCCAACTCGAAAAATTCAGTGAAAATCCCACCCCCTGAGCAGATGAGGGTGACAAAGCACCATCCCCACAGCTCTTGAGGTTCCACCACGTCCCCAACTCACCATCCAGACAAGGGTTATCGTCGTAGATGGGCTTCACGGCGCCGCTGAAATACAACTCGATGTTCCTCTCGATCAGGCCGGTGTCAAAGGGGCACAAGTGACCTCGTTTGTCGTAGACACTGCCAAAAGGGACAGAGGGGGCAAGTTTGACGTGAATCTAGGGGTTTGGGGGTTTTTAAACAGCCCAATTTCCTCCTTTCTCACCTAAAAGAGGTGACTTTGTGCTGCGGCAGGTCCTCGTAGCTCTCGAAGCCGTCTTCGTTAGCGTCGAAGATGGACAACCGCTCGTCCGTCAGCATCTCGGGCTCCTCCAGCTGAAGGAGGGAAGAGAGGAGAAGGATCGTTAACGAGCACCAGGCCGGTGTCAAAGGGGCACAAGTGACCTCGTTTGTCGTAGACACTGCCAAAAGGGACAGAGGGGGCAAGTTTGACGTGAATCTAGGGGTTTGGGGGTTTTTAAACAGCCCAATTTCCTCCTTTCTCACCTAAAAGAGGTGACTTTGTGCTGGGGCAGGTCCTCGTAGCTCTCGAAGCCGTCTTCGTTAGCGTCGAAGATGGACAACCGCTCGTCCGTCAGCATCTCGGGCTCCTCCAGCTGAAGGAGGGAAGAGAGGAGAAGGATCGTTAACGAGCACCCCCTCGTTAGCACCACGCCTCTCCCCAGCGTCCCCCCCCCAAAAAGAAGAATTAAATCCCTTACGGCATCGTCGGGATCCCCTTGGAAGAATTTGAGGTCGGGATCGTCGAGGTACTGTCTGCAGTCGACGCATTTGGGAGGGGTGGTCTACAAGACAAGGTTGGGGGGGGGACAACCTCAGCTTTTTTTTTTGTCCTCCCCCCTCCGTGAGCTTCAAGCCCACCATGAGACTCCGAGGGTCCCGTTCGTTAGCGCAACCCTCGTTTTTTAAAGCCTCTGGGGGACAAAATAGCAACCGCTGCCCTCGCTTCGAAAGCAGCCCAAATTCATACAGGTTCTGCTGCTCCCTAATTCACTGGGTGTCATTTTTGGGGGCTGGGTGGGCTAAAAATAGCTTTTTTTTTCACCCCCCCCTTAGGGAAACGTAAGCGCTCTTGGGAAGAGTTAAAAGAATTTTTAAAAAGCCCAAAAATGCTGAGATGGAGGGAAAAGGAGCTACTTACTTTAGCAGGCGTTGGAGTTTTAACCTGAGTAATTTCATCTTTTATCTCCGACCTGGGGGGGTGGGGGGGGAAGAAGAAAATAGAAGGGGGTGAAGACCTGGAGAAGCGCTAACGACGTCGTTCTCCCCGCGCTAACGAGGCCCCGACAGAGGGGCAGCCTCTCCTTCCTCCTTACCCTTCTTTGGTTTCGATTTTAATTCTTTTCTCCTCTTGTTCCTTGAAGGAGAAAGGAAAAAAGGTAAAAAGGGGGAGGTTGGAGAGAGAACGACACCCCCCCAGGAGAAACTGGACTCCAGGAGAGATTGGACTCGGTGAAGCCACCAGGTCAAGATTTTGGGGGACTAATGGGGCCAACACACACCTTGTCCTCCAGCTCCTCTTCCTCCTTCTCCACGCTCATGGCCTCCTGCTTCACCTCCCCCCCGTTCACCTCCTCCGATTTCCGTTTGTTGGACCTGCCCGTTGGATCAAGCCAAGAACCCAACGTTGGGAGGGTTTGGGGGGGCTCCCCCCAGAAAGCTCCCCCCCACCACATTGATTTGGGTCAAATTTTGGGTCAAACCCATCAACGGAGAGAGGAAGAAGAGGGTGAAGGGTTGCCCACCATGATACTAACCCTTTGGAGAAGATGCTGAGGATGGACGGTTGCCGACCGGAGCTCCGGGTGGCCCTGGAGCTGGCGGGAGACTCTGTGGGGAAGATAACGAAGGATGGCGTTAACGATGGCGACTCATTATCCTTCCCCCTCCCCACAACATCCCACCCAACGGGGGCCAGGATCGTGGTGGGCGACAGCACCCTTCTCCCTGCCCCCCAACCCCCCTGGAGACCCCCAAAAACCCTTCCTGAGGTGGGATCCCATCCCTTGGGGGGTGGAATTTAATTAACGTTGATCAATTATTCAATTCAATCAATTATTCAATCAATTCAAGAGGATGGAAAACCCAGTGGATCCCGGTGCCGACGTTACTTTTGCTTTCCCCGTTGGATCTGCTCCTCCTGGCCTTGCGAGCCCTGGGCACGGGGACCACCGAGGAGGAAGAGGAGGAAGATGCAGCTGCTTCCTCCATCTCCATGGCGCTGTCTTCTTCTCCGTCGGCTCCGGCTCGTTCCGAATCCTCGTCGCTGCCGTAGGCGCCGTTTTTGGAACATCCGTTGGGTGCCTGCACCGAAGACGCCGCGTCCCCATTCTCCGCTGAAAGCTCTTGGTGGAGCAAGGCCTTCACCTTGGCCAGGTACCTCTCCTGGGAGAGTTTTGGGGCTTAACCAAAAAACCGCCCGGCTCCGGTGAACGGCGGCCACCGGGGAACCGGCACCGGGGAACCGGTGACACCGGGGAACCCAACTCTCACCTCCGACAGCTCCTCGCAACGGAGTTTGGCTTCCAGTTCGCTCAACTGGTTTTGGACGTCAACTTGGAGGAAGCCATGGATGAGGCTCAACTTCTCCTTGACGCACTCCTGGTGGGGACAAAAGGGGACGTTGTGGGGCTGGGGGACGTTCTCCGTGGGGCTGGAGGAC
>NW_015091357.1:22083-22462 GCF_001431845.1 Calidris pugnax | reverse complement strand
ATTGGGGGGGTCAGGACCCCCACACCCCCCCCTCGCCCCCCAACCTTGCGAGATGGAACCAAGAAGCTTGAAGAGCAGATCCCTCACCTTGAGGCTTGAAGATCTCAGCACCCAGCACCCCAAAACCAGCTCCAGCGTCCCCCCAACTCCCACCACCCCAAACCGGAGTGTCCCCAGCCCCATGGTGACAACGTGGGGTGGTGGCAACCAAATTTGAGCCGTGGGCAAGCGAAAAGATGGCTCCTGATGGTCCAGGGGGACCCCTCACCTTCTCGCTCAGGGTGTCTTCATCCTTCTCCAAGTCCTGCAGCCTGGAAGAGAAGAGAATTGGGGGTCAGGAGGTGTCGTTGGGGGTCAGGAGGTGTCGTTGGGGGGCACG
>NW_015091357.1:16440-17584 GCF_001431845.1 Calidris pugnax | reverse complement strand
CCCCCACTTTTTTTCCTCCATTTTAGACGGAGGTGGTGCACTCGCGGGTGATGGGGGAGGTGGGTAAGTCGTATTTGGGGGTGCAACGGTCCAAGGAGCTGGAGGTACGAAGGGGGAGGCCGCAACGGCCGGGGGGTTGGTCCCCACGTCCCGCCCCACAACAACACAAGACCCTGAGGAACTCCCGCCTCATGTCCTTGCTCCTCAAGGTGTAGATGATGGGGTTGGCCGCCGAGTTGAGGGTGGCGAAAGCGAAAAAATAATTAGCTTTATAAAGGATTCGACAAGCCCGAACCGGGCAAGAAGCGTCCATGAGGAGGATGATGAAGGCTGGTAACCAACAGATGATGAAGGCTCCTAAAACGATGGTGACCGTCTTGAGCAAAGCCAAGGTTTGGGCGGTGGCGATTTCGGCGTGGCTGGAGCGGACGATGCAGTAGATGCGGGTGTAGAGGCCGACGATGGCGAGGAGGATGAGGGTGAAGATGGTGATGACGAAGAGGATGTAGCGTTTGGAGTAGAGGGGGAGGACGGTGGAGCAATCGCGGAGGTCGCTCATGCAGTTCCAACCCATGATGGGGAGGCTGCCGATGGCGGCGGCGATGACCCAACAAGCTCCGATGAGCAAGACCATCCGGCAGTTCTTGTCGCTGCTGTAGACCTTGACCTTGGTGATGGCCACGTGGCGTTCGATGGCGATGGCCAACAAGCTGAAGACGGAGGCGGCCAAGGTGGCGAAGGCCGTGCCTTCCCTGACGAACCACTGGACCGGCGTCAAGTTGAAGGTGATGGAACCCGAGAGCAAGATGTTGGCCATGAAGGCCAACCCGGCCAAGAGATCGGAGAAAGCCAAGTTGCCGATGAAGATGTACATGGCCGAGTGGAACTTCTTGTTGCGACAGACGGAGATGAGCACCAAGAGGTTCTCCAAGACGATGAAGCAACACAAGACGACGATGAAGATGGAAACCACCCACCGGGAGGTGGTGATGGGACTCTCCGAGTCTTCTTTGGTGTAATTGTAGTGCTCCCGGATCTTCTGCGTGTTAAAATACTCCTTGTAGATGCTCCCCATGGTTCCTCACCATCCGTTGGGCCTTCAACGTCGCAAGGAGGACATGGCGCCGGCCATTCCGGGCTGCGG
>NW_015091357.1:14105-14933 GCF_001431845.1 Calidris pugnax | reverse complement strand
AGGGGGGGAAGGGGGGAGGGGGAAGGGAAGAGACCGGACCCTCCGGAATTCGAGAGGGGTCGCACCGGGAGCCTCAACCGGGATCTTCAACCGGGAGACACCGGGGGGGCCCGAACTGGGATCCTGAACTGGGATCCTGAACTGGGAGCAACAACTGGGAACCTGAACTGGGAGCCTGAACTGGGATTCACACCGGGATCCTGAACTGGGAGCCTGAACTGGGATCCTGAACTGGGAGCCCGAACTGGGAGCCTGAACTGGGAGCAACAGGAACAGCAACAGGAGCCTGAACTGGGAGCCTGAACTGGGATTCACACCAGGATCCCGAACCCGAACTGGGATCCTGAACTGGGATTCACAGCGGGACCCAGAACTGGGGTCCTGAACTGGGACCCCACACCAGGATCCAGAACTGGGATCCCGAACTGGGATTCACACCGGGATACCGAACTGGGAACCTGAGCTGGGATCCTGAACTGGGATTCATACTGGGATCCTGAACTGGGATCCTGCACTGGGATTCACACTGGGATCCCAAACTGGGATCCTGAACTGGGACCCTGCACTGGGATCCCAAATTGGGAACCTGAGCTGGGATTCTGAACTGGGATTCACACCGGGATCCCAAACTGGGATCCCAAACTGGGATCCTGAACTGGGACCCTGCACCAGGATCCTGAACTGGGATTCACACCGGGATCCCGAACTGGGATCCCGAACTGGGATCCTGAACTGGGATTCACACTGGGATCCTGAATTGGGGTCCCGAACTGGGATCCCGAACTGGGATCCCGAACTGGGAGCCTGAACTGGGAGCCTGAACTGGGA
>NW_015091357.1:3863-6229 GCF_001431845.1 Calidris pugnax | reverse complement strand
GAGTCCTAGAGCATAAACCAAAAGTCCCTTCTGCCACATCTCAGATTCTCTCTAAGCAGACCTTCTCCCTGCTTCCCTCTATCGTGACAAGACCAAAGGACAGGAGAGAGCCAATGTCAGATGAGAGGTCCATCAAGGAGAGATCTCACTTTGGAAGAGAAGAAGCTTCAGACTCACCTAATTCCCAAGGAGAAGGTGGCCAGAGAAGTGGATGAGAGGGCAGGGACCTGTGCTGGCTTTTATACCTGCCCTTCATTGCTGCAGGAGCAGAGGTGCCCTTTGCAGAGGTAACAATTTTCTGACAAGCTCATCTTGAATGCAAACCATCGCAGCTAATGATATGGGCTGTGCTTTGGTTTCCAACACTGCTGCCTTTTCATTTCCAGGTTTGTTTCATGCTAATGTCCCAATGGAGGCTTCCTGTGATCACTGGGATGAAGGTCCCAGGATTTCCAGGGCAGGAATGCAGCAGTGCACGCAGAAGAGTCAGTTTAAGTGCTGGGTGGGTTCAGAGGAAAATTGCCTGGGTCACTCCATCGGGATTGTTTGAAGTGTGTTCTGAGGAAGATGGTCCGTCCATCCTCAGCTTGATGCACATGGGCTCCTGACAGGTTTTGACCCCATCCTGCCTCACACTTGTACCTGGTTCCATGCCGGTGTGCCTGAGCCTGCGTGTCTCTGTCCTTGTGTGTCCCTCATCAGGAGGGAATGTGTTGGCTATGGCAGCGGTCCTGTCCACTGCTCTGTCCATGAGCAACACAGAACAACAGATTGCCTGGGTTAGCAGGAGGGCAACTGAGGGGTGATGGCACCAACCCCCTGGAAATCTGTCCAGGGAAAAAGGCACTGAAATACAGCCCCTGCCTCCTGAGCCCTCCTTCTCCTGCCCCTGCAGAGCTCACATGCTGCTGCTGCCCATTTGGGACTCCAAAAAGGATGGAGTCCCTCCAGTTTTAATCAGTTTTTAATCCCTGTAAAGGGACGTGGATTCACAACTGCATCCCCCAAAGCCAGCTGCTGTCCCACAGGGATGTCCAGTATCAACCCTCTTTCTGACAAGGGCTGTGCACAGTGGGGACATTTTCTAAGTCCATGTCCCCTCCAGAATATTGGTCGGCCTGAGCTCACGTCCAGCTTGGAGGCAGTACAGCTGAGGGCCTTTCCCCTTCCCTTGAGAGACCTGAGTGAGGGCAGTGCCAGGGAGCTCTGCTGGGAGAGCTCAGCCAGGGCAGAGTCCCCCTCCGTGGAGCTGCTCTTTCTGAGCTGAGGCTCCAGTGTACCCAAGGGACAACCTCATTGCTTTCTCAGGAGGTACCAGGCACCATGAGGAAGGGGGAAGGGGGGAGGGGGAAGGGAAGAGACCGGACCCTCCGGAATTCGAGAGGGGTCGCACCGGGAGCCTCAACCGGGATCTTCAACCGGGAGACACCGGGGGGGCCCGAACTGGGATCCTGAACTGGGATCCTGAACTGGGAGCAACAACTGGGAACCTGAACTGGGAGCCTGAACTGGGATTCACACCGGGATCCTGAACTGGGAGCCTGAACTGGGATCCTGAACTGGGAGCCCGAACTGGGAGCCTGAACTGGGAGCAACAGGAACAGCAACAGGAGCCTGAACTGGGAGCCTGAACTGGGATTCACACCAGGATCCCGAACCCGAACTGGGATCCTGAACTGGGATTCACAGCGGGACCCAGAACTGGGGTCCTGAACTGGGACCCCACACCAGGATCCAGAACTGGGATCCCGAACTGGGATTCACACCGGGATCCCAAACTGGGATCCCAAACTGGGATCCTGAACTGGGACCCTGCACTGGGATCCCAAATTGGGAACCTGAGCTGGGATTCTGAACTGGGATTCACACCGGGATCCCAAACTGGGATCCCAAACTGGGATCCTGAACTGGGACCCTGCACCAGGATCCTGAACTGGGATTCACACCGGGATCCTGAACTGGGATCCCGAACTGGGATCCTGAACTGGGATTCACACTGGGATCCTGAATTGGGGTCCCGAACTGGGATCCCGAACTGGGATCCCGAACTGGGAGCCTGAACTGGGAGCCTGAACTGGGAGCCTGAACTGGGATTCATGCTGGGATCTCAAACTGGGATCCTCCACCGGGCCCCTACATTGAGATTCCGAACTGGGATCCTGAACTGGGATTCACACCAGGATCCAGAACTGGGATCCTGAACTGGGATACAAACTGGGATTCACACCAGGATCCCGAACTGGGATCCCGAACTGGGATCCTGAACTGGGATTCACACTGGGACCCTAAACTGGGATCCCGAACTGGGATTCACACTGGGATCCCGAGCTGGTATCTGGGGGGGGTCCCGGGCAGGATCAGGGCCG
>NW_015091357.1:0-473 GCF_001431845.1 Calidris pugnax | reverse complement strand
CGAGCCCCCCAGGGCACCCCAGTTTGGGTGCCACCAAGGTCCTAGGGGTGCCAGGCCCCCAGGGCACCCAAGTTTGGGTGCCACCAAGGTCCCAGGGGTGCCAGGCCCCCAGGGCACCCAAGTTTGGGTGCCACCAAGGTCCCAGGGGTGCCAGCCCCCCAGGGCACCCCAGTTTGGGTGCCACCAAGGTCCCAGGGGTGCCAGCCCCCAGGGAACCCCAGACCGGGTGCCAGCCCCCCAGGGCACCCCAGTTTGGGTGCCACCAAGGTCCCAGGGGTGCCAGCCCCCCAGGGCACCCCAGTTTGGGTGCCACCAAGGTCCCAGGGGTGCCAGCCCCCCAGGGCACCCCTGTTTGGGTGCCACCAAGGTCCCAGGGGTGCCAGCCCCCCAGGGCACCCCAGTTTGGGTGCCACCAAGGTCCTAGTGGTGCCAGCCCACCAGGGGACCCCAGACCGGGTGCCAGCCCCCCAGGG
>NW_015091356.1:12235-14492 GCF_001431845.1 Calidris pugnax | reverse complement strand
CCTGGACCAAGGGGACACCTGGAACATGGCCCAGCTCCCCTCCGTTGGCCACGAGCAGTTCTACTCCATCTTGGCCGCCAACGACGACCTGGTCTTCATGCACGTGGACGAGCCGGGTGGTGGGTGTCACCCTGGGGTGGGGGGGACACAACCAGGGGGGGGACAACACCACGGGGACGTGCCTGGGAGGAAGGACTCACTCATTGAGGTTGCCCACGAGCCAGCAAATGCGGCCAATGGAAGGTCAACGGCATCTTGGGGGGCATCAAGGAGAACTTGGTGGAGGGAGGTCATCCTGGTCTGCCCTGGGGGGGCTCCAGTTGGAGAACTGGGACCAGTTGTGGGCTCCCCAGTTCCAGAAGGACAGGGAACTGCTGGAGAGGGGACAGCAGAGGGCTATGAGGATGATGAGGGACCTGGAGCATCTCTCTGCTGAGGAAAGGCTGAGGGACTTGGGGCTTTTGGGGCTGGAGAAGAGAAGGCTGAGGGGGGATCTCCTCAAGGGTGGGGGTCAGGAGGATGGGACCGGTCTTTTTTCGGTGGTGCCCAGGGACAGGACAAGAGGAAACGGGCACAAACTTGACCATAAGAAGTTCCACCTAAACATGAGGAGGAACTTCTTCACTTTGAGGGTGGCAGAGCCCTGGCAGAGGCTGCCCAGGGAGGTGGTGGAGTCTCCTTCTCTGGAGACATTCAAACCCCACCCGGACACGTTCCTGTGGGACCTGCTCCGGGTGGGACCTGGAGGAGATGATCTCCAGAGGTCCCTTCCCACCCCATGGGAGTCTATGATTCTATGATTAAGGCCTTGCTAATTAGCAGGCTGGTGGCTTTGAGGTGGGCGGGGACCCGTGACCACGCTGTGTCCCTTTTTGTGACACCAGGGGAGGAGAAACCCCTCTCCTCTTCCTCAGACACCCCAGGGAGGAAGGGGGGGTCACTGGGTGCTGATGGTGGTCTGTGGTGGCCCCCTGGGACCACCTGGGACAGGGACAGCCAGGGCTGGGGACAACCAGGATGGGGCTAGGGGACAACTGGGGCTGGGGACAATGGAGGTCTGGACTGGGGACAACCAGAGCTGAGGACAACCAGGGTTGGGGACAGCTGGGGACAACTGGGGTTGGGAATAGCCAAAGCTGGGGACAAGCAGGACCAGGGCTGGGGACAACCAGGGCTGGGAATAGACAAGTCTGGGGACAACCAGGACCAGGTGTGGGGACAACCAGAGCTGGGGACAACCAGGGTTGGGAATAGCCAAGGCTGGGGACAACCAGGACTGGGCTAGGGGACAACTGGGACTGGGGACAATCAGGGCTGGGGACAACTGGAGCTGGGAATAGCCAAGGCTGGGGACAACCAGGGCTGGACTGGGGACAACTGGGACTGGGGACAACCAGGGTTGGGAATAGTCAAAGCTGGGGACAACCAGGACCAGGTCTGGGGACAACCAGGGCTGGGGACAACTGGGGCTGGGGACAACCAGAGCTGGGGACAACCAGGGCTGGACTGGGGATAACTGGGACTGGGGACAACTAGAGCTGGGGACAACTGGGGCTGGGGACAACCGGGACTGGGGACAACCAGGGTTGGGGACAGCTGGGGACAACTGGGGCTGGGAATAGCTAGGGCTGGGGACAACCAGGACCAGGGCTGGAGACAACCAGGGCTGGACTGGGGATAGTTGGGACTGGGGACAATCAGGGCTGGGGACAACCAGGGTTGGGGACAGCTGGGGACAACTGGGGTTGGGAATAACCAAGGCTGGGGACAACCAGGACCAGGCTAAGGGACAACTGGGGCTGGGGACAACCAGAGCTGGGAACAACCAGGACCAGGGCTGGGGACAACCAGGGCTGGGAATAGACAAGGTTGGGGACAACCAGGACCAGGCGAGGGGACAACTGGGACTGGGGACACTCAAGGCTGGGGACAACCAGGGTTGGGAATAGCCAAGGCTGGGGACAACCAGGACTGGGCTAGGGGACAACCAGGGCTGGCCTTGGATGGGGACAACCAGGACTGGGCTAGGGGACAACCGGAGCTGGGGACAACCAGGGTTGGGAATAGCCAAGGCTGGGGACAACCAGGGTTGGGGACAACCAGATCTGGGGTCAACCACGAGTGGGCTGGGACTAGTCAACCCTGCTCTGGGGACAGCCGTGTCCCGGGGGGGTGGATCCACCAAACCCCAGAGTGTCATCTCCACCTGGTGTCCCCCCCAAACGTTCCCCCTCCTCACCCCTGTCCCCGTGTGTCC
>NW_015091356.1:5166-6138 GCF_001431845.1 Calidris pugnax | reverse complement strand
GAGAGTGACACCCACGGCGAGGGGGTGACGGTGACAACCACGGGCGGGAGGTGACGATGACAACAGGTTGGGGGGTGACAGTGACAACCGGCCAGGGGGTGATGGTGACAACCATGGCTGGGTGATGTCAGTGACAACTGGCCGCGGGTGACGGTGGCAACCACAGCTGGGGGGTGATGGTGACAACCATGGCCAGGGGGTGACGGTGACAACCACGGCCTGGGGGTGACAGTGACAACTGACTGGGAGGTGATGGTGACAACCACGGCCAGAGGGTGATGGTGACAACCAGCTGGGGGGTGACAGTGACAACCATGGCTGGGAGGAGTCGGTGACAACCAGCCAGGGGGTGATGGTGACAATCCTGGCTGGGAAGTGACAGTGACAGTGATGGTGACAACCATCTGGGGGGTGACGATGACAACCACGGCCAGAGGGTGATGGTGACAACCACAGCTGGGGGGTGACAGTGACAACCATGGCCTGGGGGTGACGGTGACAACAGGCTGTGGGGTGATGGTGACAACTGTGGCCAGGGGGTGACCGTGACAACCATGGCTGGGAGGTGACAGTGACAACCGGCTGGGGGTTGATGGTGACAACCATCTGGGGGGTGACAGTGACAACCGGTCAGGAGGTGACAGTGACAACCACACCCGGGGGGTGACTGTGACAACTGTGGCCAGGGGTTGACGGTGACAACAGGCTGGGGGGTGACGGTGACAACCATGGCCAGGAGGTGATGGTGACAACTGTGGCTGAGAAGTGACAGTGACAACTGGCCGGGAGATGATGGTGACAGCTGACGGGGGGGTGACTGTGACAATCATGGCTGGGAGGTGACAGTGACAACCATGGCCAGGAGGTGATGGTGACAACCAACTGGGGGTTGATGGTGACACTGGATGGGAGGTGATGGTGGCAACCATGGCCGGGGGGGGGAGGGGGAAACCCACCCGGGGGGGGACGGTG
>NW_015091356.1:0-1173 GCF_001431845.1 Calidris pugnax | reverse complement strand
TGACAGTTGGTCAGGGTGTGATTGTGACAACCACGGCCGGGGGTGACGGTGACAACCATGGCTGGGGGGTGGTGGTGACAACCATGGCCAGGGGGTGACAGTGACAACCACAGCCGGGAGGTCATGGTGACAACCAGCCAGGGGATGACAGTGACAACTGTGGCCGGGGGGTGACGGTGACGACAGGCTGGGGGGTGATGGTAACAACCACGGGCGGGAGGTGACAGTGACAACCATGGCCAGGGGGTGACGGTGACAACCACGGGCGGGAGGTGACGATGACAACAGGTTGGGGGGTGACAGTGACAACCGGCCAGGGGGTGATGGTGACAACCATGGCTGGGTGATGTCAGTGACAACTGGCCGCGGGTGACGGTGGCAACCACAGCTGGGGGGTGATGGTGACAACCATGGCCAGGGGGTGACGGTGACAACCACGGCCTGGGGGTGACAGTGACAACTGACTGGGAGGTGATGGTGACAACCACGGCCAGAGGGTGATGGTGACAACCAGCTGGGGGGTGACAGTGACAACCATGGCTGGGAGGAGTCGGTGACAACCAGCCAGGGGGTGATGGTGACAATCCTGGCTGGGAAGTGACAGTGACAGTGATGGTGACAACCATCTGGGGGGTGACGATGACAACCACGGCCAGAGGGTGATGGTGACAACCACAGCTGGGGGGTGACAGTGACAACCATGGCCTGGGGGTGACGGTGACAACAGGCTGTGGGGTGATGGTGACAACTGTGGCCAGGGGGTGACCGTGACAACCATGGCTGGGAGGTGACAGTGACAACCGGCTGGGGGTTGATGGTGACAACCATCTGGGGGGTGACAGTGACAACCGGTCAGGAGGTGACAGTGACAACCACACCCGGGGGGTGACTGTGACAACTGTGGCCAGGGGTTGACGGTGACAACAGGCTGGGGGGTGACGGTGACAACCATGGCCAGGAGGTGATGGTGACAACTGTGGCTGAGAAGTGACAGTGACAACTGGCCGGGAGATGATGGTGACAGCTGACGGGGGGGTGACTGTGACAATCATGGCTGGGAGGTGACAGTGACAACCATGGCCAGGAGGTGATGGTGACAACCAACTGGGGGTTGATGGTGACACTGGATGGGAGGTGATGGTGGCAACCATGGCCGGGGGGTGATGGTGACAA
>NW_015091355.1:0-1790 GCF_001431845.1 Calidris pugnax | reverse complement strand
TTATCACAGAACAAATAGGGTATCGAATTAAAAATAAACTTTTCCTCCTGTAAGCTCTGTTCAAATAGTTTTGCTGGTGGGTTTGTGGAGTTACCTGGGATGTGCATTGAATCCTGTACTTAAAAGATAATAGCCACTTACTCTCCAGAGCCCTGCTAAAAAAATAATTTTTAAAATTATTTCTTCACTGCTAGTTCTGTCAAGTCACAATAATTAGCTATATTTCACCTGAAAGCATCCTTGCCATTTCCTGAAGTTTTAACCCCATGACAAGTTTTGTAGTTGGAAAGCTGCATGTTGTAGCTCTGTATTCTTGAGAATTAAACACTTCCATTTATCTGATGTCCAAACCTCAAAATTAATAAATAAAAAATCAATAACTTTAAAATTAGTAATATAAAATATGATCAGCTAGTGATGGATTTTTGTCTCCAGTCTATAATTAAGTAACAAATCCATGAATAAAGCCACTGCTACAAATATAACCTTTCCTTTTATGATTTCAAAATTAAATATTATTTCTTTGTACATTTCATTTTCTGCAAAAGCATTACCATGACGTATAGTCATTACTTATACAACTGCTAATATAATTGGTGTAAGGACTTCACACTGGAGAGTTGGTCCATGCACCATATGACAGCTTGCGGTGAGCTTGGATCTTCCTTATCACGGAGCCTTTCCTGTATTTCCTATATTCACCTCCCTCTGCCCTAGGCTGGAGCCACTGTACCTATAGGAGTGTTTCTGCCCTTGCTGGGAGGATATACAGCCCTATCATGGGCATCTTTTCACATGGGAGGACTCGTCTGCCAGTGCTGAATTGCTTCAAGTACATTGTCCCATAGCAGAAGAAGAAAGAAAATAATGTAGTTCAGTGAGAGAAGGAAATTATATATATATTTCTCTGTGTGCATGTATATATTTAAGTGTCTATTTGTAGCTACATGGGACTTAAAGGTAGTAGTAGTAGTGTTTCTGGTTATATACATTTGGCTCTGAGCTTTCTCAGTACCATGAGATAAGAGTTTTTCTCAAATGCTCTTCACCTGTATGTGCTTCTAAACCAGCAGAGCTGCTTTAATTTAGGCTGCGTTTCACTTCAGCTGTTTATATCAGTTAATCATACTCTGTCATTAGCTCTCTACATATGTCCCTCTATATGGTCTTTTTTCCCCCTCTGCCTCCCATATTATTCGTGGGAAATGTGTGTTTACCCATCAAGAAGTGCATTGTTGCTCTTATAATTATGTATATATAGAGAAAAAATATGAACATGCAGAATATTACACTCAATATGCTTCACTGAAATTACCACTTTTCACTGGCAACTTAAGAAAGCACAAGGAAGGAGGTATAGGTGATCCTGGGACATTCTGTAAGTTTATCTGCATGTAGGCTGCTGGTCCACAACCAGATTTATTTTGTTTTATTTCGCAGCTCTAGACACAAATACAGTAGGTAAACAATTAAAGAATATTGATAGAAATATGACTGAACCCTTTTCTTGCTCTCTTTTTTTCCCTATTTTTTTCCTTTTGCCTGTGTGGGATGGTATTCTGTTTGGCAGGGTACTTTAAAAACAAGTGGTAATTTGGGGGTGAGAAAGGGTGATTCAGGTATGAGACCTTCCCTCCTGTAGTTACAAACCACAGAGAACTGAGAACGTGCAATTGTCTAAAGCCAGGGTTGGACGGGATCCCCAGAGCTCATCAGGTCCAACCTTTTGTTGAAAGCAGGGCTTTAGACAACCCGGGGCTATGTGTCTCAAGCTGAGATTGAAATAACTT
>NW_015091354.1:0-5333 GCF_001431845.1 Calidris pugnax | reverse complement strand
CCCTCCAAAACCCACCAAATCCCACCCAAACCCACCCAAACCCAACCAAAACCCACCCAAAACCCACCCAAACCCACCCAAACCCAAACCCACCTCCTCGTTGGGTGTTCCTGGTGGTGGTTTCTCCAACCCGTTGACATATCCGTAGAGTTCCCCCCCGGCTCTTTGTCCAACCGGTCGCACCCAAGATCTGGGCGCCCTCTTGGACGTCATCGACGCCGCCGAGGACTTCGTCTACGTGTCCGTGATGAGTTACCTCCCCACCACCGAGTTCTCCCGCCCCGAAAGGTGCGTTGTGGTCCTCACGCCGACCCCTTCCCACAATCCCCTTGGCTTCTTGAGGTCATCTCAACCAACCTGGTGGCTTCCTACCATGGTGCGAGCGGTGGGATGGATGAGGAGAGGACGGTGGTGGATGGTGTCTACCTTGACTTCAGCAAGGCTTTGGGCAACATCTCCCACAGCTTCCTCGTAGCTAAGGTCAAGAAGTTGTGGGTCAGAAGAAAAGCTCAAGAGGTTGTGGGTCAGAAGAACGGGGATTGAGGTGGATCGAAAACTGGTTGGGCCACCATCAAGAGGGAGCTGGGTGGAGAGGAACCTGATGGAGGTCCACCAAGGGCAAGCAAGCGTAGGGTGTTGCCCCCTGGGGAGGAATAAGCCCCCCAAAACCAGGACGGGTTGGGGGGTGACCTTCCAGGAGAAAGATCTGGGGGTCCTGGGGGGCAACGGGGTGGCCACCGGCCAACGATGGGCCTTGTTGGCCAAGAAGGGCAATGGGATGAGGAAGAAGGTTGGGGAATGGGAGGTTGGTGGGTCCCCGTGTCCTCGTTGGACACGTTCCTATGGGTCCTACTCTTGGAGGACACCATCTCCAGAAGGTTCCCATCCCACCCCACGTGGAATTTTGGGGAACAGGAGGTTGGTGGGTCCCCATGTCCTCGTCGGACACGTTCTTGTGGGTCCTACTCTTGGTGGACACCATCTCCAGAAGGTCCCCATCCCACCCCACGGGGGGGGTTCTCTGATGGTTCTTCTCCCCCCCCCCCAGGTTTTGGCCGGCCATCGATGACCGGCTGCGAAAGGCCGCCTTCGAGCGCGGGGTGAAGGTCCGCCTGTTGGCCGGTTGTTGGCGTCACAGTCGAGCCACCATGTTCCCCTTCCTCAAGTCCTTGGCCGCCCTCGCCGACAACCGCACCGGCTGCAGCGTGGAGGTGGTGGGTGTCCTGGGGGTCATGGTGGTGATGGTGGTGGTGATGGTGATGGTGATGATGGTGATGATGGTGGTGATGGTGGTGATGGTGGGGTGATGGTGGTGATGATGGTGGGGTGATGGTGGTGATGGTGGTGATGGTGGTGATGGTGGTGATGGTGATGGTGGTGATGGTGGTGATGGTGATGATGGTGGGGTGATGGTGGTGACGGTGTTGCGGTGGGGTGACAGTGTTCCAATGGTGTGATGGTGTTCCCAGTTGGGGTGACGGTGTTCTGGTGGGGTGATGGTGTTCCCGGTTGGGTGATGGTGGTGACGGTGTTCCCGTTGGGTTGACAACATCCCGTTGGGGTGACAATGTTCCCCTTGGGGTGACGGTGTCCCTGTTGGGGTGACAGTGTTCTGGTGGGGTGATGGTGTTGCCGTTGGGGTGATGGTGATGATGGTGTTGCTGGTGGGGTGACAACATTCTGGTGGAGTGATGGTGTTCCAGTGGGGTGATGGTGTTGCTGGTGTGTTGATGGTGGTGATGGTGTTGCCGTTGGGGTGACAACATCCCGTTGGGGTGACAATGTTCCCCTTGGGGTGACGGTGTCCCCGTTGGGGTGACAATGTTCTGGTGGGGTGATGGTGTTCTGGTGGGATGACGGTGTTACTGGTGGGGTGATGGTGGGGACGGTGTTGCTGGTGGGGTGACAACATTCCCTTGGGGTGACGGTGTTGTCCTTGGGGTGATGGCGTTGCCGTTGGGGTGACAACATCCCATTGGGGTGACGGCGTTGCTGGTGGGATGATGGTGTTCCTGGTTGGGTGACGGTGTTCTGGTGGGGTGATGGTGGTGATGTGATGGTGGTGATGGTGGGGTGATGGTGGTGATGATGGTGGGGTGATGGTGGTGATGGTGGTGATGGTGGTGATGGTGGTGATGGTGATGGTGGTGATGGTGGTGATGGTGATGATGGTGGGGTGATGGTGGTGACGGTGTTGCGGTGGGGTGACAGTGTTCCAATGGTGTGATGGTGTTCCCAGTTGGGGTGACGGTGTTCTGGTGGGGTGATGGTGGTGATGGTGTTGCTGTTGAGGTGACAACACCCCATTGGGGTGACGCTGTTCCCCTTGGGGTGACGGTGTCCCCATTGGGGTGATGGTGTTCTGGTGGGGTGATGGTGTTGCCGTTGGGGTGATGGTGATGATGGTGTTGCTGGTGGGGTGACAACATTCTGGTGGAGTGATGGTGTTCCAGTGGGGTGATGGTGTTGCTGGTGTGTTGATGGTGGTGATGGTGTTGCCGTTGGGGTGACAACATCCCGTTGGGGTGACAATGTTCCCCTTGGGGTGACGGTGTCCCCGTTGGGGTGACAATGTTCTGGTGGGGTGATGGTGTTCTGGTGGGATGACGGTGTTACTGGTGGGGTGATGGTGGGGACGGTGTTGCTGGTGGGGTGACAACATTCCCTTGGGGTGACGGTGTTGTCCTTGGGGTGATGGCGTTGCCGTTGGGGTGACAACATCCCATTGGGGTGACGGCGTTGCTGGTGGGATGATGGTGTTCCTGGTTGGGTGACGGTGTTCTGGTGGGGTGATGGTGGTGATGGTGTTGCTGTTGAGGTGACAACACCCCATTGGGGTGACGCTGTTCCCCTTGGGGTGACGGTGTCCCCATTGGGGTGATGGTGTTCTGGTGGGGTGATGGTGTTCCAGTTGGGGTGACGGTGTTCCTGGTTGAGTGACGGTGTTCTGGTGGGATGATGGCGTTGCTGGTGTGGTGATGGTGGTGATGGTGTTCCTGTTGGGGTGACAACATTCCGTTGGGGTGACAATGTTCCCCTTGGGGTGACGGTGTCCCTGTTGGGGTGACAATGTTCTGGTGGGATGATGGTGTTCTGGTGGGGTGATGGTGTTGCCGTTGGGGTGATGGTGATGATGGTGTTGCTGGTGGGGTGACAACATTCTGGTGGAGTGATGGTGTTCCAGTGGGGTGATGGTGTTGCTGGTGTGTTGATGGTGGTGATGGTGTTGCCGTTGGGGTGACAACATCCCGTTGGGGTGACAATGTTCCCCTTGGGGTGACGGTGTCCCCGTTGGGGTGACAATGTTCTGGTGGGGTGATGGTGTTCTGGTGGGATGACGGTGTTACTGGTGGGGTGATGGTGGGGACGGTGTTGCTGGTGGGGTGACAACATTCCCTTGGGGTGACGGTGTTGTCCTTGGGGTGATGGCGTTGCCGTTGGGGTGACAACATCCCATTGGGGTGACGGCGTTGCTGGTGGGATGATGGTGTTCCTGGTTGGGTGACGGTGTTCTGGTGGGGTGATGGTGGTGATGGTGTTGCTGTTGAGGTGACAACACCCCATTGGGGTGACGCTGTTCCCCTTGGGGTGACGGTGTCCCCATTGGGGTGATGGTGTTCTGGTGGGGTGATGGTGTTCCAGTTGGGGTGACGGTGTTCCTGGTTGAGTGACGGTGTTCTGGTGGGATGATGGCGTTGCTGGTGTGGTGATGGTGGTGATGGTGTTCCTGTTGGGGTGACAACATTCCGTTGGGGTGACAATGTTCCCCTTGGGGTGACGGTGTCCCTGTTGGGGTGACAATGTTCTGGTGGGATGATGGTGTTCTGGTGGGGTGATGGTGTTGCCGTTGGGGTGATGGTGATGATGGTGTTGCTGGTGGGGTGACAACATTCTGGTGGAGTGATGGTGTTCCAGTGGGGTGATGGTGTTGCTGGTGTGTTGATGGTGGTGATGGTGTTGCCGTTGGGGTGACAACATCCCGTTGGGGTGACAATGTTCCCCTTGGGGTGACGGTGTCCCCGTTGGGGTGACAATGTTCTGGTGGGGTGATGGTGTTCTGGTGGGATGACGGTGTTACTGGTGGGGTGATGGTGGGGACGGTGTTGCTGGTGGGGTGACAACATTCCCTTGGGGTGACGGTGTTGTCCTTGGGGTGATGGCGTTGCCGTTGGGGTGACAACATCCCATTGGGGTGACGGCGTTGCTGGTGGGATGATGGTGTTCCTGGTTGGGTGACGGTGTTCTGGTGGGGTGATGGTGGTGATGGTGTTGCTGTTGAGGTGACAACACCCCATTGGGGTAGTGACCCCAGTGACCCCGGTGACCCCAGTGACCCCAGTGACCCCAGTAAGACCAGTGACACCACCATCCGCCACCAACTCCGGGCCGTTTTCCAACGGGATTGGGACTCCCCCTACAGCGTCGACGTCGGCCACGCCCAGCGCTGGGAGACCCTCTGCGGCTCCTCGTAGGGGGCTCCAAAAATCCAAATTTAGGGAAAAAATAAAAAAATTGGGAAAAAAACGCCCATTTTGGCTGGATTTTGGGGGTTTGGGGACAAAAAGTTGGGTTTTGTGGACAAAAAGTCGGGTTTTGTGGACAAAAAGTGGGGTTTTGGGGCAAAAAGTAGGGTTGTGGGGAACAAAAAGTGGGGTTTGGGGCACAAAAAGTAGGGGTTTTGGGACAAAAACTAGGGTTTTGGGATTAAAAGTAGGGTTTTCAGGTAAAAAGTGAGGTTTTGGGGCCAAGAAGTGGGGTTTTTTTGGGCAAAAATTGGCGTTTTGGGGCAAAAAGTGGGTTAGGTTTGGGACATGAAGTGGGGTTTTGGGTCAAAAAGTGGGGTTTGGGGACGAAAAGTTGGGTTTTGGGGGAACAAAAAGTGGGATTTTGGGGCCAAGAAGTGGGGTTTGGAGATGAAAAGTTGGGTTTTGGGGGAACAAAAAGTGGGATTTTGGGGAACAAAATTGGGGTTTTGGGATAAAATGTGGGTTTTTGGGGAGCAAAAAGTGGGCTTTTGGGGCAAAAAGTGGGGGTTTTGTGGCAAAAAGTGGGGTTTTGGGGAACAAAGAGTGGGGTTTTGGGGAACAAAAAGTGGGGTTTTGGGACAAAAAGTGGGGTTTGGGGAACAAAAAGTGGGGTTTTGGGGCAAAAAGTGGGGGTTTGGGGACAAAAAGTGGGGGTTTTGGGCAAAAAGTAGGGTTGTGGGGAAAAAAAAGTGGCGTTTTGGGTCAAAAAGTGGGGTTTTGGGGCAAAAAGTGGGGGTTTTGTGGCAAAAAGTGGGGTTTTGGGGACAAAATGTGGGGGTTTGGGGACAAAAAGTGGGGTTGTTTTGG
>NW_015091353.1:21906-24185 GCF_001431845.1 Calidris pugnax | reverse complement strand
CAGGTGGGCGCCTACCTGCCCGGGGTCTACGAGGAGGTGGTGGACGTGGTGGACGCCTTCATCCTCACCGACAAGGTACCGCCCTCCTCCTCCTCTGCTGGGGGGACACGGGTGCTGAGACCCCTCTGGGATGGGGCTGGGGGGCCCTGTGTCCCTATTCCCCCCACCCATGGGTGGCAGGAACCCTCCAGGATGGGTGAGGGGTCCCATCACGGGTGCTGAGACCCCTCTGGGTTGGGTTTGGGGGGTCCTGTGTCCCCGTTCCCCCCACCCATGGGTGGCAGGAACCCTCCAGGATGGGTGAAGGGTCCCATCACGGTGCTGAGACCCCTCTGGGTTGGGTTTGGGGGTCCCATCGCCCCATCTCCCCCCACCCATGGGTGTCGAGGACCCTCCAGGATGGGTGAGGGGTCCTGTCACCCCCTGATCCATCATGACCTTGACCCCCTGCACCCATGGGTGATGAGGACCCTCCAGGATGGGTGAGGGTCCCATCACGGGTGCTGAGACCCCTCTGGGTTGGGTTTGGGGGGTCCTGTGTCCCTATTCCCCCCACCCATGGGTGATGAGGACCCTTCAGGATGGGTGAAGGGTCCCATCACGGGTGCTGAGACCCCTCTGGGTTGGGTTTGGGGGGTCCTGTGTCCCTATTCCCCCCACCCATGGGTGACAGGAACCCTCCAGGATGGGTGAGGGGTCCCATCACCCCTGATCCACCATGAGCTTGGTCCCCTGCACCCATGGGTGATGAGGACCCTCCAGGATGGGTGAAGGGTCCCATCATGGGTGCTGAGACCCCTCTGGGTTGGGTTTGGGGGCCCCATCTCCCCCCACCCATGGGTGATGAGGACCCTCCAGGATGGGTGAAGGGTCCCATCACCCCTGATCCACCATGACCTTGACCCCCAGCACCCATGGGTGGCAGGAACCCTCCAGGATGAGTGAAGAGTCCCATCACGGGTGCTGAGACCCCTCTGGGTTGGGTTTGGGGGGTCCTGTGTCCCTATTCCCCCCACCCATGGGTGACAGGAACCCTCCAGGATGGGTGAAGGGTCCCATCATGGGTGCTGAGACCCCTCTGGGTTGGGTTTGGGGGCCCCATCTCCCCCCACCCATGGGTGTCGAGGACCCTCCAGGATGGGTGAGGGGTCCCATCACCCCCTGATCCTTGACCCCCTGCACCCATGGGTGACCTGGGGTTCCCTCCAGGCCCCGAGGTTCCCCTGGTCCCTCCCCCCGTGGGTGAGAAGGTCCCTCAGGAGGAGCTTTGACGGGTCCCACCATCTCCCTCCGCCAAGGGGTGACGAGACCTTCTGTTGGGGCCACCCTTGGGTGTCCCCGTGGCCCACGTCACCCCCTCCCCCTTTGCAGAAAGCCCTCCACCTGCGGGCGACGCGGACCTTCGAGGATGAGGAGGGCCGGGTGCGGCGCACGGGGGAGGAGTGGCTGGTGACGCAGGCGGAGAGCGAGGCCTACATCCCCGACGTCTTCGAGGAGGTGGTGGCCGAGGTGGCCGTCACCACCCTGGGGCCGCGGCAGTACTGCGTCATCCTCGACCCCGTGGGGCCCAACGGCCAGCCCCAGCTGGGCCAGCAGCTCGTTGTCAAGGTGGGCCACCACGGGGGACCTCCAGGTGGCCCGCAGGGACCTCAGAGAGCCTTGGCTGGGCTCAGGACCACCATCGGAGGTGGCCCTGAGGGAGCTGAGAGAGCCTTGGCTTGCCCACGGGTGTCAAAGGTGGCCCTGAGGTGCCACCAGAGGACCTTAAGGTGCCCCATGATACCCCAGTGTGGCCACCAGGACCCGATGGTGGCCCCAGGGGACCTAGTGTGGCCTTAGCTTGCCCATAAGTATCAAAGGTGGCCCTGAGGTGTCACCAGAGGACCTTAAGGTGCCCCATGATAGCCCAGTGTGGCCACCAGGACCTGATGGACCCTAACCCTAAACCTGATGTCCCCCCATCTCCTGGTGTCCTTCTGTCCCCCCATGTCCTGCTGTCCTCCACCCTGTCCCCCACCTCCTGGTGTCCTGCTGTCCTCCACCCTGTCCCCCACCTCCTGGTGTCTCCTCTCCTGACGTCCTGCTGTCCCGGTGTCCCCAGGGGGAGAAGTCCTTCTTCCTGCAGCCGGGGGAGCGGCTCCAGGCCGGCATCCAGGACGTCTACGTGCTCTCCGAGGACGAGGGGCTGCTGCTCCAGGCCGTGCAGACCATCAAGGACACCGACCAGGTGGGCCTGGGGACACGGCTGGGGGTCTCTGGGCAGAGGGTGGGGGTTTGGG
>NW_015091353.1:17796-18386 GCF_001431845.1 Calidris pugnax | reverse complement strand
CACAGGACGGTGGCCCATGGAGCCGTGTCCCCTGCAGGGTGGCCCTGTGCCCCCAGGACAGTGGTGGCTGGTCCCTGCCCCCCCCAGTAGCCCCCCGGCAGAGGATGGTGGCCCAAGGTGTGCCCCCAGGACAGCAGTGGCCGGTCCCTGGCCCCCCCAGTAGCCTCCTGTGCAGGATGGTGGCCACAAGGTGTCACAGTGGCCTCTCCTGGCCCCAGGGTGGCTCTGGGCCCCCCAGGACAGTGGTGGCCGGTCCCTGCCCCTCCCAGTAGCCCCCCGCGCTGGGTCGTGGCCCAAGGAGTGCCCCCAGGACAGTGGTGGCCCCCAGGACGGTGGTGGCCAGTCCCTGCCCCCCCGGTAGCCCTGTCCCCCCCCAGGGTGGCTCTGTGCCCGCCAGGACAGCGGTGGCCGGTCCCTGCCCCCCCTGGTAGCCCTGTCCCCCCCCAGGGTGGTGCTGGTGGTGCCCCCCCCGGTAGCCCCCTGGCAGAGGATGGTGTCCCACGGAGCCCTGTCCCCCCCCAGGATGGCTCTGTGCCCCCCAGGGTGGCCCTGTGCCCCCCCCGATAGCCCTGTCCCCCCCCCAGGGTGGT
>NW_015091353.1:11196-12798 GCF_001431845.1 Calidris pugnax | reverse complement strand
CTTGGGCGGGTGGGACACAAGGGGGCGGGACCTAAAGAGGGTGGGGCCTGTGGTTCAGAAGGGTAGGGGAAGGGGGAGGAGCTAAGGAGGGAGGGGCGGGGCTTGGGTGAGCACAGCTACAAGGGGGGAACCTCTCTGGGAGGGGGCAGGGCCTGAAGGGGCGGAGCTGAAGGGAGTGGGCGTGGCCAACCCCCGTGTCCCCACCGCAGGTGAAGCTGCTGCAGGCGCTGGGGCTCCAATCCACCCTCATCACCGACGGCAACGCCCCCCTCAACCTCTTCTCCACCGCGCGGGGGCTGCTGGGATTGGCCACGCCCATGGACGGGCCCGCCCCCCAGGGCCACACCCCGTGAAGGGGCCACGCCCCCTCCCCAAAACCGGGGGGATTTGGGGGTTAAAATCAGTAAGATTTCACCCAGACCGTTCCAAATTCCCACTTTTGGGACTGGGAATTCCATAAAAACCTCATTTCTGGGCAATTAAAAGGTGTAATGAGGGAAGAGGAAGCTTTAATTAATGCATTTCATTAATAACAGCGGGAAAAAGAAGATTCTAAGAAATAATAAATACAAAATGACTCCTTTTTATTAAGAAAAAAAAAGCCGGTTTGGGGCGGTGACTGGGAAAAGGCACAAATTGCAGGAAATCCCAGTAAAACCCAGTTTCTCCCAGTCCCTGCCCCCCCCAGGATCATCCGCCCGTTAAAAACCAACCCCAAAACCCAAAGGAAAGCCCAAAATTTCCGATATACCCACGGAAAACAGAGCTGTTTTGGGAACAAGCACCAAAAAAACTCAATTTTTCCAGGAAAACCCCACCCCCACCACGTTTTCACCCATTTCCCGCGGTTTTTCCCCCATTAAAAGCCCCAAAAGCGGCTTTTTCTGTCCAATCTCTGGCACGAACAACTCCGTCCTTCACCATAAAATCTCCTTTTTTAGGTCTTTTTAGACCTCTTAGACCTTCCCGAGGGTTATTTCACGGCTCAAATCCCCCTTTTTTGGCCCCAAAAGCAAAACATCCACCTTCTTTCTGGCAGCTTTTGAGGATTCGGCGGTTTTATTTCCAGCGAAAACACGAACCTGGAGAATGGGGGGGAGGAAAGAAAAAAACCATTAAAAAACCCACCCGAGGGGGAAACGCGGCGCTTTTTATACCTTTAAAAAAAGGGAAAAAAGGTTGTTTTAAAAAGGGCAAAAGGAGGTGCCGGGGTCTCAGAGTAATTCTAGAGCTGAGTTTTGGCATCAGGGTCTCAGGTAATACATGCCGGGCTCATCACCGACCGCCGGGTCCGAAAAAGGCACTTTGCTCCATAAAAAAAAGAGGAAAAAATGGGTTATTTCCACCCCCCGGGGCTTTATTTCTTCCTTATTTCAGCCGGGGCTGGAGACGCTTCACCCAAAGGCCCGGGGAGGGTTTGGGGGGCGGTTTGGGGCGAGAAGGGCAAGAAAAAAGGCAGAATTGTGGAATTTAATTTAATCTCGGGCAGAAATAACGACAGAAAATATCAAATACTATGGAAATAGAGCGGGTTTTTGAGGAGAAAATGGAACCGGGTGGGGGAAAAAAAAGCTCTATTTTTATAAGGGGGGGGGGAAATGA
>NW_015091353.1:7763-11186 GCF_001431845.1 Calidris pugnax | reverse complement strand
TTTGGGTGAAAATCCGTCGTTTTGAGGCCGTTTCGGGCCGAGGGAGGAGGAGCCGGATGCTGGGGGGGAGGCGGTGTTTTCCAAAGCGGCGTTTCCCGGGAAATTGGAAATGGGGGTTTGTTTTGGGGGAAAAAATGGTGATTTTGCAAATGGCTCTTTCCGAGCCCGTGTTTGTGAGAAAAACGGGATTTCTGAGGAAAATGTGATTTGTGAGGAAAACGCCATTTCAGAAACTGCTGTTTTTGGAAGCCGCTGTTTCAGAAACCGCTATTTCCGAGGCCAATTATTTGGGAGGAAACCCGCGATTTCAGAAACTGGTATTTTTTGGAAACCCGCTATTTCCAAGATTTTGGTATTTTTGAGGCCAATATTTTGGAGGAAACCTGGGATTTTGGAAACTAATATTCTGGAAATCGATATTTCTGAGGAAGCCGAGATTTTTGGGAATTGCTCTTTTCGGAAGCCCCTCTCTCTTTGGGAGGATTTCTCCCATATTTGGGAGCCGAGGTCTCAAAATGGCTCTTTCTGACCCCGGGGTTTCGGAAGCTGAAATTTGGGGTAAAATCAGGTATTTTGGAGGCCAGAATTTTCTCCGTCCGGGCAGTTTCCGATTCCCGAACCCAACCCCCCCACACCCCTCGTTTCTCCCCTGAAAAACCCCGATTTTAGTCAAAATGCATCAAAAAGAACCACTTTGACGGCGTCATTTTGGTGCCAAACCCCAGCATTTTGGGGTTCTTCTTTATTTTATTCTTAAATTTCCATCCACAGAGAAAAAAAACCACCTCATTAAGGCACAAGAAAATAGAGAATTTCTCCATAATCGCAACAAGTTTCTTCAGGCCCAGAAATAAAGGGGTTAAACGACCCTTTTTAAGGGCTGGACGGAAAAAAAGCGCCCCATTTTTCTGTCTTTTCTGAAATAACCCAACTTTCAGACACTTCAAACCACAAACAGAAAACGCAGCTCTTTTTGAGGCAAATTCCCCCCATTTGGGGCCTCGTTGACGAGATCCAGAAGGGCCAGAAATCAATACTTAAGATTAATTTCTCATTATTTTAAAAATAAATGTTAAATTTTCAAGTTTTTTCTAACTTTTTAAGTTTCTAAACCCCAGTTTTTAGGGGATTTGGGGGATTTCTTGGAGTTTCCCCCCCGAGGCCACACAATTTAATTCCTTCCCTTGAAATTTCCCTGAGACTCAGAAATTGGCATTTTTTTCACCCAAATTCCGGAGCTAAAACCCAAAGGGAATCATAAAATCTGCTACAAACCACCCGGAAACCCCCCGGCTCCTGCTCCTTCACGCGGCAAAATCACAATAAATTAAAGAAAAGGGAATTTTGTGCGGTTTTTTAGACGGTGTGAGTTTTACGGGGAAGGGGTTTTTTGCCTCTTTCCCCCCAAAAAGGCCAAGTTTTGGGGAAAAACAGGGGTTTCTTCAGGATTTGTACTTGGCGAGGTGCTCGCGGGCGATGATCAGGCGCTGGATCTGGGCCGTCCCCTCGTAAATCTGGGAAACACCAGGAAAAAGAGTTAAAAACTCACAAAAAAGGAATTTCACGGATCTGGGGAATCCAGGGATCTGAAAAACTGGGGAGAAAACGGGGAAAAATCCACTGCTTTTAAAAACTACCAAGAAAAGTGGAAAAAAATTCCCTTTGTTGGAATAAATGCGGAGAAAAATGAAAAAAAAAATCATTTATTTGAAAAAAAACTACAGAAAAAAATGGAAAAAATGAAAAAAAAATCCATTTATTTGAAAAAAACTACAGAAAAAACTGAAAAAAATCCATCTGAGAAAATTGAAAAAAAATGATTTTTGAATAGCTACAGAGAAAACTGAAAAAAAAAATCATTTAAAAAATTACCAAGAGTTGGGAAAGAAAATCCTTTGATTTGAGTAATTGGGGAGAAAACTGGAAAAAATCTGAGTTGTTGTTATTGATGGGGTTATAATTACTATTACGTGTTAGGAATATTATTTATGGCATTAATTATTCTGTATTAGATGTTTGGTGATATTATTTAAAATTGGGGTTGTTATTTATGGCATTATCATTACTATTGATAGTAGTTATTATCAATAACGTCACCATTTCTGGCGTTACCATCACTATTTAGTATTAGAATTATTATTATTTGGGGTATTACATGTCAGAAATGTTATTTTTTACAGCATCGCTATTATGGTTAGAATTATTGATGGCATCATTATGATCAGAATTATTATTTATGGCATTATTATTGATGGTAGTTATTAATAGTGAAATATTATTGATGGCATTATTGTTAATCAGAATTATGTATAGCATTATTATTAATATTGACAGTAGTTATTAATAATTATTATTGATGGCATTATCAGAATTATTGTTTATACCATTATTATTCATACTGATAGTAGCTATTAATAATTAATCATTATTGATGGCATTATTATTATCAGAATTATTGTTTATAGCACTATTATTGACAGTAGTTATTAATAATTGATCATTATTTATGGCATTATTATTATTAGAGTCATTCTTTACAGCATTATTGTTAATACTGACAGTAGTTATTAATAATTAATTATTATTGATGGCATTATTATTATCAGAATTATTATTTGTAGCACTATTATTGATAGTTATTAATAGTTGATCATTATTGGTGGCATCATTATGATCAGAATTATTATTTATAGCATTATTGACAGTAGTTATTAATAATTGATCATTATTTTTGGCATTATTATGATCAGAATCATTATTTATAGCATTACTATTGCCATTAGTTATTAACAATTGATCATTATTGATGGCATTACTGTGATCAGAACCGTTATTGATGACCTTACACTAATTACTCCGTGTTGGGATCGTTATTAACCCATCCCATGCTGGAGCCCTGGTGTGACCCTCTGTCAGGGTCAGGACCCGCTCTCCCCTCGTTACCGCTAATTACACCGTTAACGGGGTTAATTAATTCCGCCGTGGGGCTCAGCCCTGTCCCCGTGTCCCCCCCGAGGCCCCACCTGGTAGATCTTGGCGTCCCTCATCAGCTTCTCCACCGGGTACTGGCTGTTGAAGCCGTTGCCGCCGAAGACCTGGACGGCGTCGGAGGCCACCTGGTTGGCCACGTCCCCGGCGAAGGCCTTGGCCACCGAGGCGTAGAAGGTGTTCCTGCGCCCCGCGTCCACCTCCCAGGCCGCGCGCTGGTAGGCCAGGCGGGCCAGCTCCACCTTCAGAGCCATCTCCGCCAGCAGGAACGACACCGCCTGGTGCTGCGGGTGGGATGGATGGGATGGGGTGGGGTGGGGTGGATGGAGATGGGATGGGGTGGATGGACATTGATGGAGATGGGATGGGATGGATGGAGATGGATGGAGATGGGATGGGGTGGGGATGGATGGAGATGGATGGAGATGGGATGGG
>NW_015091353.1:3854-6705 GCF_001431845.1 Calidris pugnax | reverse complement strand
GGGATGAGGTGGAGATGGATGGAGATGAGATGGGATGGGGTAGGGATGGATGGAGATGAGATGGGATGGGGTGGAGATGAGATGGGATGGGATGGGGATGGATGGAGATGGATGGAGATGAGATGGAGATGGATGGAGATGGGATGGGATGGGGTGGAGATGGATGGAGATGGGATGGGGATGGGGATGGGATGGAGATGGAGATGGGATGGATGGGACAGGGGTCAGAGGAGATTCACAATCAAGGACTCAAAAATTCACATCAAGGACTCAAAAATTTACAATCGAGGACTCAAAAATCCACAATCGAGGATTCTAAAATCCAGGTATTGAGGATTCTAAAACGTATCAAAAATTCTAAAATTTGAGTATCGAGGATTCCAAAACCCATGGATTGAGAATTCTGAAATTTGTCGATGAGAATTCTAGAATTTGAGGATTCTAAAGTTCATGGATGATGATTCTAATATTCATGGATTGAGAATTCTGAAATTTGGGGATGAGGATTCTAAAATTCCTGGACTGAGAGTTCTAAAACTTGTGGATGCACATTCTAAAAGTCACAATAGAGGATTCTAAAATTGACAGACCGAAGAGTCTGAAATCTGTGGATAAAGATTCTAAAATTTGTGGGTGAGGATTCTGAAATTCAGGGATTGAAGATTCTAAAATTCACAGATTGAGAATTCTGAAATTTGGGGATGAGAATTCTGAAAGTAACAAATTGAGAATTCTAAACCTCATGGATTAAGAATTCTAAAATTTGTGGAGGAGGATTCTAAAATTCACAGATTGAGGATTCTAAAATTCACAGATTGAGGACTCTAAAATTTGTGGATTGAGAACTTCCTCAACACTGAGATTTTAGCAGAAACCCCAAGCGACGGCGGAGAGAAAATAAACCCTCACACCCTAAATATCAAGGAAATCTGAAAATTCCCCAGGAGCGGGTGAAAATATCCATTTTCGACATTTTCTTTTTTTGATCTCTTTACAGAATTGTGGTTTTTTTCATTTGAACTCACCTCAGCGATGGGTTTCCCGAAGGTCTTCCTCTCCAGCGCGTACTTGGTGGCCTCGTCCATGGCTCTTCTGGCCAGGCCCACGGCGCCCGCCGCCACCTGCGCCCACGGGAGAAACGGGGGAAAAGGGGTAAAAACACCAAACCCAAATGGGGATTTTGGAGGGAATGTGGAATTTGGGGGGGCTGTGGGGACTCACGGGGGGGCGGGTCTTGTCGAAGGCCCCCATGGCGATCTTGAAGCCGGCGCCCTCGCCCAGGAGGACGTTCTCCTTGGGCACCCGCACGTCCTCGAAGAGGATCCCCCGCGTGTCCGAGCAGCGCTGGCCCATGTTCAGCTCCTGCCGGGCCCAAAATCACACCGTTTCACACAAAAACGGCATTGTGTTTCCTTATTTCATCAAGGCAGGAGAAAAACGGGTTTTTTTCCCACCCCAAACGCTTCAGTTTTGTCAAAATGGTGATTTTTCGACAATAAATCCCGGTTTTTTCCTTTCCTGATCCCGACGCCCTCGATTTCTCAGAAGCCAGGAAATTTAATTTCTCCAATTCTGCAATTAATTCCGTTATTTCTCCAATTCTGCAATTAATCACTCGTTTGGCCTTTTTTTCTACTTCAATTCCGTGAGATGCAATTCTCAGATTTCTACAAGATTCAATTATTTCATAATTCTATTTTGACGAGATTTGATTGTTTTATAATTCTATTTTTACAATATTTGATTATTTTATAATTCTGTTTTACAATATTTGATTATCATTCTATTTCTGTGAAATTTGAATGTTTTATAATTCTATTTCTATGAAATTTGCATGTTTTATAATTCTAATCCTATGAAATCCAATTATTTTATAATTCTATTTTTACAACGTTGGATTATTTTATAATACCACTTTTACGAGATTCAATTATTTTTTAGTTCTATTTTTACAATAATTGGTTATTTTACACTTCTATTTCTATGAGATTCAAGTATAATTCTATTTCTACAAGATTCGATTATTTCATAATTCCATTTTGACAAGATTTATTATTTCATAATATTTTTATGAGATTGGATTGTTTTTTAATTCTATTTTAGGGCATTTGATTATTTTACAATTCCATTTCCACAAGATTCATTTTAAATTTTTACAAGATTCAATTATTTTATAATTCTATTTTTCCAGATTTGATTATTTTTATAATTCTATTTCCACGAGATTCAATTTCTCCTTCGATTTGAGACACGAGGGGAAAAGGGAAAGGCCCTAAACCACAGAGAATTAGTAAAACCCCCCCTTATATAAAATAAATAAATTCAATTTTCCAATTTTCCCATCCTTCCCCTAATTTTCAACATCCAATTGCTGCTAAAAAACAGTTCTTTCTTTGTTTTCTTTATGTTTTCTTATTTTTTCCCCCCAACCAAGGACGTGCCCCCCATCCCCAAGGCCCCTTCCTGGTTCTTGCGCTCGTTAATTCCCGTTAATTAACGTTTGTCAATTAAACACTTCTCAACGTCTCATTTCCAGCCATCGAAATTCATCTCAATTTAGAATATTCCGGGTAATTCCTTAATCTGAAGCTGTGAAATTCTACTGTTGATAAGGGGGGGCCAAGGGAACGCGCCCTGGCTTTAACGAGCTCTGTGTTTCCGGCGTTGTTAATTAGGATAATTAAGGGGGACACACCCACCTTCCTCCCGACCTGGATGCCGGGGCTGTCGGCCTCCACGATGAACCCGGTGAAGGCTTTGCTGGCCGGGGTTTTTGGGTCCGGATCCGTCCGAGCCAGTAAAAAATACCTGGGGGGGGGGAATCCCCAAAATTACACTTTTTAACCCATCA
>NW_015091353.1:0-1956 GCF_001431845.1 Calidris pugnax | reverse complement strand
GGAATAAACACCTTCAGGGTAAATTCACACCGAAACGTGGTTGGTTTTGGGGGGTTTTCCCTGATTTTTTTCCCCAAATCAGCCATTTATCCCAAAACACTATTTTTTTCCCCCAAGTTTGGGGGATTTGGGGATTTACCGAAGCTGAATCCAGCCGAGGGTTTGCTCAGCCGCGGGTTTTGGGCGGCTTTGCCGGAAACCGCTCTCCATCCGCGCCCCGCGAGGCCCCGCAGCACCTGGGGGGGAGGGAGAGGAGGAGCAGGGGGTGAAAACCAGAAATTGGGCAATTAACAAATAAACCAGAACCTGGAATTCAAAATTCAAACCGGAAAGTCAAATTTCAAATTTCAAAACCTGGCAACCTGAATTTGAAATTCGAACTGGAAACCAGAATTCAAAATTCAACCAGGGAACCTGAGTTTAAAATTCAAATCAGAAACTCGAATTCAAAATTCGACCTAGAAACCTGAGTTCAAAATTCAACCAAGAAACTCAAAATTCAAAATTCAACCAAGAAAACTTTGAATTCAAAATTCAAACTAGAAGCTGGAATTCAAAAGTCAAACTGAAAACCAGAATTCAAGAATCAACCCGGAAACCATTGAATTTGAAATTCAACCTAGAAACCTTTGAATTCAAAATTTGAACCAGAAACCAGAATTCACAATTCAACCCAAAAATTTGAATTCAAAATTCAAACTGGAAACTCAAATTCAAAATTCAAACTGGGAAATCGAATTCAAACTTCAAACTGGAAACCAGGACACAACATTCAAACCAGAAAACAGAATTCAAAATTTGAACTAGAAACCTGAATTCAAAACTTGAACCAGAAATGAATTAAAAATTCAAATCTAGATTTCAATCTAGAAACTCAAATTCAAAATCTGAGCCGGAAACCAGAACTCAAAACGCAAACCAGAAACATCAAATTCAAAATTCAACCAAGAAACCCGAGTTCAATATTCAAACCAGAAACTGGAATTCAAAATTCAGACTAGAAATTTTGAGTCTCCGGTGGCGGCCAAAGAAGTTTTGGGTTTTTTTTGGAGTTTGGGCCTCAAAACTGGACCCAGCCCTGGAGGTGGGACCTCCCCAGTGCCCAAACTGGGGGCCATCGCTGCCCCAGTCTGGCTGGCCACCGGGCCATGCTGGTGGCCACTGTGGCTCACTAATGGCTCCTGTCCCCCCGCTGCCCACCGACACCCCCAGGGCCTTCTCCTGCCATTTTCCCCCCAACCCAGGGCGTCCATGGGGCTGGTGGGACACGAGGGCAGGAGCCGGCACTTCTTGGAGAAGGACGTGGCTGGTGGCCCCGGGGAGGACATGGAGCCCCAGGAGAAGGACATGGCTGCCCGAGGGGAAGGAGGGACATGGCTGCCCGAGGGAGGGAAAGGCAGAGTTGAGGGGAGGACATGGATGAGGGAAGAACATGGCTGAGGGAAGGAGGGAAGGACATGTCTGAGGGAAGGACATGGCTGAGAGAAGGAAGGAGAACATGGCTGTCTGAGGGAAGAAGGGCCAGGGCTGCCTGAGGGGAAGAAGGGACGGAGGGGAAGGAGGGACATGGCTGAGGGGAGGAGATGGCTGAGAGAGGGAAGGACGTCGCTGACGGAGTGACATGGCTGTCCAGAGGAGGGACAGGGCTGAGGGAAGGAGGGAGAGACAGGGCTGAGGGCGGGCAGGGCATGGCTGTCCGAGGAGAGGACATGTCTGAGGGAAGGAAGGAGCTGCCTGAGGGCGGGCAGGACATGGCTGGCTGAGGGGACGAAGGACATGGCTGGCTGAGGGCGGGCAGGACATGGCTGGCTGAGGGGACGGAGGACATGGCTGGCTGAGGGCAGGCAGGACATGGCTGGCTGAGGAGAGGACATGTCAGGACATGGCTGGCTGAGGGGACGGAGGACATGGCTGGCTGAGGGCAGGCAGGACATGGCTGGCTGAGGAGAGGACATG
>NW_015091352.1:27539-35402 GCF_001431845.1 Calidris pugnax | reverse complement strand
CTGATGATACCACAAACAGCTTTTTACAGCAATTTTGAGCAAAACTCGCTGTCCTCTGTTGGCTGCGAGCTTCAAACCTGGAAGTCAAGAGAGAAATATGAAAGTGATACAGAAGTCATATAGCTGGGTCCAAGTGTAGCACACAGAGGGTTTGGGAGAGCTATTCAGCATGGGTATGTTTGCTGGTTTTATAGCGTTATGTCTTCTGTTAGATCTTATGGTTCTTCTGTAAAGCTGCAGATACAGGTACTGCATATATGGTTAAGTTGTACAAGCACGTACACAAACCCAGAGCCTGGCTTTGAAGGATGAGGAATAACATGTGTCCCCTTTGGACCAGTAGACTGGTTGCTTCTGGGAGGCCTCTTGTGGGTCGGGGAGAATGGCCCTACCTGGATCCTCTGGAAGAAAGCACCAGGTCAACCTGTAGGGTTTAGGAGTCAGGCATACAGAGGATTCCAAGTCAGCTGTACTCCAACTGAGAAAAAGATCATAATCAGTTGTAGAAGCCACTGAAGGACAAGGTGAATCAAACCAGTTCTCAGAGCTGAAAGCCATCCAGCTGGCTCTAGACATTGTGGAATGAGAAAACTGACCATTTCGAAGCTTTGAAGGTCGTGGGAACTTCAAACACTGGGATACACATTTAGCAAAAGCTACCTGGTTAGTTAACACCAGGGGGTCTACCAAGTGACTTGGCCCCACCCAATCAATCCTTCCACTTACTGTAAAAGGAGACAAAGTCCCCATAGCGCACATGAAGAACATGTTGGGGAAGACATTCTCGGTTAGTCCCACCTCAGGCAAAGGCAAACCCATCCATGGCATTGCTTTTGCTCAAGGACCTGGGTGCAATTGCTGGGTGATGTGAAAGGATGGGGAGGTCCGATGTGTACCTCATGGGGATCTGATTTCAGGTGAGAATAGCCAATTGTAGGATGTTAATTGCTAAATACCCCTGCCACTGTCTGTCATCATTACTATCATTGCTACCAATTGTGTGACAGTAACAATCACCCAGACTGAGGACAGATAAACTTTGATGAAATAGAGTCACATGCAGCAGTGATGGGATCAGAACTGACCTCAGCAACTGGTGTCCAGCAAGTTCCTTGAGATCGACAATTTCAACCCATGGACCATGGCCATGAGCCACTCCAGATGTACCAGCCACGAGCCCTAGATATGGCATGGAACAGCCTGTCAGGGAGGAAGGAGGGGGAGGGGGTGCTCCCGACCCTGGGGCAGAGATTCCCCTCCAGCCTCTGGTGAACATCGTGGTGATAGAGGTTGCCCCCTACAGTCCACGAAGTTTAACAGCGGAGCAGATTTCCACCTTGCAGCCCGAGGAGAACCCCACACCAGAGCAGGTGAATGTACCCTGAAGGCAGCTGTGACCCTGGGGACAGCTCACGCTAGAGCAGGCTCCTGGTAGGAACTGCGGTCCTGTGGAGAGAAGCCCACACTGGAGCCGGTTTTCTAGCAGAACCTGTGCCCCACTGGGGACCCACCCTGACGCAATCTGTTCATTAAGAACTGCACCCCATGGAAAGGACCCATGGCTGGAGGGGTTTTAGATTTGTTCTTATTTCTCATTTCCCAACTTTGATCCAATCGATCATAAATTAAATTTGTTTGCTCAAACTGAGTCTGTTTGCCCTGTGACGGTAATTGCTGGGTCACCTCCTGGTCCATTTCTTGACCCAAGAGCCTTGCAATGGATGTTTTGCAGCCTGTCCAGTAGAGGGAGACTGACAGAGTGGACACCTGGTGGACAGCCAAGGTCAACCCATCACACCTTGTTTATTTCACACTGATCAGATCCATACAAGCCACCCACCACTGCTTCTGTCCCTGGGCTGCCAGCACAGCTCCAGCACTGCCCCACCTTCTCGCCCTGCGAAAGGGGGTACAAGCCTCGGCCAGGGATATTGCTTGGGCCAGGCTGTTGTCCCGTGGCGTCCCCTTGCAGGACACTCCCCAGGCTCCGCACCCCCAGCCCACCCTGGCCTCACACCCAGTCCCTGCCAGCGGAGACCAGTCACACAGAGGACTGTGCTGCCATCCAGAAGGACCTCAATAGGCTGGCGAAGAGGGCTGACAGGAACCCCATACAGTTCTAGAAGGGGAAGAGCAAAGTCCTACATCTGGGGAGGAACAACTCTCTGCACTAGGCCAGGCTGGGGGCTGCTCAGCAGGGAAGCACATTCTCACAAAAGAACCCCATGGTTCTGGTGGACAACTTGACCACGAGCCAGCAATAGGCCCTTGTGGCAAAGAGGGCTAATGGTATCCTGGGCTGCACCAGGATCAGTACATGCTTGTCCTGTGGAGGTGGTACAGACCTATGGTCAGTGGGGTAGGAATCTTCATGCTGTGAAGCCCACATCCCGTGCAGGTGGGAAATCTACTCTTTTGTTGTTGGTGTGGGGTGTTCTGAGCCAGGAAGAGCTGGCTTAGGTTGAGTCTTCAGGTCACATCCACCCTGAACTAAAAGCTCAGACTCTCAGGTTGTGCTCATGCAAGTGGTATTGCATGGAGCATCTTGCCTTTCACAGCTACTCTCCTGATGACTTCCAGAAACAGGATTTTACTCTTTGAACCCGGCTGACTAAGATGGGCAGAGGAACCAAGATGGTACCAGGCATCAGGGATCACAAGGAAGGAGGCACGGTATTTCGCTCCCCCCTTTTTCCCCCTAGACAAGGAGCTTTTTCTGATTTTTCACATCCAAAGCAGGAAGGGTTTGCACCATGGGGAACAAAGCCGTTTGTCTTTGCCGTGGTGGGATGGTGAGGAACTCACTCTCCTGTTCCTTAAACTGGTCTGAATGCACATAGGAGGGAAATTCATTGTCCTGGTTTGAGGTAAAACAGAACTAATTTTCTGTTCAGTAATTTGACTTTTTTTTAGCTGGGCCTCGTCTAACTGACTAAATTTTTAAATCAACAGCATATTGTTCAGAAACTGTTCACTCTCACAGTGATAAGACTGATTATACCAAGGAATGGTGTGCAGAGAGGCCCTTGCTTATACTCATTGCTATAACAACCAAGGTCAGGTAACTTCGCTATTTGCCCCATTGGAGGGTCAGAAGCAGAAAAGTGTAGAGGGGTCACACCTGCAGGGAGGAGTGGACAGGACAGGTGACCCAAAACTGATCAATAGGGTACTCCATCCCATCTGCGTCATGCTCAGTATACAAGCTGAGGGATCAAAGGGTCAACTCTCTTTCTTCAGTGGCTGACGTCCAAGGACAACCCTGTCTGTTCATCTGCCTTTGATACCAATCCAAGCATTCCTGACTCCAGATCCGGAATCCAGTTCCTGTCCATCACCGAGTCCAGTCTGGAACTTTTCCCTGTGCCTGCTGGTGACTTGATCATCACCTGGGAGCTTGATAAGGTTTTGTATATACTGTATACTTTTCCTTTTAAAAAAAAATTCTTATTATTATTTATCAATTCATTCTTTATTAATATTTTCATTAGAGTAGTTTAGTTTTTTCTAAGCTCATAAATCTCTTTATCTCTTCCTCTCCTCTCTTTTTCTTAGAAGGGGGAGGGAGGGGCCATCTGTCATTCTGATTGGTCAATCCAGCCAGAACCATGACAATTATGTCTCACAGGCAAGTGGGACATAGACCCTCTGCTGCCATCCTCAACATGGTCTTTGCAAGATGGGTTGCTGTGCCCATGACCAGAGTGCCAGTCCAAGCACAAACTGTTAGGCCCCAAGCTTGGGGGGTACCAGGTTGGTGTCCTGCCTGTCCCCACTCTTCAAAGAAGGAGCCAGGCTGGACAGAGGTGCCTGACCCACAGCTAGAAGCAGAGAAGGGCTGTTCTCACTGCGCTCTGCAGGGATGGGTGGGGAGGTAGAGCCAGGGGACATGTCAAGGTTGCAAGTGGCCAGCACAGCTCTGCAGAAGAAAGGTGGGGGCTGGAGGAGCAGAAGAAGCTGACCCAGGCGTGTCTCACCCTGCAGGGTGCAATACCAGGGCACCCATTTGGCATTAATATCTCTGTTGCACAAAAAGTGATGTGTTGCTTTAGGACCATCTCCAGCCTGCCTCTGAGGAAGGACAGAAGGGTGCTGCGGGGATTCTGGAGCTGACTGTGGGCATGGAAGTTTATCCTCCCCATGGACCCATGTCCTTTGGTGCTGCTGAACTTTTCCTCTCAGATAGGAGTCCCTGAGCTCTGCTCTGCTGGACAAATCACCCCTATGAAGATGTGCACCCCCTGTGCTCCTTCTGGCCACGCACCCTACTCCTCCCTCATTCCTTGGTACTCAGCTTCTCCAGCTGCCTCTTCCCATGCAATGGCCTCTCAATCTCCCTAAGCACCACACACTTACGGCACAACAAAGAGACTATTCATTATGTCCAAGGAAAACGATGCTCTGCTGCTGAGCTCCATCTGATGCTCTTCTCTGGGGCTCCCTGAGAGGTTTCACAACTTCATTTAACTCCAGCTTTCCAGGTTCACTCACTGTGCTGCTTCTGGAAACAATCTCTTGCCCTGTTGCTTTCTGCTTTGGCTAGAGAGAAGCAGAGAAAGGAAGAGCAGGAGGGGAACATTTAATAATAATATGTTCCTGGTTTTTATGTGTGCTCGTGGAAGAGTCTGCCTCTGCTGCAGCAGCCTATTTCTGGGAAAAGCCAGCCCAGACAAGTCTTCTTGCAGACAACCACAACACACCTGGCTAGACTCAATGCACCTCCTTCCAGTTCTGCCCCGGCCATGCCTGTCTTTCAAGCACTGGGCCCTTCTCCAGCTCTCGGGTGCTGCAGAAATAGGTGGCTGTGTCTGCAGCTGATGGTGAGAGCACTTCCAGCAACAGCTGGTTCCTGGAAGGGTCTGCAGAGCTGCTGACTCGGGTCTGGAAGGATGAAGAAATGTGCTGGAGTCCCGTGAAAGGATACAGCAACGCTATATGCTGCAGGTCTCTGCCGGGAGTCTGATGGACCCAATCCCAGGCATAGCTGCTGTAAGTGATGGGTACACCAGAGATGTGGCAGGTAAGCTTGAGAGATTCTGAGACCTTCCCTACAATGGGGCCAGAGGCCTCCATCTGCACCTGAGAAAGGGCACCTGCAACCCCAGGAGACAAGGATGAACAGGCAGCGATAGCTCAAGATGATGAACTTGGGAGAATCCAGCAAAGGGCCATGCAGATGATAAAGGCACTGGAGCATCTCCATCATCTGCTGTGAGAGGTGGAACAGTTTACCCCGCAGAAACGAAGGCTTGTGGAGGATCTCTTAAACGTACAGAAATACCTGAAGAGAGGTGCAAAGAAGACTCTGCCAGGCTTTCCTCAGTGCTTCACACAGAAAGGACAAGGGCCAATGGGCACAAATGAAACCACAGGTGAGTTCCTCTGAACAGCAGAAAACACTTTTTCCATTTGAGAGTAAGTGAGCACTGGCACAGATTGCCCAGGCAGCTTGTGGAGCCTCCATACCTGGAGATATTCAAAAGCTGTCTGCACACAGGCCTTAGCAACTGGCTCCATGTGGCCTTGCTTCAGTAGGCACATCACACCAGATGACTTCTGAAGGATGCAAAGTTCTTCATGGAACATCACATTCTTTCAACACCCCTATCCATTTAGTCAGGACGGGCAATGAACTCATGGACATGTGATCCCACATGGGCAGAGCAGCTCCTGCTCACCTCTCCCCAGCTCCTCCCTGCCCACACATCTATTCTCAGGTTTCCCACAGCTCTGGACCACTGACAGTACCCAGTCATGAGGAGATCCCTCTCTCTCTGACCCCAAGCACAGCTCACTCACTGACACATCCCTAAGATGGGCTGTGACTTCCCTGAACATGTAGGAGGAGAGAGCAGGAGGGGAGGAAGCTGATGTTGATCAGGCACAACCCAAGCGTCTCTCACTGTGGTCCCTGCAGGGCGCAGTAATAGAGCCCACTGTCCCCCAGCTCCAGCCCAGTGATCATCAGGGTCCCAGAGCTCTTGTCAGCCTGGCAGGAAAACCTCTTGAGGACAAAAGGGCCATGTGACTGTAGGAGCCTCCCTGGCTCTTGCTCTGCAGAAAATACTGCAGGGGGCCACCGTGACGATGCTGATATCAGGCCACATAAAGATAGGAGGTGTTGGAACTCTAAGTGCATCGCAAGGTCCCAGAAGTCCCTGCTTGCCACCACCCTGCAGACCTCGTCGTTTGGATCTCAACACCCTGAAATGTACCTGAAACAAAAGCAGAACTCTTCCCCCACTGCTCTGCTCTCACTGGCACAAGGAAATGGCCCATGAGACATTCCTGTCACTGCAGCCCAAGGCTTTTTGGTGTCCCAAGGAAAAGCAGAGACGAGCTACAAGCTGGCAGAGTGGCCAGGCTGGTTGGGTGGCAGAAACACACTGAAACTCCTCCACGGAATAAAACATTGAATTCGGTACTCAGGAGATGAAAACTGGCAGTGCAAGGAAAAGAGCTCTTGTGGAAAGGCCAGAACCTTCTGTGGATGGTCCCAGTTGTCATTAAAAGAATCCAGAGGTGTCCCTGTAATCGCTTGATAGTGCAACCTTAACGGGCCCCAGCAGGTTCCTGTCAAAGCTCAGCTGCATTTCCTGTCTCCGTGCGAACAGCACAGAAGTAGCGGGCAGAGTCCCGGGGGCTCAGGGAGCGCAGAGACAGAGACGATTCGGAGCGGGAATCGCCCCGGAATGCCGTGGCTCGACCCTCCACTGACTGCCCGAACAGTGTAAATGAGGAATCATAGCTGATAACAGCCACCCACTCGAGACTGCCACCGGGAGCCTCACGGTACCACCGAAAATACTGATTCTCGACGGTGAAGCCGGATCCGCGGCAGGAGAGGTGCACGGAGCCGCACACCAGCCCGCTCCTGCCCGCCCCGACGCCTCGGGACCTCGCCGGGGCAGCGACCACGCCTCTGCCCGCCCCCAACACACCCGACCCGACCCGGCCCGGCCCCCCGCTGCCGCGGCGCCTTCGGGCCAGGAGAAGGGCGGGCGCGGGCAGGGACGCGGGGCAGGGACGCGGGGCAGGGACGCGGGGCAGGGCCGGCGCCACAGGAGGAGCGCGGCGCCCCGGCACACCAAGGCTCCTGGCCCTGGGCTGCCAGCGCGGCTCCGGCGCTGTCCCGCCTTCTCGCCCTGCCCAGCCCTGCCCAAGGGCGTCTGAGCCTCGGCCAGGCCCACCGCGCTCCGGCCCCAACCCCCAGCTCCAGCGCCAGGGCCAGGCTCTCGTCCCGCGTTATCCCCTCGCAGGACCCAGGCCCCGCACCCCCAGCCCGCCCTGGCTTCACTGCCAACCCTTTTCCCGCAGGGACCAGACACGCAGAGGACTGTGCTGCCATCCAGAGGAACCTCGACAGGCTGGAGAAGTGGGCTGACAGGAACCCCATGCAGTTCTATAAGGGGAAGAGCAAAGTCCCGTACCTGGGAAGAAATACCTCCCTGCCAGGCTGGGGGCTGCCCAGCAGGGAAGCGCATTCTCAGAAAAGGACCCAGTGGTTGTTGCGGACAATCTCACTAGAAATGTGCCGTTCAAGCAAAGGAGGGTAATGTTTTCCTGGGATGCACTAGAGAAAGTATTGCCAGTAGGTCAGGGTGAGCGAGCAGTGGCACCGGTTGCCCAGAGGGCATTGTTGGTTCTCACTGCTTGGAGATGTTTCAAAGCTGTCTGGAGATGGTCCTGGGCAAGTGCCTCTGGGTGGCCCTGCTTGAGCAGAGGGTCGGGATGCCCTCCTGAGGTGCCTCCAAATTCAGCCTGTCTTGGATTCTGTGAAACACTCACAGGCACATTCTGGTCTTTGCAGGTGACATGTGCCAGAGCAAAGGGGAAAACTGAAACTTGGACTTTGGTACTCCC
>NW_015091352.1:16817-21944 GCF_001431845.1 Calidris pugnax | reverse complement strand
GTGCTGCAGAAATAGGTGGCTGTGTCTGCAGCTGATGGCGAGAGCACTTCCAGCAACAGCTGGTTCCTGGAGGGGTCTGCAGAGCTGGTGACTCGGGTCTGGAAGGATGAAGCAATGTGCTGGAGTCCCGTGAAAGGATACAGCAACGCTATATGCTGCAGGTCTCTGCCGGGAGTCTGAAGGATCCAGTCCCAAGCATAGCTGCTGTTGGTGATGGGTACACCAGAGATGTGGCAGGTAAGCATGAGAGATTCTGAGACCTTCCCTACAACGGGGCCAAAGGCCTCTGTCTGCACCTGAGAAAGGGCACCTGCAACCTCAGGAGACAAGTATTAACAGGCAGGAACAGCTCAAGCAATGCCTTTATCTACCCCATCCCTGCCCTGGGCTTCTGCTTGGGATCTCTGGGATAGAGCAGCTGCAAACAACTCACAAGCTCCTGTTCCTGTTACAGTCTCAGATCTGGGAGACTTCGCCATTTTCCGTACTTTCTGTGTTTCCTCTCCTTGCTACTTAGGAGAGAATACTGAGGGCTGGAGTGAGTCGAACTGAGCCATGCCCAAAACCAGACCAGGGTTATTAACACACCCCACCAGATGGGTCAGGCCTGGGAACACACCCTACTGGGAAACAAAGGAAAGAGCAGAACTTGTTTCCAAAAGTGAAGCACTTTCAGAACGTGATATGAATGAGGACTAGTGTGAGGCATGGGAAGAAGGAAAGAAGAAGGGGTAATGTTTTGGGGTAAGACTCAGATACAGCAGCTCTATCAAGAATCAAGCATCTGAAAATTGAATGAGGTAACTACACAAATCTCTGAGGGTAGCCATGAATTGGCCAGTGTGTAGACCACAGGATGCTGGGCTGGCAGGGGCTCAGGGCAGAGCCTGTGGCCTACATAATAGTGCACATTTTCCTTAGGTCAGTAGGCAACTGGCTGCTACAAAACAAGAACGGCCAAGCTGTGAAAGTCATCACTGGCCACTACCTCCAGGATTTGGAAAATACCAGCCATATCTGTAGGCCATGCCCCGCTAGGCCAAGTCTTTCTGCCAACACAACTGCAATATCAGGAGGCCAAGGGACTGATAAACTTCTGTCAACACACAGTATAGGACACAATTGTCCTCTATGTGTTGCCTGTAGTAGGCGTGGCGACCTGGTTCAGGAACGGCACGGCGACCACTACCCTCAGGTCGCTCGGTCCATTGTCCCGCAGACACCAATGTGGTGAACGGCAAATGGCGTTTATTGATAAGTAACAGAGCCTTATATGGCATGGGTTTACAACGTCACCTCTGTCTGCTTACATCACAGACTAAACGCTATTGTGAGAGGGGCCTTATCTTTCCATACAGCGCGAGATCTTCCGGTCGCCAAACCCTAACTACCACATTTCCCCCCTCCCTATGCCTGACTAAATTAGCTAAAATACAATCTTAAGTGCAAGTAAAGTGAAGTGAAGTGCATATATAAAGTGCATTAAGGTGCATATAAAGAGTAGAAAACTTAAGGTGCAGTGACTAAACCTGCTAAAATATATTATCTCTATAATTTAAATAGAAAATATAAGGCACTGTGAACATGTGCAAACTAGGGGGTAAAAGGTAGTGATGGAGTGTAACTTGAGGTAAAGTGACCTAGTGATAACTAGTGAATACATTCTTAAAGAACTTGTTGGTGTTGTACAAATATAATGTTGACATTCTTCAGTCGGTTTGTAAGTGCACGAGATCTAATCCTCTACGATTTTGTAACTCTACTCCTGATAATGATCTAATTGATCGGTCTAATACAGCTATTGGTTGTTCTTTTCCAGCTACTTATCTTAATCTTATCTTATCTACTGACTCAAGGCATTAAATTCTTCACTCTGTTGTGCTAAGGATGCTACTCCAATAGCAAAACAAATCTAGTTGGCATCTCTGGCTGGTACTAACCACTTTGCAGGCTTTTTATATTGTGCGTTATTAATACATAATTGTTCATTGTAATTTGGGACTTTGCCTACACACATACGCCTTCATTTTCTATGTCCCATATGCACTGGGCTGGGTGGTCCTCAAGTTGAAGGAAGGACCCTCTTAATGGCTGGTGGTGAAAGTTACATGATTTTACCTGTTCTATGGTGACAAGCTCTAAAATATAAATTACACAAAGACATTGCAGCCCCCTCCTCAAAGGCTACTTTGCTGTTGCTTGGTTTCTGTCGATTTCGGTTCCCAGGCTTAGACAGAATTGTTGGCTTGTCAACTTCTTTCGCCACTGAGGTATAGGGGTTACGAGGGCGTCTGATGATCTGGTTCTGTAAACAGAAACTCACAATTTTCGTTAGTGTCATCAGTTTCATTCTGAAGGTCCCTGGTTTGATCCCGGGTTTCGGCACCACTTGTTGCCGTCACCTCCGTCTGCTTACATCACAGACTAAACGCTATTGGGAGAGGGGCCTTATCTTTCCGTACAGCGCGAGATCTTCCGGTCGCCAAACCCTAACTACCACATCTGTGTGACACTGGCATGAAGGCTTTGTACCCATACATTAGTTATTCCATGGCTAGGCCCCTCTACATCTGCTTATACCATCAACATCGAAGAATGTCAGGAATGGGCTGTGGCAATACGGGTGTCTTCACCTAAAGTGCCACAGAAATCCCATGCACCCTGAACCTCTTTTGCCCTTTGCACACCAGCAGAGATGTACTTTAAAAGCCCCACAGGATCAAGTAACATCTCACAAAATGGGAAAACGGCTCTTGTAGTGTGTCACCAGTCCATGGACCTCCTAGTAATGCTCATCTAGACATAGGGGGACTTGACACATATAACATGCAGAGACCACAACAGCACCATTGCATATTCAGAGAACAGTACCGGGAATAGAATAATAGAACCCTTAGAATCATATAGTATTTCAAGTTGGAAGGGACCCAAAAGGATCACTGAGTCCAACTCCCTGCTTCTCACAGGACTACCTAACACTAATCCATGTGACTAAGAGCGTCGTCCAGAGGCTCCTTGAACTTTGACAGTCTTCATGCCCTGGCCGCTTCCCTGGGCAGACTGTTCCAGTGACCAAACACCCTGGCAGTGAAGAACCTTTTCCTAATGTCCAGTCTGAACTTCCCTGACACAGCTTCGTATCATTTCTACGTGTCTTGTCGCTGGTCACCAGAAAGAGATCAGCACCTGCCTCTCTGCTGCCTACCTTGAGGAAGTTGTAGACTGTGATGAGGTCACCCCTCAGCCTTCTCTTCTCCAAGCTGAAGAAACCACGTTGAAGTCTTGCCCTCAAGGCCAGTCACCATCTTGGTCACCCTTCTCCGCCCTTGAGTCCTTGCACCATCTTGGACACCCTTCTCTGGACACACTCTAAGTTTGGTGTCCTTCTTATATTGTGGTGCCCAGAACTGCACACAGTACTGAAGGTGGGGCTGTATTGCTGCAGTGTAGAGTGGGACAATCAGCTCCCCTGACCAGTTACCTGCGCTCGGCTTGATGAACCCCAGCATATGGTTGGCCCATGTGCACAGCAGGGCACAACATTGACTCCTAGTCAACCTGCCATCAAGTCAAACCCTCCCATCTCTTCTGCAGGGCTGCTCTCCACCCTCTTCTCCCCAATTTCTACATATAACCAGGATTACCCTTTCCCAGGTGGAGAATCCAGCACATGCTCTTGTTGAGTTTCATACAGCTGGTGACTGCCCTGACTGACCCTAAAATTGAGCCGTGGAGAGTCCCACTGGTGAGTGGTCACCTGCCTCATGTAACCCCATTTACTGTAACTCTTTGAGATGGACTCAACACACATTTGTTCACCCAAGGTATTATGGACTTGTCGAACTTTGTGGTGGACATTTTATCCAGAAGGATACTCTGAGAGGCAGTATCAAAAACTCTACTAAAATCCAACATTCCCTACATCTCTTGGCTTCCCTTGGTCAACTTGGATGGGTGACCTTGTCATAAAAGAACATTAAGGTAGTTAAGCAGGACTTTCCCCTCATGAACCTGTGCTGCCTATAACCAGTGACTGTTTTAAGTGATGACTGTCTCTTAAGTGTTTTTCATAAACTCCCAGAATAACGTTCTCCATATTTTCGCCAGGCACTGAAATGTGACAGAGAGGTCTGTAATTACCAAAGTCTTCCTTCTTTCCCTTCTTAAAAACTGGGACAACATTTGCCAGACTCCCAAGACCATTGAAAAAGAATGGAGAGGGGACCTGTGATAACATCAGACAGCTCTTTCAGTACCCTGGCATGAATCCCAGTGGGCCAGGGTGTTATGTGCATCCAGCCAGAGCAACGCACAACAAATGTTATGAACTCACACCACACCCCATTCCCCATTGGCCACTGTGCCTCTCGGGGAGAGAAAGGGAATGGAAGGGTGAAGTTGAGCCTGGGGAAAAAGACAGCAGGGAGAGTAGAAGCCAACTTTAGGGTTGTTTGGTTTTTTCTTTCATAATCTTCATTCAATTCTATCAGCAATAAATAAAATTGCTACAGAGTGCAGGTAAGTCCAGGAATGCTTGCCATGCACAGTGATGACTCCTCACTGCCCTCAGCGATGTCACAGACATGGCAAAACTTCCCTGGCCCCCTAGATCTCAACAGCTGGGCTGGTAACAAGCAGGTTTCTGATCAAGCTCAGCTGCGTTTCCTGTCTCCGTGCGAACAGCACAGAAGTAGCGGGCAGAGTCCTGCAGGCGCAGTCTATGCACGGTCAGAGATGACTCGGAGCGGGAATTGTCCCGAGATACCGTGGCTCGATCCTTCACTGGCTGTCCGAAATCAGTATCTGAGGAATCATAGCTGATAACGGACACCCACTCGAGACTGCCACCGGGTGCCTCACGGTACCACAGAACTGCATAACCCGCGAAGTCGAAGCCGTATCCGCGGCAGGAGAGTTGCACGGAGTCCCCGGGCGCTCGCAGCCCTCCGCCGGCCTCCACCAGCCTCAGCTGCGCCCACACCCCTGCGGACGGAGAGCGCAGGCAGCCGGGCAGGGCGCGCCCACGGCCCCAGCACCTTCCCCCGCCGACACGGCGCCCCCCGCCCCGCCACAGCCACAGCCCATCTGCCAAGCTCAGTATAGAAGCTGAGGGATCAAAGGGGGCAG
>NW_015091352.1:13905-15719 GCF_001431845.1 Calidris pugnax | reverse complement strand
CATTAGATTTACAGCCTTGTCCTCCCAGGTAACCATTATGTCTGATCAAGCCCTACTTTCTCGGAAAGTTCTCCACACCTGCCAGTCTGCAGAAAGTAGGCAATTAATTCCTTTTTTTCCCACACTTGCGCATGCAGCTTTGCTTTATCCGTTAAAATATCTTTCTATCAACCTCTAGGTTTTTCCCCCTTTGTCCTTCCAATTCTCATTCCCATTCTGCTGAGGAACTAGTCAGTGAGCAGCTTGTGGGGCTTAGCTGCCTGCTAGAGTTAACCCACAACAAGGAACAACTTAGACAGCTAATCATCATGGAAAAGCCTGGAGTCATCAACCACCCCGCAGCAGCAAAGATGTCATTGCAATAGCTTTGGCTTTCTTTTCAAATGAAGCAACAGCCTTTCCCTCTACAACACCATACTTCTAAGAGATCAATACTTCTAAGTATCAATACTTCTAAGAGCACAATCTCAGAAAGCTACAAAAGTGGCAATCACCAGGGTAAGGGATTGGTGCAATGTGCCCTGCAATGTGCCATGAGTTGTGGCTCACCTGATGCTGCATTGAAGGCCAGAGTTCAGCCAGCCTCAGCAAAACTCCAAGTGTCGCACAACTGATAAAAGAGGACGTGCTGGAACTCGTCGGCTACAAGCCTTGGGAGGAACAAGATAACAAGATTGTCTAGAAGGAACAGAGAGTGCTTGCTCTGTTGAGGAACACAGGCAGTAAATTGTGTTGAAAAAAGGATATGCTAATAATTTTGTGATTTGGGCAAGGAAGGTATGTTAGTATTAACCAATGAATAAATGCCTAATGTTTTAGAACTAGCCAATCATTAGAAGACACGCTGTTTTTGCTATGGATATAAGAAACCTAAGAAATCCTAATAAATCGACATCGACATCTTGCTTGCATCAAGCTGTGTCCCGTCTGTTAATCGCACCAAATTGGTGACCCCGACGTGATGGGTCGACGAACCGCCTAGCTGAGCGGCATGCTGCGAGTCCCACAGAACGTTGAATGAGCTGCTGAAAGGAAGCAGGAGCCGGCCGGCCTGAAATCCCTCTGGAATACAGAGGTGAGCTGTGGGAAACATGGGGAATCAAGCGTCTTCCCCTGAAACCGGTCGCGGAGCAGCGACGCGCGCAGACACAAATACCGCAGCCGATGACTCAAAACCCCCGGAGGGGGGCAGCAGTGCCTCAAGTCTTCGTCCAGCAACAGCCGGTAGCGCCGGATTGGACCTGGCAACCACCCACACAGTAACAGTACTCGATTCCTCGGTTCACCTACTATCAATGAATGTTTCGGGGCCCCTACCGCCTGCAACACAAGCGTTACTGTTAGGTAGATCGTCTACAACCTTGTCAGGACTCTTAGTATTACCAGGAATCATTGATTCTGACAGTACTGATGAGATTAAGATCATGGCATGGACTCCGTTTCCCCCCTGCACAATATCGAAAGGTAGCCGTATAGCACAATTAATATTGATTACCAAGGAGACGGGTTCCCCCATTTCTACCCAGTCCCAACAAAGGCGGGGAGGCTTTGGGTCTATGGGGAACCCACAAATTTTATGGGTGCAGTCCATTTCCCAGAAGCGACCTGTATGTCAATGTACCCTTATCTGCGGGGGAGAGCAAGTAGTGCTAAATGGAATTATTGATACTGGAGCTGATGTTACGGTGATTTCTCAGGCTAAGTGGCCCCCGCAATGGCCTCTGGCTAATGTTTCCCAGGCATTGGCTGGAATTGGAGGAACTGGTAGTAGCCAACAAAGTTTGGAATTGATCCAAATCAAAGGCCCAGAAGGG
>NW_015091352.1:0-13443 GCF_001431845.1 Calidris pugnax | reverse complement strand
CATTAGATTTACAGCCTTGTCCTCCCAGGTAACCATTATGTCTGATCAAGCCCTACTTTCTCGGAAAGTTCTCCACACCTGCCAGTCTGCAGAAAGTAGGCAATTAATTCCTTTTTTTCCCACACTTGCGCATGCAGCTTTGCTTTATCCGTTAAAATATCTTTCTATCAACCTCTAGGTTTTTCCCCCTTTGTCCTTCCAATTCTCATTCCCATTCTGCTGAGGAACTAGACAGTGAGCAGCTTGTGGGGCTTAGCTGCCTGCTAGAGTTAACCCACAACAAGGAACAACTTAGACAGCTAATCATCATGGAAAAGCCTGGAGTCATCAACCACCCCGCAGCAGCAAAGATGTCATTGCAATAGCTTTGGCTTTCTTTTCAAATGAAGCAACAGCCTTTCCCTCTACAACACCATACTTCTAAGAGATCAATACTTCTAAGTATCAATACTTCTAAGAGCACAATCTCAGAAAGCTACAAAAGTGGCAATCACCAGGGTAAGGGATTGGTGCAATGTGCCCTGCAATGTGCCATGAGTTGTGGCTCACCTGATGCTGTATTGAAGGCCAGAGTTCAGCCAGCCTCAGCAAAACCCCAAGTGTCGCACAACTGATAAAAGAGGACGTGCTGGAACTCGTTGGCTACAAGCCTTGGGAGGAACAAGATAACAAGATTGTCTAGAAGGAACAGAGAGTGCTTACTCTGTTGAGGAACACAGGGAGTAAATTGTGTTGAAAAAAGGATATGCTAATAATTTTGTGATTTGGGCAAGGAAGGTATGTTAGTATTAACCAATGAATAAATGCCTAATGTTTTAGAACTAGCCAATCATTAGAAGACATGCTGTTTTTGCTATGGATATAAGGAACCTAAGAAATCCTAATAAATCGACAACGACATCTTGCTTGCATCAAGCTGTGTCCCGTCTCTCAATTGCACCAAATTGGTGACCCCGACGCGATGAACTGCCTAGCTGAGCGGCATGCTGCGAGTCCCACAGAACTTTGAATGAGCTGCTGAAAGGAAGCAGGAGCCGGCCGGCCTGAAATCCCTCTGGAATAGAGAGGTGAGCTGTGGGAAACATGGGGAATCAAGCGTCTTCCCTTGAAACCGGTCGCGGAGCAGCGACGCGCGCAGACACAAATACCGCAGCCGATGACTCAAAACCCCCGGAGGGGGGCAGCAGTGCCTCAAGTCTTCGTCTAGCAACAGCCGGTAGCGCCGGATTGGACCTGGCAACCACCCACACAGTAACAGTACTCGATTCCTCGGTTCACCTACTATCAATGAATGTTTCGGGGCCCCTACCGCCTGCAACACAAGCGTTACTGTTAGGTAGATCGTCTACAACCTTGTCAGGACTCTTAGTATTACCAGGAATCATTGATTCTGACAGTACTGATGAGATTAAGATCATGGCATGGACTCCGTTTCCCCCCTGCACAATATCGAAAGGTAGCCGTATAGCACAATTAATATTGATTACCAAGGAGACAGGCTCCCCCATTTCTACCCAGTCCCAACAAAGGCGGGAAGGCTTTGGGTCTATGGGGAACCCACAAATTTTATGGGTGCAGTCCATTTCCCAGAAGCGACCTGTATGTCAATGTACCCTTATCTGCAGGGGACAGCAAGTAGTGCTAAATGGAATTATCGATACTGGAGCTGATGTTACGGTAATTTCTCAGGCTAAGTGGCCCCCGCAATGGCCTCTGGCTAATGTTTCCCAGGCATTGGCAGGGATTGGAGGAACTGGTAGTAGCCAACAAAGTTTGGAATTGATCCAAATCAAAGGCCCAGAAGGGCATATAGCCTCTGTTAAACCTTTTGTGTTACCTGTTCCTATGATTCTGTGGGGGCGTGATGTGCTGTCACAATGGGGGACTCATTTTTAGATGGGGCCATTGAAGTGCCCGACACCCTAAAATTAACATGGAAAACAGATTCCCCTATTTGGGTAGATCAATGGCCCCTACCGTTGGAAAAGCTTCGCGCCCTCCAAGAACTAGTTACGGAGCAGTTAACGAAAGGGCATATTGTGCCTTCTACTAGTCCTTGGAATTCACGTGTTCTTGTAATTAAAAAACAAACTGGCAAGTGGCGCCTGCTCCATGACCTCAGAAAAATTTATGACGCTATGGAAGATATGGGAACCGTCCAACCAGGACTCCTACTATGATTCCTCGAAATTGGCATTTGACTGTTATCGACCTTAAAGATTGCTTTTTTAATATTCCACTGCATCCAGACGATGCTCCTAAATTTGCTTTTTCAGTCCCAAGCGTCAACATGCAAGCCCCATTGCAAAGATACCAGTGGGTTGTGCTGCCATAAGGAATGAAGAACAGCCCTACAATCTGTCAGTGGTATGTAGCTAAAGTGCTTAGTCCTGTTAGGACCGCAATGTCCAGTGTTTTATTGTATCATTATATGGATGATATCCTGGTGGCTGCGCAACATCACGAGGTCATGGAGGAAGCTGTAGCCCTTGTCACGGCTGCCGTTGATTCGGCAGGCCTCTGTATTGCACTGGAAAAAATTCAGAAAATGCCACCATGGAAATATTTAGGCTGGCGCATAAGAGCTCAAACTATAATTCCTCAATCTTTACAGATAAGAACAGATATAAAAGACTTACATGATGTGCAAAAATTACTGGGGACAATCACTTGGGTTCGACCACTGTTAGGGATTTCTAATGTGGAATTGAGTCCTTTATTTGAATTACTTAAAGGGGATGCAAATCTAAGTTCCCCCCGTAGCCTTGGCCCTGAGGCCATTGATTCTCTGCAGAAGGTTGCTGCAGCAATTGCTCACCGGCAAGTGCATTGATGGGCTCCTGAGTTGCCCTTTTACCTAATCATTTTAAATCCTGCTCGACAGCCTCATGCACTGATGTTTCAATGGGATCCTCAGAAACCAGATCCACTATTGATCATCAAATGGGTTTTCCTGCCAAACCAACCTACAAAAACTATCTTAACACAGCATGAGATGTTTTCTTTCCTCATCATTAAAGCTAGACAGCGTCTGTTAACGTCAGGAGTCGATTTTATATCCATTTGCTTGTCTGTGACAGACGTGTATTTACAGTGGCTTTATCAGCAATCAGATGCCTTTTGCATAGCGCTGGCGGGCTACACAGGTCAACTTACATCTCACCTCCACATAAACTATTAAATAGCAATTTCTCTCTGATACTCAAACCAAAAAGGAGTGATTTGCCACTACAAGCCCTCACTGTATTTACCGATGGATCTGGAAACTCACATAAATCGGTCATCTTGTGGTGGAATGACCAACAGGGACGATGGGACTCAGACATAGAGACCGTCCCCAGTTCTCCTCAAACAGTAGAATTGACTACAGTCATTTGAGTCTTTCGAAAATGGTCTATACCACTTAATATAATTACTGATTCTGCTTATGTTGCAGGAATTGTTGAACGTGCAGAAGCGTCTGTACTGCGTGAAGTTTCACATTCTGGCTTATTTGCTTTATTACAGGAGCTTATCTTCCTTTTAGATTCACGCCCTCATCCCTATTTTATCATGCATGTCAGAGCACATACCTCTTTACCTGGATTTATTGCAGAAGGAAATCGACAAGCCGATTTATTGACACTACCGGTACAAGTATTGCCAGATCGTATAGCGCAGGCTAAACTCAGCCATTCCTTCTTTCACCAGAACGCTGGAGGTCTCAAACGGCAGTTTGGGCTCACTTCCCAGCAAGCAGCAAATATAATCACAGTATATCCGGACTGTCAAAAACATTCTTTTCCATCAATAGCGGGAGGAGTTAATCCCAGAAGACTGCAGAGCCTGCAACTGTGGCAAACAGATGTTACGTACTGTCCGGAGTTTGGTAAATTGAAATATGTACATTCCTCTATTGACACTTTTTCAGGTGCTTTGTTTGCTTCTTGCCACACAGGGGAGAAGGCGCGTGACATCCGCAAGCATTTGATGCGTGCTTTTGCTACCCTGGGCATACCCTCTCAAATAAAAACGGACAATGGCCCTGCATATACCTCGGCTGCAACAAAAACCTTTCTCGACTCCTGGGGTGTGACACACATTACTGGCATCCCTCATTCTCCTACAGGTCAATCCCTAATAGAACGCTCTCAGCAATCTTTGAAACGTTTATTACAACAGAAAGGAGGAGTAGGGACTGCTACTCCGGAGGAACGCCTACAGAAAGCTTTATATGTTTTTAATTTTTTGAACTGTTCTTTGTTAGATAATAACCCTCCAATAGTTTAACATTTTAACATGAATGCTTCACTTGAGGCAAGAATTAAGGCCCCGGTGCTGGTTTGAGATCCTGAAACAGGTAAGATCATGGGACCATATCCCCTTATCACATGGGGCAGAGGTTATGCTTGTGTCTCCACAGAAAGAGGCCCTAGATGGCTTCCAGCAAAGAGTGTACGGCCTTTCCGTGAATCCCTACAACAACCAACCACTGAAACCCCTGATTATTCTCTGGATCATCCCTCCAAGCAGCAAATTGACAGATCTCCAGAGGAAGGTCGGGACAACGTAAACTGAACACTGCAGGCGAAAAAGGACTATATGTGAACCAGTGCAAAGAAGTATTAGTTGCAGAAATTTCTTGTACTTTTTGTAATACCTGTGACCCCTGGGTCCTGTGTACATGTCTCACTTGTAAGAAGGAATGGTGGTGTAGGGCGACGCTTGCTACCTGTCTGGTACCTGCTAATTGGTTTGTTCTCAAAACAGACTGGAGCCAGACAAAAGAGAAATGCAGGAAGATGCCTGGAAATTGCAAAAGGGAAAATTCCCAGGGCAAAATCCCCTGTCCATCCCGTGTTTAGAAAAACCACTGCATGGTGTAATTATACGTCAACAAACCTATTTAATCTGGTCAAGTTCCACTATCCTTACCACCGGGAATATTCCTTATTTGCGGGGACCGAGCAGGGCCTGCAATTCCCTCTTATATTAAAGGAGGTCCATGTAGCCTTGGGCGCCTTTCTGTCTTAACTCCTAACACCTCTACGATTTTACAATATTGTCTTTCTCATAGAGCAAAACGTGGTATTCATGCATATACCCCCGATTGTGATGATAACCTGGATTTTTGGACTTTTAGTAAATGCTTCTCTGCCCCTTTCTTGTTACCTGGCGCAGCCGCTGGAAAGGCCTTGGCAACTCTGGATAAACTTGGCTGCTGGCTTGCTAAACAGACTAATGCTAGTAGTAATGCATTATCTGACCTTTTATTAGATGTTGACAGTGTTTGACATGCTACACTGCAAAATAAAGCTGCTATAGATTTTTTGTTACTAGCACAAGGCCATGGATGTGAGGATTTTGAGGGTATGTGTTGTATGAATCTTTCTGACCACCCAGAATCGATTCATGCCAGTATTCAACAGCTTAAAGCAGGAGTTTTTAAGCTCCGGCAGGATGATAGTTGGGATTGGCTAGACAAACTTTTTGGAGGATGGGGTTTGTCAGGATGGTTATGAAGCTTTGTCAAAATGGCTGTGTATGCTTGGGTTCTCTTTATTCTTTTGTTACAATGCCTATAGAAGTTAATTGAGAGATCTATTAAGAAGATTCTTGTTGTGCAAAAGGAAGGGGGAGATGAAGGCCAGAGTTCAGCCAGCCTCAGCAAAACCCCAAGTGTCGCACAACTGATAAAAGAGGACGTGCTGGAACTCGTCGGCTACAAGCCTTGGGAGGAACAAGATAACAAGATTGTCTAGAAGGAACAGAGAGTGCTTGCTCTGTTGAGGAACACAGGCAGTAAATTGTGTTGAAAAAAGGATATGCTAATAATTTTGTGATTTGGGCAAGGAAGGTATGTTAGTATTAACCAATGAGTAAATTCCTAATGCTTTAGAACTAGCCAATCATTAGAAGACACGCTGTTTTTGCTATGGATATAAGGAACCTAAGAAATTCTAATAAATCGACAACGACATCTTGCTTGCATCGAGCTGTGTCCCATCTCTTAATCGCGGCACTGCATCAGCATGGGGGTCCCCGCATCAGAAGAGATGCAAGATTTTACCACTTCCTTCTACCTATCTTGAGATGTTCATCAAACAGAACTGTGTCCTTGACCACCTTGAGCCCTGGGAAGGGGATGGAGCATCTAGTCCTTGAAACACCATTTCCAGGAACTTGAAGGACAAATGAAGGCCAGAGTTCAGCCAGCCTCAGCAAAACCCCAAGTGTCGCACAACTGATAAAAGAGGACGTGCTGGAACTCGTTGGCTACAAGCCTTGGGAGGAACAAGATAACAAGATTGTCTAGAAGGAACAGAGAGTGCTTGCTCTGTTGAGGAACACAGGGAGTAAATTGTGTTGAAAAAAGGATATGCTAATAATTTTGTGATTTGGGCAAGGAAGGTATGTTAGTATTAACCAATGAATAAATGCCTAATGTTTTAGAACTAGCCAATCATTAGAAGACACGCTGGTTTTGCTATGGATATAAGGAACCTAAGAAATCCTAATAAATCGACAACGACATCTTGCTTGCATCGAGCTGTGTCCTGTCTGTTAATCGCGGCACTGCATCAGCATGGGGGTCCCCGCATCAGAAGAGATGCAAGATTTTACCACTTTCTTCTACCTTTCTTGGGATGTTCATCAAACAGAACTGTGTCCTTGACCACCTTGAGCCCTGGGAAGGGGATGGAGCATCTAGTCTTGGAAACACCATTTCCAGGAACTTGAAGGACAAGAACATCATCAGGGCTAGTCATGCTTGACCAAGACAGTAATCTCCTGTAAAGCAATGACTGGCTGTGTAGATGAGGAGAGAGCAGTTGATAATGGTTCCTTTTACCTCAGGAACGCCTTCAACACTGTTTCACCAACGACATCTTGCTTGCATCGAGCTGTGTCCTGTCTGTTAATCGCGGCACTGCATCAGCATGGGGGTCCCCGCATCAGAAGAGATGCAAGATTTTACCACTTCCTTCTACCTATCTTGAGATGTTCATCAAACAGAACTGTGTCCTTGACCACCTTGAGCCCTGGGAAGGGGATGGAGCATCTAGTCTTGGAAACACCATTTCCAGGAACTTGAAGGACAAGAACATCATCAGGGCTAGTCATGCTTGACCAAGACAGTAATCTCCTGTAAAGCAATGACTGGCTGTGTAGATGAGGAGAGAGCAGTTGATAATGGTTCCTTTTACCTCAGGAACGCCTTCAACACTGTTTCACCTAAGATCCACCTACAGAAGCTGAGAAAATGTGGGCTGGAGGAGCAGACAGTGAGGTGCGTCAAGAACTGTCTGAATGCCTGGCACCAGGTGGCGGTGATCAGATACAAAAGAGGGCTGTGCTGTCATCCAGAGTGACCTCGCATTCTGGAGGGATGGGCTGACAGTTCAACAAGCCATAAGGCAAATTGCTTCATCTGGAAAGGAACAACCCTAAGCACCAGGCCAGGCTTTGGTCCCCCAGCTGCAAAGCAGCTTTGCAGAAAAAGACCTCAGGATTGTGGTAGACACCAAGTTGCCCATGAGTCAGCAATGGGCCCTGGTGGCAAAGAAGGACAATGGTATCCTGGGCTGCATTAAACACAGCATTCCCAGCACATCAAGGGAAGCGATCCTCCCCCCCCACCCATACGGTGTCAGCCTTGATGCGTGTTCCTATCTTTATACAGCTCCAGGTGCTGGGGAACTGGTATGGGGCTGCATTAGCTGGCTCATCCAAATGGTATTACTCTTCCACCTCTCTCCCAGCCAAGAAGGAGAGCCTGGAACTGGATGTGAAAGAAGGATGAGCCACTTCTGTGTCACTGTTCAGCAGAGAGAGATCTCACTGATGACAGAGAGTAGGAATAGGTTTTTCTAGACCCAGATTAAATTTGCATACAGTTGCGGGAGAGTCCACCCAGTCCCCAGAACCAGAGCACTCGTACGTGATCTGTAGTGCCTGATCATGCTGTGGCTGCCAAGTTCACATGGCAAAGTCCCTGAAAAGGAATTGAGTATCATCTTTCTTGTGACTGCAGTGCACGTGCCCTCAATCCCTCTTATATTCCAAACAGCAAAGAACTACAGCGAGCAGTTCACTCAGAACATGCAAAATATTGCATGAAGTGTTTGGAGTGCTACGATTGGGAGGGAGAATTTGAATGTCCCTCTGCAGAAATTCTGAAACCCCGCTCACAACTGGTCAGTCTGCTGGTGGCACAGGAAATCCACAGATTGGCACCCGCAGTGGTCAGACTGCAAACAGCTGCTTTGGCAGCACTGGCCACTGTGTAGACCACAGGATGCTGTGTAGACCACAGGGGCGCAGGGCAGAGCCTGTGGTCTATGTAATAGTGCACATTGTCCTTAGGTCAGTAGGCAACTGGCTGCTACAAAAGAAGAACAGCCAGGCTGTGAAAGTCATCACTGGCCACTACCTCCAGGATTTGGAAAATACCGACCATATCTGTAGGCCATGCCCCGCTAGGCCAAGTCTTTCTGCCAACACAACTGCAATATCAGGAGGCCAAGGGACTGATAAACCTCTGTCGACACACAGTATGGGACACAATTATCCTCTGTGTGACACTGGCATCAAGGCTTTGTACCCATACATTATTTATTCCATGGCTAGGCCCTTCTATATCTGCTTATACCATCAACATCGAAGAATGTCAGGAATGGGCTGTGGCAATACGGGTGTCCTCGCATAAAGTGCCACAGAAATCCCATGCACACCCTGAACCTCTTTTGCCCTCTGCACACCAGCAGAGATGTACCTCAAGAGCCCCACAGGATGAAGTAACATCCCACAAAATGGAAAACATCTCTTTTAGTCTGTCACCAGTCCATGGACCTCCTAGTAATGTGCATCTAGACATAGGGGGACTTGACACATATAACATGCAGAGACATCATGTGACCACAACAGCACCACTGCATATTCAGAGAACAGTACCAGGAATAGAATAATAGAACCCTTAGAATCATATAGTATTTCAAGTTGGAAGGGACCCACAAGGACCATTGAGTCCAATTCCCTGCTCCTCACAGGACTACCTAACACGAATCCATGTGACTAAGAGTGTCGTCCAGAGGCTCCTTGAACTTTGACAGTCTTCATGCCCTGGCCGCTTCCCTGGGCAGACTGTTCCAGTGACCAACCACCCTGGCAGTGAAGAACCTTCTCTTAATGTCCAGTCTGAACTTCCCTGACACAGCTTCGTATCATTTCTATGTGTCTTGTCTCTTGTCACCAGAAAGAGATCAGCACCTGCCTCTCTGCTGCCTACCTTGAGGAAGTTGTAGACTGTGATGAGGTCACCCCTCAGCCTTCTCTTCTCCAAGCTGAAGAAACCACGTTGAAGTCTTGCCCTCAAGGCCAGTCACCATCTTGGTCACCCTTCTCCGCCCTTGAGTCCTTGCACCATCTTGGACACCCTTCTCTGGACACACTCTAAGTTTGGTGTCCTTCTTATATTGTGGTGCCCAGAACTGCACACAGTACTGAAGGTGGGGCTGTACTGCTGCAGATTAGAGTGGGACAATCAGCTCCCCCGACCGGTTACCTGTGCTCAGCTTGATGAACCCCAGCATATGGTTGGCCCATGTGCACAGCAGGGCACAACATTGACTCCTAGTCAACCTGCCATCAAGTCAAACCCTCTCATCTCTTCTGCAGGGCTGCTCTCCACCCTCTTCTCCCCAATTTCTACATATAACCAGGATTACCCTGTTGCAGATGGAGAATCCAGCACGTGCTCTTGTTGAGTTTCATACAGCTGGTGACTGCCCAGCTCTCTGGTCTGTCCAGATCTCTCTGCAAGGCCCCTCTACCCTCAAAAGTGTCCACAGCTCTACCCAGTTTATTATCATCAGCAAATTTACTCAATCTACATTTGATTCCTGCCTCCATAAGACCATTAAAAAGCACTGACCCTAAAATTGAGCCCTGGAGAGTCCCACTGGTGAGTGGCCACCTGCCTCATGTAACCCCATTTACTGTAACTCTTTGAGATGGACTCAACACACACTTGCTCACCCAAGGTATTATGGACTTGTTGAGCTTTGTGGTGGACATTTTATCCAGAAGGATACTCTGAGAGGCAGTATCAAAAGCTCTACTAAAATCCCAAATTCCCTACATCTCTTGGCTTCCCTTGGTCAACTTGGATGGGTGACCTTGTCATAAAAGGACTTTCCCTTCTTAAAAACTGGGACAGCATTTGCCAGCATCCAGCTGTCTGGGACCTCTCCAGACTCTCTAGACCATTGAAAAAGAATGGAGAGGGGACCTGTGATAACATTAGGCAGCTCTTTCAGTACCCTGGGATGAAACCCATGGGCCAGAGTGTTATGTGCATCCAGCCAGAGCAATGAACATGAAAGGCTATGAACTGACCCAAACCTCCATTCCCCATTGGCCACTGTGCCTCTCGGGGAGAGGGAGGGAATGGAAAGGTGAAGTTGAGCATAGGGAAAAAGACAGCAGGCAGGGAAGATGCTTTCTTTAGGGTTATTCGGTGGTTTGGGTTTGGTTTCTTTCATTCAATTCTAATCATCAATAAATAAAATTGCTACAGAGTGCAGGTAAGGCCAGGAACACTTGCCATGCACAGTGATGACTCCTCACTGCCCTCAGCGATGTCACAGACATGGCAAAACTTCCCAGGCCCCCTAGATCTCAACAGCTGGGCTGGTAACAAGCAGGTTTCTGATCAAGCTCAGCTGCGTTTCCTGTCTCCGTGCGAACAGCACAGAAGTAGCGGGCAGAGTCACGGGGGCTCAGGGAGCGCAGGGACAGAGACGATTCGGAGCGGGAATCACCCCGGAATGCCGTGGCTCGACCCTCCACTGACTGCCCGAACAGAGTAACTGAGGAATCATAGCTGATAACAGCCACCCACTCGAGACTGCCACCGGGTGCCTCACGGTACCACCGAAAATACTGATTCTCGACGGTGAAGCCGGATCCGCGGCAGGAGAGTTGCACGGAGTCCCCGGGCGCTCGCAGCCCTCCGCCGGCCTCCACCAGCCTCAGCTGCGCCCACACCCCTGCGGACGGAGAGCGCAGGCAGCCGGGCAGGGCGCGCCCACGGCCCCAGCACCTTCCCCCGCCGACACGGCGCCCCCCGCCCCGCCACAGCCACAGCCCATGCCCCGGCCTCGCCGCCCTCCCCGCCCGGCTCTCACCTGCCCGACACAAGGCCAAGGCCAAGGCCAGGAGCCACGGCCCCAGCCCGGCCGCCATCGGGCCCTGCAAGAGCCGCACACCAGCCCAGCGGAGCCGCACACCAGCCCGCTCCTGCCCGCCCCGACGCCTCGGGCCTTCGCCGGGGCAGCGACCACGCCTCTGCCCGCCCCCAACTCACCCGCCCCGGCCCGGCCCGGCCCCCCGCTGCCGCGGCGCCTTCGGGCCAGGAGAAGGGCGGGCGCGGGCAGGGACGCGGGGCAGGGCCGGCGCCACAGGAGGAGCGCGGCGCCCCGGCACACCAAGGCTCCTGGCCCTGGGCTGCCAGCGCGGCTCCGGCGCTGTCCCGCCTTCTCGCCCTGCCCAGCCCTGCCCAAGGGCGTCCAAGCCTCGACCAGGCGCAGGTTGCCCAGGGAGGTGGCTGAGGCCCCTTCCCTGGAGATATTCAAGGTGAGGCTCGACGAGGCCCTGGGCAACCTGGTCTAGTTGGGGGTGTCCCTGCTGACTGCGGGGAGGTCGGACTAGATAACCTTTGGAGGTCCCTTCCAGCCTGGGCAATTCTATGATTCTATGATTCTATGATTATTCTTTGTGTCCCTTGCCAAGTTCTGCTCCAGCTTTGCCTTGGCCTCTCTGATCCCATCCCTGCACAACCAGGCCACATCCCTACCCTCTCCCCAGGGTCCTTAAAGCGTCCTTAGCGGGGAGGTCGGACTAGATAACCTTTGGAGGTCCCTTCCAGCCTGGGCAATTCTATGATTCTATGATTCTATGATTATTCTTTGTGTCCCTTGCCAAGTTCTGCTCCAGCTTTGCCTTGGCCTCTCTGATCCCATCCCTGCACAACAGGGCAACATCCCTACCCTGTCCCCAGGATACCTGTCCCTGCTTCCACTGCCTTTGCATTTCCTCCTTGCCCTTCAGTCTGACCAGCAGGTCTTCCCTCAGCCATGCCGACCTCTTGCCTTCCTTTCCTGATTTCTTACAAACAGGGATGGAGAGCTATTGTGCTCTATGGAAAGCGTCCTTCAAGATCTGCCAACTCTGTTCACATCCCTTCTCCTGGAGGGCAGTTTCCCTGGGGGTGCCATTGACTAACACCTTGTACAGTTGGGAGTTTGCTTTCCTAGAATTCAGAGTCCTGGCTTGACTCTTTGCCTCTCCCATACGCCCCATGCCTGCAAACTCCTCCAGTGTATGATCACTGCAGCCCAAGGCTGCCTCCAATCCTGACGCCTCAAGGAGGGTTCCAAAAAGACGGGGCCAGGCTCCTTTCTGTGGTGCTCAGTGACATGTCAAGAGACAACATGCATAAACCGAGACACAGATGAATCCTTCTGAACATCAAGAAACACTTTTTCACTGTCAAGATGAGCAAGCACAGGCACAGGTTGCGCAGAGAGGTTGTCGGATCTCCTTGCCTGGAAGTATTCCCAAGGTGTCTCGAGATGGTCCTGGGCATGTGGCTAACGTGGCCCTGCTTGAGCAGTGGGCTTGGAGCAGATGACCTCCTCAGGTGCCTGCCAAATTCAACCTTCCTGTCATTCTCTGAAATGCTCACAGCATGATCCGCACCTTTGCAGGTGAAATGTGCCAAGGCAAAGGGGAAAACCCCAACTCAGACTTTGCTGGGTGAAGTCAGTTCTCTGCCACCCAAGGAGGGAGACAAGGGTGCTTATCAGAGAATTATCAAGGAAGGGTTTGCACCATGGGGGAGAAATCCCTTTGTCTTTGCTGTGGTGGGAGGTGAGGAACCCACCCTCCTGTCCCTGAAACTGCTCTGAATGCACACAGGAGGGAAAATCATTGTCCTGGTTTGAGGTAAAATAGAACAAATTTTTTGTTCAGTAATTTGACTTTTTTTTAGCTGGGCCTCATTTAACTGACTAAATTTTTAAATCAACAGCATATTGTTCAGAAACTGTTCACTCTCACAATGATAAGACTGATTATATCAAGGAATGGTATGCAGAGAGGCCCTTGCTTATACTTATTGTTGTCACAACCAAGGTCATGTAGCTTTGCTATTTGTCCTGTTGGAGGGTCGGAAGCAGGAAAGCGTAGAGGGGTCACACCTGCAGAGAGGAGTGGACAGGACAGGTGACCCAAAACTGACCAACAGGGTATTCCATCCCATCTGCGTCATGCTCAGTATACAAGCTGAGGGATCAAAGGGTCAACTCTCTTTCTTCAGTGGCCGACATCCAAGGAAAACCCTGTCTGTTCGTCTGTCTTTGATCCTGATCCAAGCGTTCCTGTCTCCAGACCCAGAAATGA
>NW_015091351.1:192883-196140 GCF_001431845.1 Calidris pugnax | reverse complement strand
CTGGGATGGGGATGGGGTACTGGGATGGGGATGGGGCACGGGATAGGGATGGGGATACCGTGATGGGGATACTGGGATGGGGATGGGATACTGGGATGGGGATACTGGGATGGGGATGGGGATACTGGGATGGGATACTGGGACAGGGATGAGGATACTGGGGTGGGATACTGGGATGGGCATACGGATACTGGGATGGGATACTGGGATGGGGATGGGGCTACTGGGGTGGGATACTGGGATGGGATACGGATACTGGGATGGGATACTGGGACAGGGATGGGGATACTGGGATGGGATACGGATACTGGGGTGGGGCTACCACGATGGGGATAGTGGGGTGGGATACTGGGGTGGGATATTGGGATAGGGATACTGGGACGGAGGTGGGAGTACTGGGATGGGATACTGGGATGGGATACTGGGATGGGGATAGGGATACTGGGACAGGGATGGGAATACTGGGTTGGGATACTGGGATGGGATATGGATACTGGGGTAGGGCTACCACGATGGGGATACTGGGGTGGAATACTGGGATGGGGGTGGGAGTACTGGGATGGGGACACTGGGAAGGGATATGGATTATGGGATGGGAGATGGATACTGGGATGGGGATACCGGGATGGGATACTGGGATGGGAATGGGGTACGGATACTGGGATGGGATACTGGAAGGGGATGGGAAGCTGGGATAGGATACTGGGATGGGAATGTGGCTACTGGGATGGGATATTGGGACAAGAATGAGATACTGGGATGGGGATGGGATGCTGGGATAGGGATACTGGGATGGGAATGTGGCTACTGGGATGGGATATTGGGACAAGAATGAGAGACTGGGATGGGGATGGGATGCTGGGATAGGGATACTGGGATGGGAATGTGGCTACTGGGATGGGATATTGGGACAAGAATGAGAGACTGGGATGGGGATGGGATGCTGGGATAGGGATACTGGGATGGGAATGTGGCTACTGGGATGGGATATTGGGACAAGAATGAGAGACTGGGATGGGGATGGGATGCTGGGATAGGGATACTGGGATGGGAATGTGGCTACTGGGATGGGATATTGGGACAAGAATGAGAGACTGGGATGGGGATGGGATGCTGGGATAGGGATACTGGGATGGGAATGTGGCTACTGGGATGGGATATTGGGACAAGAATGAGAGACTGGGATGGGGATGGGATGCTGGGATAGGGATACTGGGATGGGAATGTGGCTACTGGGATGGGATATTGGGACAAGAATGAGAGACTGGGATGGGGATGGGATGCTGGGATAGGGATACTGGGATGGGAATGTGGCTACTGGGATGGGATATTGGGACAAGAATGAGAGACTGGGATGGGGATGGGATGCTGGGATAGGGATACTGGGATGGGAATGGGGCTACCAGGATGGGATACTGGGACAGGGGTGAGATACTGGAATGGGGATACTGGGATGGGGAAGGGATACGGATACTGGGATGGGAGTACTGGGATGGGGCTACTGGGATGGGGTTCTGGGAGGGGATGGGATGCTGGGATAGGGATACTGGGATGGGGATGGGGTACAGATACTGGGATGGGAGCACTGGTGTGGGGATACTGGGATGGGGATGGGAGTTTTGGGATGGGATACTGGGATGGGAGTACTGGGATAGGGACACTGGGATGGGATATGGATACTGGGGTGGGAGTACTGGGATGGGATGGGGATAGTGGGATGGGATACTGGGATGGGGCTGGGATGTTGGGATGGGGCTACTGGGATGGAAATGGGGCCAATGGGATGGGATACTGGGAGGGGATGGGGATACTGGGATAGGATACTGGGATGCAGATAGGAATAATAGAATGGGGGTGGGAGTGCTGGGATGGGGACACTGGGATGGGGGTGGGAGTACTGGGATGGGATGGGGATACCGGGATGGGATACTGGGACAGGGATGGGGTGCTGGGATGGGGACGGGATACGGATACTGGGATGGGAGTACTGGGATGGGGATACTGGGATAGGGATGGAGATACCGGGATAGGGATGGGGATACCGTGATGGGGATACTGGGATGGGGATGGGATACTGGGGATGGAACACTGGGATTAGGGATACTGGGATGGGGATGAGATACTGGAATAGGGATACTGGGATGCTGGGATGGGGATACTGGGATGGGGATTGGGATACTGGGATGGGATGCTGGGATAGGATACTGGGATGGAGGTGGGATACTGGGATAGGGATGCTGGGATTAGGGATACTGGGATGTGGATTGGGATGCTGAGATAGGGATACTGGGATGAGGATTGGGATAGGGATACTGGGATGGAGGTGGGATACTGGAATGGAGGTGGGATACTGGGATGTGGATAGGGATACTGGGATGGGGATAGGGATACTGGGATGGAGGTGGGATACTGGGATGTGGATAGGGATATTGGGATGCTGGGATAGGGATACTGGGATGTGGATAGGGATACTGGGATGTGGATTGGGATGCTGAGATAGGGATACTGGGATGGGGATTGGGATAGGGATACTGGGATGGAGATGGGATACTGGGATTGGATAGGGATACTGGGACGGAGGTGGGATACTGGGATAGGGATACTGGGATGGAGGTGGGATACTGGGATGTGGATAGGGATACTGGGATGGGGATAGGGATACTGGGATGGGGATACTGGGATTAGGGATACTGGGATGGGGATGGGATGCTGGGATAGGATATTGGGATGGAGGTGGGATACTGGGATGTGGATAGGGATACTGGGATGCTGGGATAGGGATACTGGGATGGGGATAGGGATACTGGGATGGAGGTGTGATACTGGGATGTGGATACTGGGATTAGGGATACTGGGATGGGGATGGGATGCTGGGATAGGATACTGGGATGGAGGTGGGATACTGGGATAGGGATGCTGGGATTAGGGATACTGGGATGGGGATGGGATGCTGAGATAGGGATACTGGGATGGGGATTGGGATAGGGATACTGGGATGGAGGTGGGATACTGGGATGCTGGGATAGGGATACTGGGATGGAGGTGGGATACTGGGATGGAGGTGGGATACTGGGATACTGGGATGGAACACTGGGACGGAGGTGGGATACTGGGATGGAATACCGGGATGAGGGATCCGGGGATGGGGACCAGGATGCAGCTGGGCCCGAGGCAGCGGGATGCGGCTGGGGAGGGGGTACCGATGGGTCCCGATGGGTACCGGGATGGGGGCGGCGGGGAATGGGGAGGGGGACACC
>NW_015091351.1:192096-192615 GCF_001431845.1 Calidris pugnax | reverse complement strand
GCTATAGGGGCTATAGCATATATAGGGGCTATAGGGTGCATGGGGCTATAGGGTGTATGGGGCTACAGGGGGTGATGAACGGCCATAGGGGCTATAGGGTGTATGGGGCTATAGGGGCTATAGTGTACATAGGGGCTATAGGGTGTATGGGGCTATAAGGGGTGATGAGTGGCTATAGGGGAGGTTGTATGGGGGCCATAGGGCAGGGTGTATAGGGGCTATAGGGGCAGGTGAGCAGCTGGGGGGGGCTGTGGGGCTATAGGGGAAGATGAGCAGCTATAGGGTGTATGGGGGCAGCTGTGGGGCTGCAGAGCAGCTATAGGGGGTGATGAGCAGCTACGGGGGGAGCTGTGGGGCTATAGGGGCTGCAGAGGAGCTATAGAGGCCATAGAATCATAGAATCATTGAGGTTGGAAGAGCCCCTTGGGATCACGGAGTCCAACCATCTCCCCTGCTCTACAAAGTCCTCCCCTACACCATGTCCCTCAGCACTGCATCTAAACGGCCCTTAAACACAGC
>NW_015091351.1:189497-191413 GCF_001431845.1 Calidris pugnax | reverse complement strand
GAGGCTATGGGGGCTGCAGAGCAGCTATAGGGAGTGATAAGTGGCTATAGGGGGGAGCTGTGAGGCTATAGGGGCTATAGAGGGTGACAAGCGGCCATAGGGAAGCATGTATAGGGGCTATATGGGGTGATGAGCAGCTATGGGGGGAGCTGTGGGGCTATAGGGGCTGCAGAGCAGCTATAGAGGCTATAGGGGGTGATAAGCAGGCATAGGGGAGCATATATAGGGGCTATAGGGGGTGATGAGCTGCTACGGGGGTGGGGCTATGTGGCTATAGGGGGTGACAAGCAGCCATAAGGGAGCATGTAGAGGGGCTATAGGGGGTGATCAGGGGCTACAGGGGGTAGCTGTGAGGCTATAGGGGCTGCAGAGCAGCTATAGGGAGTGATAAGTGGCTATAGGGGCTGCAGAGCAGCTATAGGGGCTGATGAGTGGCTATGTGGGGTGTATAGGGGCTATAAGCTATAGGGAGTGATAAGTGGCTATAGGGGGGAGCTGTGAGGCTATAGGGGCTATAGAGGGTGACAAGCGGCCATAGGGAAGCATGTATAGGGGCTATATGGGGTGATGAGCAGCTATGGGGGGAGCTGTGGGGCTATAGGGGCTGCAGAGCAGCTATAGAGGCTATAGGGGGTGATAAGCAGGCATAGGGGAGCATATATAGGGGCTATAGGGGGTGATGAGCTGCTACGGGGGTGGGGCTATGCGGCTATAGGGGGTGACAAGCAGCCATAAGGGAGCATGTAGAGGGGCTATAGGGGGTGATCAGGGGCTACAGGGGGTAGCTGTGAGGCTATAGGGGCTGCAGAGCAGCTATAGGGAGTGATAAGTGGCTATAGGGGCTGCAGAGCAGCTATAGGGGCTGATGAGTGGCTATGTGGGGTGTATAGGGGCTATAGGGGGGAGCTGTGGGGCTATAGGGGCTGCAGAGGAGCTATAGAGGCCATAGAATCATAGAATCATTGAGGTTGGCAGAGCCCCTTGGGATCACGGAGTCCAACCATCTCCCCTGCTCTACAAAGTCCTCCCCTACACCATGTCCCTCAGCACTGCATCTAAACGGCCCTTAAACACAGCCAGGGATGGGGACTCCACCCCCTCCCTGGGCAGCCTGTTCCAACGCCCGACCACTCTTTGGGTGAAAAATTCCTTCCTAATGTTCAATCTAAACCTAAATGGTCAATCTAAACCTCCCCTGTTGGAGCTTGAAGCCGTTCCCTCTCGTTCTGTCACTAATGACCTGTGAGAGGAGACCAGCACCAACCTCTCTACAGTGTCACAGAATCACAGAATCACAGAATCTTCTAGGTTGGAAGGGACCTTAAAGATCATCTTGTCCAACCGTCAACCCAACTGACAAAAATAGACACCCACACAACAAACAAGGAGCATCATCACTAAACCATATCTCCCAGCACTACATCAACCCGGCTTTTGAACACCTCCAGGGATGGGGCCTCAACCCCCTCCCTGGGCAGCCCATTCCAATGTCTAATAACCCTTTCAGTGAAAAAAATGTTTCCTAATATCCAGCCTGAACCTCCCCTGGCGCAACTTGAGGCCATTTCCTCTCGTCCTGTCGCCTGGGACTTGAGAGAAGAGACTGACCCCCACCTCTCTACACCCTCCTCTCAGGGAGTTGTAGAGAGCAATAAGGTCTCCCCTCAGCCTCCTCTTCTCCAGGCTGAATAACCCCAGCTCCCTCTGCCTCCCCTCATAAGACTTTCATGAAGTTGTAGAGAGTGATGAGGTCTCCCCTCAGCCTCCTCTTCCTCACACTAAACAGTCCCAGCTCTTTCAATCACTCTTCATAAGATTTTATTCTCCAGCCCCCTCACCAGCTTCGTTGCCCTCCTCTGCCCTCGCTCCAGCACCTCCAGATCTCTCTTGGATTGAGGTGCCCAAAACTGGACACA
>NW_015091351.1:189162-189431 GCF_001431845.1 Calidris pugnax | reverse complement strand
GGGATGGGGGGAGCATGTATAGGGGCTATAGGGGGTGATGAGCTGCTACAGGGGGGCTATAGGGCTATAGGGGATGATGAGCGTCTATAGGGGAGGGTGTATAGGGGCTATAGGGGGGCTGCGGGGCTATAGGAGCTGCAGAGCAGCTATAGGGGAGCTATAGGGAGAACCTATAGGGAGAAGCCATAGGGGGTCCAGGGGCTGGCGAGCGGCCGTGGGGCGTATGGAGTCTATAGGGGGCTGGGGAGCGGCCATAGGGAGAGCTATAG
>NW_015091351.1:187697-189152 GCF_001431845.1 Calidris pugnax | reverse complement strand
ATGTCCTTATCGAGATCATCAATAAAGACGTTAAATAGAAATGGTCCCAGCACTGAGCCCTGAGGACACCACTAGTGACCAGCTGGATGTGAATCCATCAAGCACCACTCTTTGGGACCTTCCATCCAGCCAGGGCTTGATCCAGCAGATCCTGTGCTCATCCCCTCCGTGTGAAGCCCCATAGGGGGTGATGAGCGGCCGTAGGGGAGCATGTAGGGCTTCCCTCTCCTCCTGGGAGTCAACACTCCTGCTTAACTTGGTGTCATCTGCCAACTCGCTGATGATAGACCCGATGTCCTTATCGAGATCATCAATAAAGACGTTAAATAGAAATGGTCCCAGCACTGAGCCCTGAGGACACCACTAGTGACCAGCTGGATGTGAATCCAAACCCCCCCCCCCTTCCAGTGTCCCAGCAGGTTCCTGGTGATGCCACCACCCGGTGCCACCACGGCACGGCTGCTCCAGGCCGAGGTCACCGTCTGTCCTGGTGCCACCACATCACCAAGGTCACCATCTGTCCTGGTGCCACCACCCAGTGCCACCACATCACCAAGGTCACTGTCTGTCCTGGTGCCACCACCCAGTGCCACCACGTCATGGCTGCTCCAGGCTGAGGTCACCATCTTGTCCCGGTGCCACCACGTCACGGCTGCTCCAGGCCGAGGTCACCCTCTGTCCCCACGGCGTAGACCAACGCTGCTCCTTCCTCCTCCTCCTCCTCTTCCTCCCGGCAGATGATGGTGACGGTGCCGGGGGGATGTGGTGTCACCAGGTCTGGATCTTCCAGGCAGGCCTGGGAGAGGGACAGAGGGGACACGGGGAGGTCAACCAAGAGGGGTTCATGAAAGGGAGGTCCTGCTTGACCAACTTGATGTGTCACCCAACCGTGTCACCCAACTGTGTCACCTTCTGAGGAACCTGATGAAGTTCCACCAAGGGCAGGTGTAGGTGCTGCCCCTGGGGAGGAATCACCCCCCAAACCAGGACAGGGTGGGGGTGACCTGCTGGTGAAAGACCTGGGAGTCCTGGTGGACACCAAGATGCCCATGGGCCAGCAATGGGCCCTGGTGGCCAAGAAGGCCAATGGCATCCTGGGGGGCATCAGGAAGAGGGTGGAGAACCTCGAAGGAGGTCACCCTGCCCCTCTGCTCTGCCCTGGGGAGGCCCCAGCTGGAGCACTGGGACCAGTTCTGGGCTCCCCAGTTCCAGAAGGACAGGGAACTGCTGGAGAGGGGACAGCAGAGGCTACAGAGATGCTGAGGGGAGGAGAACATCTCTCTGGTGAAGAAAGGCTGAGGGACTTGGGGCTTTTGAGTCTGGAGAAGAGAAGGCTGAGGGGGGATCTGACCAACACCTATAAATACTTCAAGGGAGGGTGTCAGGAGGACGGGGCTGGTCTTTTTCCAGTGGTGCCCAGGGACAGGACAAGAGGAAATGGGCACAAACTTGAAC
>NW_015091351.1:185042-186750 GCF_001431845.1 Calidris pugnax | reverse complement strand
AAATAAACCTTAAAATAGAAAAATAAAGTGTCCCCTCCCCCTGGGGTGGCATCTGGGTGACACCAGAGTGTCCTCAAGGAGGGGTAACCCCCCCCCCCTTCCAGTGTCCCAGCAGGTTCCTGGTGATGCCACCACCCGGTGCCACCACGGCACGGCTGCTCCAGGCCGAGGTCACCGTCTGTCCTGGTGCCACCACATCACCAAGGTCACCATCTGTCCTGGTGCCACCACCCAGTGCCACCACATCACCAAGGTCACTGTCTGTCCTGGTGCCACCACCCAGTGCCACCACGTCATGGCTGCTCCAGGCTGAGGTCACCATCTTGTCCCGGTGCCACCACGTCACGGCTGCTCCAGGCCGAGGTCACCCTCTGTCCCCACGGCGTAGACCAACGCTGCTCCTTCCTCCTCCTCCTCCTCTTCCTCCCGGCAGATGATGGTGACGGTGCCGGGGGGATGTGGTGTCACCAGGTCTGGATCTTCCAGGCAGGCCTGGGAGAGGGACAGAGGGGACACGGGGAGGTCAACCAAGAGGGGTTCATGAAAGGGAGGTCCTGCTTGACCAACTTGATGTGTCACCCAACCGTGTCACCCAACTGTGTCACCTTCTGAGGAACCTGATGAAGTTCCACCAAGGGCAGGTGTAGGTGCTGCCCCTGGGGAGGAATCACCCCCCAAACCAGGACAGGGTGGGGGTGACCTGCTGGTGAAAGACCTGGGAGTCCTGGTGGACACCAAGATGCCCATGAGCCAACGATGGGCCCTGGTGGCCGAGAAGGCCAATGGCATCCTGGGGGGCATCAGGAAGAGGGTGACCAGCAGGTCCAGGGAGGTCATCCTGCCCCTCTGCTCTGCATTGGGGAGGCCCCAGCTGGAGCACTGGGACCAGTTCTGGGCTCCCCAGTTCAAGGAGGACAGGGAACTGCTGGAGAGGGGACAGCAGAGGCTACAGAGATGCTGAGGGGAGGAGAACATCTCTCTGGTGAAGAAAGGCTGAGGGACTTGGGGCTGGAGAAGAGAAGGCTGAGGGGGGATCTGACCAACACCTATAAATACTTCAAGGGAGGGTGTCAGGAGGACGGGGCTGGTCTTTTTCCAGTGGTGCCCAGGGACAGGACAAGAGGAAATGGGCACAAACTTGAACATAAGAAGTTCCACCTAAAGATGAGGAGGAACTTCTTGATTTTGAGGGTGGCAGAGCCCTGGCAGAGGCTGCCCAGGGAGGTGGTGGGGTCTCCTTCTCTGGAGACATTCAAACCCCCCCCTGGATGAATCCAACCTGCTCTGGGTGGGACCTGCTCTGGCCGGGGGGGGGTTGGAGGAGATGATCTCCAGAGGGTCCCTTCCCACCCCACAGGATCCTGTGCTTAGGAAAGAATTCTTCACAGAAAGTGGTCCGAGGCTGGCGGGGGGTGGGGTCCCCATCCCTGGATCAGTTTAAGAGTTGGTTCCATGGGGGGGACACGGGGGAGGGAGAACTTTGCCGAGCGGGGTTGATGGTTGGACTCCATGATCCCAAGGGTCTTTTTCCAACCTGGACGATGACTCTGAGTCTCCAACCCGGTGGGGACACGCCATGGTTGGGGGGGGGGGGGGGGCCCCCCCCCCCCCCCCCACTCGCCGCAGACAAAGAGGGGTCCGGGCGCGCCGCGCTGCCCGCCGAGCCTCCGGAGGGGCGGCGGGGGGAGCCGAGGCCGGGAGGGGGCGC
>NW_015091351.1:181139-184549 GCF_001431845.1 Calidris pugnax | reverse complement strand
GGGCACCTCCATCTCCCCCCAAGTGCTCAGGCTGGTGGCACCACCGGGAACGGTGTCACCCCCATGGTGTCACCCACCAGGTGGAACCTCTCCTCGGAGAGCAGGCTCTCTCGGCGCAGCTGCTCCACCAGCTCCTCCATGGCCTCCAGCCGGGCCCGGTGCCTCCTCTGCCGCTGCTGCAGCACCTTCACCTTCCTCTGCAGCACCAGCGCCACCGCCACGAGCTCCTCGGTGCTCAGCTCCCCCGGAGGAGGAGGGGGCGTCCCCGCGGCCCCCCGCGACACGATGGGGACGGTGGAGACGACGGGCGGCCGCAGGGCGGAGGAGAGGACGGTCACCGCGGGGGAGGGGGGCGGCGCTGGCAGCGCGGTGGGATCCGGCGCGGGGACCTCGGGGGTTTTGGGGACGGGTGGCCCCCCCGGTGTCACCGGCTCAGGGACGCTCGCCGGGAGGGGCTGCTCAGGCTGGGTGCTGGGATTTTCCTGTTTCTGTAGAAAAAAACCCACCGATCTCCCGTTTTTAGAGGGTCTCGCGGCGCCGTGGTGGAGCAGAGGACGGGTTTCTCCTCAAAAGCCCCCGCTCTGGGGACAAAAGGCATCACGAGGTGACAAACTCCTCCAGACCCTTCTGGTGGAGCTCCTAAATCCCTCGGGGGGAACACCTGGACCCTCTGAGGAGCTTCCAGACCTCCCCAAGACCCCCCAAAGAGCTTCTATCCCCTTCTGGGGGGGCTTCCAGGCCCTTCGAGACCCCTCTGAGGAGCTTCCAGACCCCTCCAAGACCCCTCTGAGGAGCTTCCTGACCTTTCAATTCCCCCCAAAGAGCTTGGATCCCCTTCTTAGGGGGCTTCCACACCCTTTCTGTCCCCTCTAAAAAGCTTCAAGACCCCTTGAGACCCTTCTGGGGAGCTCCAAGATGATTCCAAGGGACCCTTCCCTCTCCCAGAAGCTCATCTCCCTCTTCCCAGAAGAAGAGGGAGCTCGTAGATGCTTCTAGATCCTTCTTGGCGGGGGGGAAGGGTGTTTTCCAGCCTCTTCTAGGTGCTTCTGGGGGGAGGGCGCTGGCCGTGGGGCCGAGGGGAGGGTGCTCACCGTGGGGCCGAGGGGGAAGATGGTGGGGACGGCGTCGGGGCGCAGGTAGCGGACCCCCCAGCGGTACTGGAAGCAGGAGGGCTCGAAGTGGTCGCTGCAGAGGTGCTGGTGCCGCGTGGGCACCCAGTTCTCCCGCCGCATCTGCGCCAGCCATTGCCGCAGCCGCGCCGCGTCCCGCAGCGGGAACCTGGGGAGGGGGGGACACGACAGGGGCGGGGGTTCATGGGTCACGCTGGGCGGGGGGGGGACACACGACTCCCCCCTCACTCCCCACCTCGGGTGCCCCCACCTCAAAGTCCTCATCCTTCTTCTCGGGGCTTCCCACCCCCAAGAGCCCATCTGGCCCCTCCCCGGGCACCAGCCCCACCCCAGAACCAGCCCCAGGACCCGCCTCCACCCAGGTTCAAGTTCAGGGTCAGGGTCAGGCCCAAGTCCTGGCCCCACCCAGACCCACCAGGCCACAGGGTCACCCCAAACCAGCCCCAGGCCCCACCTCGCCCCAGACGCCACCTCAGAACCAGCCCCAGGCCCCACCAAAGCCCCGGCCCCACCCAGACTCCACCCCAGGCCCCAGGGCTGCCCCAGAAGCGGCACAAGGACCCAGCCCCACTCAGGTTCAAGTTCAGGCTCAGGCCCAAGCCCAGCCTCAGGCCCACCAAGGTCCTGGACCCACCCCAGAACCAGCCCAAAGCCCAAACCCCAGCCCCACCTCCCCCCTGAACCAGCCCCAGGACCCAGCTCCACTCAGGTTCAAGTTCAGGATCAGGGTCAGGCCCAAGTCCAGGCCACACCCCAGGCCCTGGGGCCACCCCAGAACCAGCCCCAGGCCCCACCAAAACCCAAACCCCACCCAGACTCCACCCCTGAGCGAATCCTAGGCCCACCCCAGGCCCTGAGGCTGCCCCAGAACCAGGGCCAGGCCCCACCCCAGGCCCCAAGGCCACCTCAGAACCAGACCCAGAGCCAGGCCCAGGCCTCACCTCGGCCCCACCTAGACCCAGACCTCTCCCAGGCCCCACCAAAGCCCGGTCCCACCCAGACTCCACCCCAGAGCGAGCCCTAGGCCCACCCCAGGCCCCGGGGCCGCCCCAGAACCAGAACCAGGCCCCGGGGCCGCTCCAGCCCCAGAATCAGGCCCAGGCCCCACCCCAGGCCCCGGGGCCGCCTCAGGCCCAGGCCCCGGCCCCAGTGCCCACTTGTAGAAGCTGAGGCGCCGGGCGGGCGGCCGGGCCTGTCCCGCCGCGTTGGAGCAGTGCGGGGCCCGGCAGGACTTGGGCATCGCCGCACGCACGGACGGGACGCGACGCCGTTACGTCAGCGCGCACGGCCGTCGCCATAGCAACGCTTGGCCCCGCGAGAGCGCATGCGCACTGAGTGGGGGGGAGCCGTCGCCATGGCAACCGGGCCTACCCGGCTCCGGGGAAACCCCTTGGGGGTGCTAACGGGTGGGACTGTTGGAAAATACGAGGTGTTCTGAACTTGGTGTAAAATCTTTGTATATTTGTGATCTGGTACTGCATTCTATAATAATGGGAGAGGGGTATAGTTTAAAGCTACTGAAGCGGCATACCGAGGACGCCTGAAAAGTCAAGAAGGATAAGGAGGAGATAGGCATCTAAAACGGGCCTGGAAACCTACCAGAGGGACGAAAGGTAAAAAGTACACGGCGAGGAAGACGTCTTACTTCATCAGAAACGACCACCGAAGACCACTAGAAGGGACTGGAATGTCGCCAGAATGACGCAATCTATGAAGCAATCCCTAATGAATATGTAATAAGAGGTGATGGGGTGACTATTGTATATGTATGAAATTGTATAATCGTGAGAGTATAAATTGTAAGTTGACACGGTCGTCGGCGAACCAGATTTGGGTGACTACCCCTGGTTCCCGGGCCCGCGAAATAAAGCACCGCATATAACTACCTTCCAGTGGTTATGTGTTTGTCACCGACAGGACGGCTCCGCTCTCCGCCGGTGGGGCAGAGCAGGCCGCTCCCCACACCGGTAATCACCCCGGGGATTGTAACGGCGGTGCCGATTATATGAGAAATCGTATAATGGAGAAATAACCCCGTGCCCAGCCGATGGGTTGGGGTCGGCGGGGCTCGAACCCGCGGCCTCCAGAAGTGTGAAGGCGGGGCCAAGCGCCGCTCCGCCCCGCTATTGGCCGAGCCCGAGGCGCCGGCGCTGCCATTGGTGGAGGGGAGGCGGGGCGCTCGGGCGGCAGCCGATGGGGAGGCGCGGCCGGCTCTGGGCGCGCAGTTCGCGGGGCTGAGGGGACGGCGGCCATGGCGGTGCCGAGCGGCGGGGCCGGGCC
>NW_015091351.1:171383-180509 GCF_001431845.1 Calidris pugnax | reverse complement strand
TGACCACCTCGAGGCACCCCCAGACACCCCCTGAACACCTCCAGACACCCCCACACACCCCCTAAACACCTCCAGATACACCCAAGCTCTTGAACACTTCCAAGTACGCCCTGAATTCCTTCAGGTGCCCTTAAACACCCCTCAAACTCTTAGTGAACAGCCCCAAACACCCCCAAAACTCCTCTGGGTATCCCCCAACATGGGCTGTTTTGGGAGCGATGCTTGCCCAGTTTCCAGTATTTTTCCTCCCTTGTGTGTTTCCTCCCAATATTTTTCCAGGAAAACCCTGAGTGCCTTGGCCTTCTCGCCCGACGGGAAGCTGATTGTCACCGGAGAGGTGGGGTTGCCGCTTGTTTGTCGTCACCTACACCCCAATTTTGGCAGCAGGATGGAGTAGCCAGGATTATTTCCTGATTTTGGGGGGTTTTCCACCCAATTAAGGAGGGTGGGAACACCGGTGAGGGTTGGAAGAGCTGCTGGGCCGCCGCGGGGGCTGGCGAGAAGGGGCAAAGGAAGGGGCAAGGGGACACGGCTGATTTTCTTCGATTTTCCTGGATTTTCTTCTGGCAGAATGGCCACCGACCGGCCATCCGCGTGTGGGACGTGAAGGAGCGGGCGCAGGTCTCGGCGCTGCAGGGTCACAAGCACGGGGTGGCTTGTGTGGCCTTCTCCCCCAGCGGCAGGCACCTGGTGTCCGTGGGGCACCCCCACGACATGGTGGTCAACGTCTGGGACTGGAAGGTGAGCTTGAAATTCCCCAAACTGGGCTTAGGGGGGGGGGACAAAAAACCAGGCCTTTTCCATTTCTCTCACTCACGGCCCCGACGTGTTGAGGGGGGACGCTCGCCACGCGTGACCCAACCTCTGCATCCTTCTTTTCTGAGCAGAAAGGTTCCCTGGTGGCATCCAACAAGGTGTCCTGCAAAGTGGTGGCCGTGTCCTTCTCGGAGGACAACTACTTTGTCACCGTGGGTCACCGCCACGTCAAGTTCTGGTTCCTGGAGGCCTCGAGGGAGCTGAAGGTGAGGGGCTGCCCCTTTCACTGACCCCGAACTGGGGCCGGGCACCGCTTAAATCCTCATCCCCTGAGCTGATGTGACGCGGGAGAGGGCAATTCCTGTAGAAAGAACTGAAGGAAATGCCAGGTTTTCCCCCCAGAATTCATGCTGTCTCATACCTGAGTGCCGGAACCTCACAAACCAAGCCACTAATAAACTAAAAAAACAGGATTTATTTTTTACAAGGCAAAATCCAGCTCGGTTTTACTCTGCCCTAAGCCGCTTTGAGATGGCAACGAACATCACTGGTGCTCGGGTTCAGGCTCTCGGGAAGGAGAGCTGTGGTAGGAAGGGTTTTGTTAGGTTTTTGTGCATTTTTTGTCACTTCTATCTGATGTTTTTTGGGGCAGGTGCACCTTGGAGCTTTGGCTCAGCCCGGAGCTGAGGGTGCAAAATCCCCTGGGTGCAGGGGGATGCTGCCAACGCCGCCATTTCATAGAGTCATAGAATGGTTTGGGTGGGAAGGGACCTTAAAGATCATCTCATTTCACCCCCTGCCCTGGGCAGGGACACCTCCCACCAGACCAGGTTGCTCCAAGCCCCCTCCAACCTGGCCTTGAACCCCTCCAGGGATGGGGCAGCCACAGCTTCTCTGGGCAACCTGGGCTGGGGTCTCACCACCCTCACAGCAAAGAAGTCCTTCCCCACATCTCAGCTCAATCTCCTCATTTTTGGTTTAAAACCCTTCCTCTTCCTCTTCCTCCTCCTCCGGCTCCACTCCCCAAATACCATCCCCAGAGGGATCGAAAAGCCGGTGCTGAGGGACACGGGTCAGTGGTGGGTTGGGCAGTGGTGGGTTGATGGTTGGTCTTGATGACCTTAAAGGTCCCCTCCAACCCAGAGAAGTGGTGGAATCGCCAGAGAATCACAGAAGGTTTTGGGTTGGAAGGGACCTTAAAGCTCATCCAGTTCCATCCCTTCTAGTGGCTGGGACATTTTCAATGAGACCAGGTTGCCCAAAGCCCCGTCCAACCTTGGCCTTGAACCCCTCCAGGGATGGGGCAGCCACAGCTTCTCTGGGCAACCTGTTCCCAGTGCCTCATCACCCTCACAGGAAAGAATTTCCCTCGTTAACACTCGTTAATGGTGGCACTACCCCTCCTCTTTGCAGGTGACGGAGACGGTGCCGCTGGTGGGCCGCTCGGGGCTGCTGGGAGAGCTCCTGGACAACGTCTTCTGCGGGGTGGCCTGCGGCCGGGGAGTGATGTCGGGCAGCACCTTCTGCATCTCCTCCTCGGGGCTGCTCTGCCGCTTCAACCAGAAGCGGGTGCTGGAGAAATGGGTCATTCTGCAGGTAATGGGGGGCACCCTGGGGACACCCCCGCTGTGGGGTGAAGCCCCATGGCAGGGACCTGACCCCCTGCGGCTGCAGGTGCCGCTGGCGAACTGCCTCTGCCTCGGCGAGGAGCTGATCTTCTGCGGCTGCGCCCAAGGCACCGTCAGGGTTTTCCGGGCCAGTGACATGTGCTACCTGAGTGACCTCCCCAAACCTCACCCCCTGGGCGTGGATGTCACCCAGGATTCCCCACCGAGGTACCCCACAGCCCCTCTGTACCCCCTCTCAACTGCCCAGCACGGTTTCGGACCCCATTGCTCATCTTGATGGAGATCTAAGCTGAGATAGAATCATATGGGGTTGGAAGGGACCTCTGGAGATCATCTCCTCCAACCCCCGGCCAGAGCAGGTCCCACCCAGAGCAGGTCCCACAGGAACATGTTCAGGGGGTTTGAATGTCTCCAGAGAAGGAGACCCCACCACCTCCCTGGGCAGCCTCTGCCAGGGCTCTGCCACCCTCAAAGTCAAGAAGTTCCTCCTCATGTTTAGATGGAACTTCTTCTGTTCAAGTTTGTGCCCATTTCCTCTTGTCCTGTCCCTGGGCACCACTGGGACCAGCCCCGTCCTCCTGACACCCATCCTTTAATTATTTATAGGTGTTGATCAGATCCCCCCTCAGCCTTCTCTTCTCCAGACTCAAAAGCCCCAAGTCCCTCAGCCTCTCCTCATCAGAGAGATGCTCCAGGCCCCTCATCATCTTTGTAGCCTCTGCTGTCCCCTCTGCAGCAGTTCCCTGTCCTTCTGGAACTGGGGAGCCCAGAACTGGTCCCAGTGCTCCAGCTGGGGCCTCCCCAGGGCAGAGCAGAGGGGCAGGATGACCTCCCTGGACCTGCTGGTCACCCTCTTCCTGATGCCCCCCAGGATGCCATTGGCCTTCTTGGCCACAAGGGCAAAGTGGTGATGATGAGGATGGGAGGGGGGGCGTCAGGCTTCCCAGGGAGTCCCACAGCTTCATTTTCTGCTTCGTTTTGGGGCCACGTGTCGGGATACGGTCACCGTTTTGATTTGCAAACCCAACCTGTCTCCGGCGGAGCGCTTGGTGGGCTCCAGGGAGGTCAAAAATGCAAAAAATGCAGCTTCTTCCTTGAGATGAGACCCGACCCCGTCACCTTCCCCGCAGGAGGATGGACCTGGAGTACCCCGACACCGTGGCCTTGGCCTACGACGCCCGTCGCCGCTGGCTCTCCTGCGTCTACAAGGACCACAGCGTCTACGTCTGGGACGTCGGGGACCTGCAGGACGTCAGGAAGGTCTGGTCAGACCTTTTCCACAGCTCCTTCGTCTGGAGCGTCGAGGTGAGAGGGAACGGGTCCCACGGGGGCGATTTGGGGCACCCACAGCCTCCTTTTCCTTCCCCTCCCCGTGACACGTGACCACCCCCGCAGGTGTACCCCGAATTCGAGGAGGGGAGGTCCCCTCTGCCGCCCGGCTCCTTCCTGACGTGCTCCTCGGACAACACCATCCGCGCCTGGACCCTGGGAGGCAGCTCTGGGTGTCCCTACAGCACGGTACCGGGGGGGCTGCGGTGTCACCCCCTTCCCTGCTCCTAGCATCACCCCAGCAGCTGAGGGAGCCCAACCACCCCCCCCGTGCTCTCCTCCTGTGGGATTTGCCTCTAGAAAACGAGGTTGCTGGAGGTTTGGTGGAGTCATAGGGTGGTCTGGGTTGGAAGGGACCTTTCAGGTCCTCGAGTCCAACCCTCCACTGACAAAACCCACCACTGACCCCACGTCTGCCCGGCTTTTAGACACCTCCAGGGGTGGAGGCTCCACCACTGCCCTGGGCAGCCTCTTCCAAGGCTTGACAGCCCTTTGGGTGAGGAAATTTTTCCCAATATCCATCCTAAAGCTCCCCTGGTGCCACCTGAGGCCATTTTCTCTTGTCCTGTTCCTTGGGAGAAGAGACCGACCACCCCCTGGCTACACCCTCCTTTCAGGGAGTTGGAGAGAGCGAGAAGGTCTCCCTCTCTGGGGAGGGAGCTGCTCCTGAGCAGGAGAGGAGCGGTGATTTTGGGTGGGTTTTGGTGATTATAGCGAGCCTGGAAAACGGTCTTCTGTCCTCCTGCACCTGCTGTTTGTGGCTGAAGGACCGAAGGACACGGTTGTGCTTCTGAAATGCTGGGGTTTCCCGAGTGGGAAGGGTGGAAAAACGAAGCGGGGATGTGTGAAGCAGTGGGGTGACGGGGGTGGGCTCCTCTCCCCGCTTATAGAGCCCCCCTGTGCCCTGCCAGGGGTCTAATTGTCCCCTCTCTCCCCCCACTCCCTGCCCCAAGAACCTGCGCGACATCATCTACGTGGACAACGACACGCGGCACCTCCAGGACCCCTCCAGCCCCGCTGACCGGAGCGAGAACCTGGGTCCCCTGGACGTGAAATCCGGGGTGCGGGTGCTGCAGGTCAGCCCCGACGGGGAGCACCTGGCCTCAGGGGACAGAGCAGGAACCCTCCGGCAAGTGGCAGCCCAAAGCCCACCCCTCCTTTCAACCTTTTCCTGCCCAAAACCCCCCCTGGTTACGGTGTGCTCCCCCGGCAGGATTCACGAGCTGCGGTTCATGCAGGAGGTGGCCAAAGTGGAGGCTCACGATTCCGAGGTCCTTTGCCTGGAGTATTCCAAGCCGGAGACCGGTGAGGCTTTGTCCCGACAGCGATTGGTGCCCACAAGACGCCACAAAAACCCCCTATTCTCATAAAATCATAGAATGGTAGAATCGTCTAGGTTGGAAGGGACCTTCGAGATCATCTAGTCCAACCATCAGCCTAACTCTGACCCAAAAACCCCATCCCTATGGTTATTTTAACGCTCTCTTCTCCGTCGCCTCCAGGCGCGGCGCTGCTGGCTTCGGCGAGCAGGGACAGGCTGATCCACGTCCTGAACGTAGACAAGAACTACAGGCTGGAGCAGACACTGGACGACCACTCCTCAGCCATAACGGCCGTCAAATTTGCTGGTAGGGGGTGGGATGGCCCCCAAAGCCCCCTCCTCCCCCCACGCCGGGCTGCCTTTCGCCTTGTTCCCCCTCGAAAATGGGGTTTTTCTCTCTGGATTTACGGACGTAAACGTCGATGTCTGCGGTAGAGGGGGCTCCTTGGGAGAAAACAGGCACCTCCAGACGAAGAGCACCAAGCCATCCATTGGGGGAGGGGGCGTAGTGGGGGGATCCCACCCTTGGATCTTAAAAGAATCAGTTTTTTATGGATTATGAATCATAAAGAAGCATTTTTGGGGATGGACTCAGTGATGAATTTAGACCCTGATCACCTTTCCCTCTGCTCTCTCCGCTCAGGCAGCGGGGATCTCCAGCTGATCAGCTGTGGTGCTGATAAGAGTATTTATTTCCGCGACGCTCAAAAGGTGGGTTGGGGGTGTCTCCGGGGGGAGACCTTCCAGCTGGAGGTCCCCAGGGGTCAGTGCTGGGTCCAGTCCTCTTCAATATATTCATGGATGACCTGGATGAAGGGATGGAATGTCCCCTCAGCCTTCTGTGCTGCCATCCAGTGAGACCTGGGCAGGCTGGAGAGTTGGGCAGAGAGGAACCTGATGAAGTTCCACCAAGGGCAGGTGTAGGTGCTGCCCCTGGGGAGGAATCACCCCCCAAAGCAGGACAGGGTGGGGTGACCTGCTGGTGAAAGACCTGGGAGTCCTGGTGGACACCAAGATGCCCATGGGCCAGCAATGGGCCCTGGTGGCCAAGAAGGCCAATGGCATCCTGGGGGGCATCAGGAAGAGGGTGGAGAACCTCGAGGGAGGTCATCCTGCCCCTCTGCTCTGCCCTGGGGAGGCCCCAGCTGGAGCACTGGGACCAGTTCTGGGCTCCCCAGTTCCAGAAGGACAGGGAACTGCTGGAGAGGGGACAGCAGAGGCTACAGAGATGCTGAGGGGAGGAGAACATCTCTCTGGTGAAGAAAGGCTGAGGGACTTGGGGCTTTTGAGTCTGGAGAAGAGAAGGCTGAGGGGGGATCTGACCAACACCTATAAATACTTCAAGGGAGGGTGTCAGGAGGACGGGGCTGGTCTTTTTCCAGTGGTGCCCAGGGACAGGACAAGAGGAAATGGGCACAAATTTGAACGTAAGAGGTTCCACCTAAAGGTGAGGAGGAACTTCTTGACATTGAGGGTGGCAGAGCCCTGGCAGAGGCTGCCCAGGGAGGTGGTGGAGTCTCCTTCTCTGGAGACATTCAAACCCCACTTGGACACGTTCCTGTGGGACCTGCTCTGGGTGGGACCTGCTCTGGCCAGGGGGGGGTTGGAGGAGATGATCTCCAGAGGGTCCCTTCCAACCCCATGTGATTCTATGATCTGCTCTTTCTCCCCAAAATCTTGAAGGGCTGAGAAGGCAATGTGTCTCTCCCATCTCCCTGCAGCTCCCAGATGGCTTCCATTTCATCAGGACGCATCACGTCGCGGAGAAAACCACCCTCTATGACATGGACATCGACAGCGTGCAGCAACACGTCGCTGTCGCCTGCCAGGACAGAAACGTGAGGTGAAGGGGCTTTTCCACCGCACCTTTCTCCTGCTGTCCCCGCTGTCCCCTTGGTGGGGCTCGTGGCCACCTCCCGTTCCTCCCGCAGGGTCTACAGCACGGCCACCGGGAAGCTGAAGCGCTGCTACAAGGGCTCCCAAGGGGACGAGGGCTCCGTGCTGAAGGTAAGAGGGCAATGTCCACCACTCGTTGGCCATCGGGGTGTCGGCAGCGGCTCCCCCCGGGTGCAGGAGGGGGCTGCAGTGGGGCAGGATGGTCTGAGGGGCTTGGGGTGAGCCCTCGGTACCCTCAAGGGAAGTCGCTGCCATCCAGAGGCACCTGGAGACCTTGGCCAACGGGAACCTCATGAAGTTCAACAAGGCTGAGTGCAAGGTCCTTCAGCTGGGTGGGGGCAACCCCCATCATGATATGGGATGGATGGATGGATGGATGGATGGATGGATGGATGGATGGATGGATGGATGAAGAGCAGCAGCAGATGATACCAAGCTGAGTGGTGCCCTCAGTACCCTCAAGGGAAGTCTCTGCCATCCAGAATCACCCGGAGACCTTGGCCAACAGGAACCTCATGAGGTTCAACAAGGCCAAGCACAAGGTCCTGCAGCTGGGTGGGGGCAACCCCCATCCTGATACAGGCTGAAGGAGGGAGAGGATGGATGGATGGATGGATGGATGGATGGATGGAGAATCACCCGGAGACCTTGGCCAACGGGAACCTCATGAGGTTCAACAAGGCCGAGCACAAGGTCCTGCAGCTGGGTGGGGACAACCCCCATCCTGATACAGGCTGAAGGAGGGGAGGGAGGGAGGGATGGATGGACGGATGGATGGAGAGCAGCCCTGTGGAGAAGGACTTGGGGACACTGGTGGGTGGCACATGGGACTGAGCCGACAACGTGCTCTGGGAGCCCAGGAAGCCGAGCGTCTCCTGGGCTGCAGGTCGAGGGAGGGGATTCTCCCCCTCTGCTGCGCTGAGACCCCCCTGCGTCCAGCTCTGGGGGTCCCTGGCACCAGTCAGGCAGGGACCTGCTCGAGCGGGTCCGGAGGAGGCCCCGGGGATGGTCCGAGGGCTGGGGCTGGTCAGCCTGGAGAGGAGACGGAGACCTCGCTGCGGCCGTTGGGTACCTGAAGGGGGGTAGGAAAGATGGAGAGAGAGACTTTGAGCAGGGGCTGCGGGGACAGGACAAGGGGTGACGGCTTTGAACTGCCAGAGGGTGGGTTTGGTGGGACACGAGGAAGAACTTGTTTGGTGGGAGGGTGGTGAGACCCTGGTCCAGGTTGCCCAGAGAAGCTGTGGCTGCCCCATCCCTGGAGGGGTTCAAGGCCAAGGTTGGAGGGGGCTTGGAGAGACCTGCTCTGGTGGGAGGTGTCCGGGGGTGGAACTAGATGGTCTTTAAGGTCCCTTCCCACCCAAACCCTTCCATGACTCCATGAGCAGGGATGTCTCCACCCAGCCCAGGCCACTCAAAGCTCCATCCAACCTGACCTTGAAGGTTCCCAGGGACGGGGCATCAAAGAGGAGAGATTGAGATGAGATTTTGGGGAAGAAATTCTTCCTTGTGAGGGTGGTGAGAGCCTGGGCCAGGTTGCCCAGAGAAGCCCCATCCCTGGAGGGGTTCAAGGCCAAGGTTGGAGGGGGCTTTGGACAACCTGGTCTCATTGAAGATGTCCCAGCCACTAGAAGGGAAGGAACTGGATGACCTTTAAGGTCCCTTCCAACCCAAAACCTTCTGTGATTTCTCTGGCGATTCCACCACTTCCCTGGGTTGGAGGGGACCTTTAAGGTCCTCAAGACCAACCATCAACCCACCACCAACCAACCCACCAACACCCAGGTTGCCCAGAGAAGCTGTGGCTGCCCCATCCCTGGAGGGGTTCAAGGCCAATGTTGGACCAAGCACAAGGTCCTGCAGCTGGGTGGGGGCAACCCCCATCCTGATACAGGCTGAAGGAGGGAGAGGATGGATGGATGGATGGATGGATGGATGGATGGATGAAGAGCAGCAGCAGATGATACCAAGCTGAGTGGTGCCCTCAGTACCCTCAAGGGAAGTCTCTGCCATCCAGAATCACCCGGAGACCTTGGCCAACAGGAACCTCATGAGGTTCAACAAGGCCAAGCACAAGGTCCTGCAGCTGGGTGGGGGCAACCCCCATCCTGATACAGGCTGAAGGAGGGAGAGGATGGATGGATGGATGGATGGATGGATGGATGGATGGATGGATGGAGACAAGGAGGGAGGGAGGGA
>NW_015091351.1:165897-170395 GCF_001431845.1 Calidris pugnax | reverse complement strand
GGGGCTTTGGGCACCTTGGTCTCATGGAAGATGTCCCGGCCACTAGAAGGGATGGAACTGGATGGGCTTTAAGGTCCCTTCCAACCCAAAACCTTCTGTGATTTCTCTGGCGATTCCACCACTTCCCTGGGTTGGAGGGGACCTTTAAGGTCATCAAGACCAACCATCAACCCACCACTGCCCAACCCACCAACACCCAGGTTGCCCAGAGAAGCTGTGGCTGCCCCATCCCTGGAGGGGTTCAAGGCCAATGTTGGACGGGACTTGGAGTGACCTGCTCTGGTGGGAGGTGTCCCTGCCCAGGGCAGGGGTGGGACTTGGGGGGCTTTGCTCTTCAACCCAAACCCTCCCGTGCTCCTACAAAGCTGCTGGGTCCTGCTCACCCCCCTGACCCTCCGCTCCTCTCCCCCTCCAGGTGCAGCTGGATCCCTCGGGCACCTTCCTGGCCGCGAGCTGCTCCGACAAGAGCATCGCCCTCGTGGACTTCCACTCCGGGGAGTGCGTGGCCACCATCTTGGGCCACTCAGGTTCGGTTCCTCTCGGGAGCCCCCGGGAGCTGCCCAGGGAAAGGGGCAGACACAGAGGAGAAGCCCCCAGCGCTGTTCCTGGGAAGCCCCCCTCAAAAACACTCCACTCTGTCAATTAAACGTCCTCAATGAGCACGGGGGGGGGTCACAAGAATTGCCCCCACCCCAAAAAAAACCCTTTCCTTCTCTTTGGCTCAGAAATAGTCACGGGGATGGGGTTCACCTACGACTGCAGGCGCCTGGTCACCGTGTCAGGAGACAGGTAGGGACCTCTCAGGACACAAGTGGCTGCAGAGAGTGCTGGGGGGGTGGGGGCAGCACCAGAGGGCTCCGGTGGATTAAATTAATTGAGGGATTTAGCTAAAAACCCTCCCCCAAATCCAAAATCTGGGGGCCTGACCCCCCTCCCCACCGCTTTTCCACCCCCAGCTGCATCTTTATTTGGCACCTGGGCCTCCCAGTCCCCAGCAGCGCGAGGATGGAGCTCAACCTGCCCCCGGTGGGGAAGGAGCCCCGTCCCCCAGCGCCCCTCAGGTACCGGGAAAAGCTCCCTCATCCCCATTTCCCCCCCCCCAGTTTTGGCTTTTCGGGGGGGCCCCCACCCTTCTCCTCTCCTCCAGGCGGGAGACCTACGTCTCCATCCCCGCTGGGACGGCGGCCCCCGAGGAGGAGCAAGACGAGGCCTCGTCCCTGCAGACCCCCTCCAGGGAGGACTCGGAGCCACGTGCGTTGGGGGACGGGGTCCCTCCGCAGCTGCCCCCTGTTTTTCTGCCCCCCGAGGGGGGGGGGACCCTGTTTGCTGCTCCTGACCCCGCTCTCTTCCCCCCACCCAGCTCCAGTGTCCGTCCTGACCAACGGCAGGATGCCCATGTGGGCAAAGAGGCTGGTAATTGAACTTAATTTAATTTAAGGGGGCTGAAGGAAGGTCCCTTTGCTCCGTCCCTACCGCGCCCCCCTTCTTCTCTCTCCCCTTTTCCAGCTGGGGGAGGTGGAGGAGGGGGACAAGCCCCCCGGCCCCCGCTGGAGCTACCAGCCGCAGGGGCGATGGGCAGAGTGTGCCCAGAGGGGGCCCATCAAGACCCTGCTGGAGGGGGATCCCCTCGACGTCACCCCCCTCAGACCCCTCCTCGGGGACCACCCGGAGCTGCGGTCGGGCAGCCTGGAAGATCTGCCCTCAGAGGTCAGTGGTGGGACCGGACCCCGCACCCTCCCTGGAGATTTTTTTTCACTCTCTTTCTGGGGAGAAAAAATAAAAATCTGGCTACATCAGACATCAGCTCCTCGTCTCCAGCAGGAGAACTCCCCCAGTGACCCCGGTGAGGACTTCCAGCTCTCCCAGCTCCTGTGGGACAAGGAGACCAGCGGGGAATGGGAATCACCGGAGACGGAGACGGGAAGGTGGGTGCCTTTGGGGTGGGAGCAGGGAAACTTTTCGGGCACGAGCATCAGGTTCCAAGTCTGATCCGTGGCTGAGGGAAGCCCCCTCCTGTGGAGGCAAGGTTTGGGGGGGACCCCCTTCTTTCCAAGCTCCTCAGAGAAGGGCTCTTAGACCCGGGGAATAGTTTGTGTCCAAAGGGTCTTGGATGCAGCCACCGACCAGGGGCAGCGTTGGCCCGTTTCAGAGCCCGGCCAAGGCTGTGGCAAAGCTGGAGAGATAAATGACTCGTTAAGGGGATGGAGGTAACGACCTCAGACTCACCACACTCACGGCAGAAGGGGAGCTCCACTTAATCATGGAATCAGGGAATTGTCAGAGTCGGAAGGGACCTTCTAGAGACCATCCAGTCCAACCCCCCGGCCAAAGCAGGGCTGCCCAGAGCACAGCACTCAGGACGGGGCTTGAAGATCTCCAGAGAAGGGGACTCCACACCCTCCCTGGGCAGCCTCTGCCAGGGCTCTGCCACCCTCACCCCAAACAAGTTCTTCCTCAGATTGGAGTGGAACCTCCCATGGTCCAGCTTGTGCCCGTTGCCCCTCGTCCTGTCCCTGGGACCCACTGAGAAGAGTCCGGCTCCATCCTCCCTCAACCCCCCCTTTGGATGGTTGGAGGGAGCTTGGAGCGACCTGCTCTGGTGGGAGGTGTCCCATCCCTGACCCACTCCCCTCCTTCCCCCCAGGCCCCGTGTGCCGGAGCTGTCTCCGTGCCCCGCGGTCCCGGAGGAGCAGGAGCTGGGCTGGGGGGACACCTCGTCCCGCTCCTCACCCACCCCCGGCTGCCAGCAGGAAGGTAACGCCGGGAGCGCGGCCGGAGCTCGGGGCTGGCACCAGGGTCCTCAGACCCTCCCGAAAAGCTCGGGGGGTGGTTTTATCTCTCACTTGGGGAGGGGGCTCAGAATAAAAATCACCCATTGTGGGTGATTTTTGCTGTCTGTCCCCATCCCAGCAGACGAGGAGTCCTCGGAGGAGCCGGAGGAGACCCTGCTGCCCAGCAGCTCCCTGCCCCAGACCCCCGAGCAGGAGAAGTACCTCAGGCAGCACTTCCAGACGCTGGCAGACACCGAAGGTACCGGGGAGGTGACACCTGGGGCACAGCCCGCATCCCAGCCGAGCTGACACCCCCCTTCCCCTCCCCACAGAGACGTTCGACGGCTCCTTGAAGGATCTAAAACCGCCCCAAACCGGGGAGGAGGAAAAAACCTTCTTTTTCAACCCCCGCTTGAGCATTTCCGCCCGGTTCCTCGCCCGCTGCCAGAAGAACAGCAGGTTTGGGGGGGGCGTTGTGTCCCTCGGGGTGTGTGTGTGTCTGTCTGTCTGTCTGTCCGTCCGGGATGGGGTTTCCCTGCTCCCGACGCCGTCTCTCGTCCCCCAGGCTGGCGGCCGCCTTCCCCCCGCGGGCACAGCCCGACCCCAAAACACCCCAGGAGCTCCAGCGACCGGAGGTGAGTCGGCCTCAGGGAGGGGAAAAAATCTTTGGGGAGAAACAGACCCAAAAAAAAGGTGTTTTCCCTCCTCTTGGTGCGTTTCCCTCAACTTTTTAGGAACTGCCGGATGAAAAACCTTTGGAAATGGGAGAGGAACCGGGCTCCAATCCCCCTGGTGAGCATCTGAGGGGCTTCCTCTGCAGATTTTTGGGGCGGATGGGGCAGGTTTTTGTCCCCAGAGGAAGGGGGCAGAGGGCTGACCCCCGGGCCGTGCCGCCCCACAGGATTCCAGCTCCGGGACGAGACCTTCTCCAGGTCCCTGCGGCAGCTCCAGACCCAGTTCCAGGAGACGCTGGAGCTCTACACGCAGGTCGGTGCCTCCTTTGGGGGGTGTGTGGGTGTGGGGGGAACCTCCCCAATTCACAGCGGGGGGGAGACATTGTCAGCTTCACCTCCATCCCTGGAAAGGTGATGGAACGGCTCATCCTGGTGTCACAGAATCACAGGATCCCGTGGGGTGGGAAGGGACCCTCTGGAGATCATCTCCTCCAACCCCCCCCCGGCCAGAGCAGGTCCCACCCAGAGCAGGTTGGATTCATCCATGGGGGGGTTTGAATGTCTCCAGAGAAGGAGACCCCACCACCTCCCTGGGCAGCCTCTGCCAGGGCTCTGCCACCCTCAAAGTCAAGAAGTTCCTCCTCACCTTTAGGTGGAACTTCTTCTGTTCAAGTTTGTGCCCATTTCCTCTTGTCCTGTCCCTGGGCACCACTGGAAAAAGACCAGCCCCGTCCTCCTGACACCCTCCCTTGAAGTATTTATAGGTGTTGGTCAGATCCCCCCTCAGCCTTCTCTTCTCCAGACTCAAAAGCCCCAAGTCCCTCAGCCTTTCTTCACCAGAGAGATGTTCTCCTCCCCTCATCATCTCTGTAGCCTCTGCTGTCCCCTCTCCAGCAGTTCCCTGTCCTCCTTGAACTGGGGAGCCCAGAACTGGTCCCAGTGCTCCAGCTGGGGCCTCCCCAATGCAGAGCAGAGGGGCAGAATGACCTCCCTGGACCTGCTGGCCACCCTCTTCCTGATGCCCCCCAGGATGCCATTGGCCTTCTTGGCCAC
>NW_015091351.1:165517-165875 GCF_001431845.1 Calidris pugnax | reverse complement strand
ACACCCCCCGACCCCGCAGATGACCCTCCACGCTGAGGCCACCAAGGCCACCGAGGCCCTGACGGCGCTGGCCAACCTTCTCCGCTGGATGGAAGCCCAGCTGAGCTCCTGCCCCCCCGGCCCCCAGGGACCCCAGCTTGGAGGGCAGCCCCCCTGAAACGTTTGGCACCGAGGTATCGGGGGCCCCGCCCCCCCCCCAGTTCAATTTTGGGGGCGGGGGTGGATGTTGTGATGTTGTTGTTTTGTGGGTTTTTTTGGTGTTTGGGGGTTTTATTTGGTGTTTTGGGAGCTCTCAGATGTATGTTTTTTCTCTGGTTTCCTGCTTGGAGCTTCCCCCCCCCAAACACCCCCGTGTTGT
>NW_015091351.1:161452-164226 GCF_001431845.1 Calidris pugnax | reverse complement strand
GGCAGGGGTGGTCCTCGGTGCGGGGCAGCGTGGGGTCCTGCGAGACGTCGGCGATGATCTGGGTGAGCTCGCTGCGGGGAGAGCAACCGGGGGCGTTAATCAGCCTTAATTACCCCCCCGGGCTATTAATTACCCTGATTAGTTCCCCCCCTTAATAATTATCCCCCTTATTACCCCCACATTAAGTACTTTTGATTGTTCTCCTCATTGACACCCTTTATTAATTACTCCTCAATCACTTATTAACTACCTCAATTATCTTTTTACTAATTATTAAGTAGAACTTAATTAACTAATTATTAATATAACTGCTCTCCCTTATTATTATTATTGCTCCTATTAATTGCCCCCATTCCTTGCCTTTTGCTCATCTTCCCTTATTAATCCCTCACCCCCTCCCGCTCCCCCTATTAGTTGATTCCTCCTTTGCTAATTAGCCCCTTATTAATTAGCCCACCCCATCTTTTTAATTGCTTCCCCCCCCCTCAGGTAGGAAGAGGGGTAACGAACTCGTTAGCGCTAACGAACTCACTCCACTTCGTGGGTGATCTTGTTGACGTAGATGCAGCTGTTGTCGGCCTCTTGCTGGTAATCGCAGTTACGGCACTGGGGGAGAGGGGTCACGGACTGGGACCAGTCCCAAACTGGGACGGGGAGAACGGCCCCATCGGGTGCTGGGACTGGTCCCAGTCCCAAACTGGGGCTGTGAGGGTGGGCAGAGCCCATTATGAGGGTGGGACTGGTCCCAGTACATCCCCAGAACTGGTCCCAGGACCAAACTGGGGCTGTGAGGGTGGACAGAGCTCATTATGAGGGTGGGACTGGTCCCAGTATGCCCCCAGAACTGGTCCCAGTGCCCCAGTGGGGGCTGTGATGGTGGGCACAGCCTGTACCATGGTGGGACTGGTCCCAGTATGGCCCCGAAACTGGTCCCAGTGCCAAACTGGGACGGGGAGAATGGCCCCATCGGGTGCTGGGACTGGTCCCAGTCCCAAACTGGGACGGGGAGAACGGCCCCATCGGGTGCTGGGACTGGTCCCAGTCCCAAACTGGGGCTGTGAGGGTGGGTAGAGCCCATTATGAGGGTGGGACTGGTCCCAGTATGCCCCAGTGCCAAACTGGGTGGGACAGAGCCTGCTATCATGGTGGGACTGGTCCCAGTACGCCCCCAGCACTGGTCCCAGTGCCCCAGTGGGGGCTGTGAGGGTGGGCACAGCCTGTACCATGGTGGGACTGGTCCCAGTATGCCCCCAGGACTGGTCCCAGTGCCAAACTGGGGCTGTGAGGGTGGGACTGGTCCCAGTACGCCCCCAGCACTGGTCCCAGTGCCCCAGTGGGGGCTGTGAGGGTGGGCACAGCCTGTACCATGGTGGGACTGGTCCCAGTATGCCCCCAGCGGGGCAGCGTGGGGTCCTGCGAGACGTCGGCGATGATCTGGGTGAGCTCGCTGCGGGGAGAGCAACCGGGGGCGTTAATCAGCCTTAATTACCCCCCCGGGCTATTAATTACCCTGATTAGTTCCCCCCCTTAATAATTATCCCCCTTATTACCCCCACATTAAGTACTTTTGATTGTTCTCCTCATTGACACCCTTTATTAATTACTCCTCAATCACTTATTAACTACCTCAATTATCTTTTTACTAATTATTAAGTAGAACTTAATTAACTAATTATTAATATAACTGCTCTCCCTTATTATTATTATTGCTCCTATTAATTGCCCCCATTCCTTGCCTTTTGCTCATCTTCCCTTATTAATCCCTCACCCCCTCCCGCTCCCCCTATTAGTTGATTCCTCCTTTGCTAATTAGCCCCTTATTAATTAGCCCACCCCATCTTTTTAATTGCTTCCCCCCCCCTCAGGTAGGAAGAGGGGTAACGAACTCGTTAGCGCTAACGAACTCACTCCACTTCGTGGGTGATCTTGTTGACGTAGATGCAGCTGTTGTCGGCCTCTTGCTGGTAATCGCAGTTACGGCACTGGGGGAGAGGGGTCACGGACTGGGACCAGTCCCAAACTGGGACGGGGAGAACGGCCCCATCGGGTGCTGGGACTGGTCCCAGTCCCAAACTGGGGCTGTGAGGGTGGGCAGAGCCCATTATGAGGGTGGGACTGGTCCCAGTACATCCCCAGAACTGGTCCCAGGACCAAACTGGGGCTGTGAGGGTGGACAGAGCTCATTATGAGGGTGGGACTGGTCCCAGTATGCCCCCAGAACTGGTCCCAGTGCCCCAGTGGGGGCTGTGAGGGTGGGCACAGCCTGTACCATGGTGGGACTGGTCCCAGTATGGCCCCGAAACTGGTCCCAGTGCCAAACTGGGACGGGGAGAATGGCCCCATCGGGTGCTGGGACTGGTCCCAGTCCCAAACTGGGGCTGTGAGGGTGGGCAGAGCCCATTATGAGGGTGGGACTGGTCCCAGTATGCCCCAGTGCCAAACTGGGTGGGACAGAGCCTGCTATCATGGTGGGACTGGTCCCAGTACGCCCCCAGCACTGGTCCCAGTGCCCCAGTGGGGGCTGTGAGGGTGGGCACAGCCTGTACCATGGTGGGACTGGTCCCAGTATGCCCCCAGGACTGGTCCCAGTGCCAAACTGGGGCTGTGAGGGTGGGACTGGTCCCAGTACGCCCCCAGCACTGGTCCCAGTGGGGGGGGCACTCACGGCGTAGAGCAGGATGCGGTTCTCCTTGTCCTCCTTGGGGTACAGCATGTTGTTGCTGGGGGGGGGACAGGGGGGACGTCAGGGGGGGTCCCTGGGGCCACATCCCAGG
>NW_015091351.1:157225-159889 GCF_001431845.1 Calidris pugnax | reverse complement strand
TAACCTCCCGCCCCCCCAACAGGTGATAGACCGGAGTGGGGCGCGCATCGGGGAGTACGAGGACGTCTCGCAGGTGGAGAAGTACCAGATCGCAGACAGCGACTACGACAAGCGGCCAGGTGACACCCGGCTGTCCCCCCGCCACGGGCCACCTCTCCCTCCCCGGGGACGTCCCCTCGTCAGGGTGGAGGATTGGTGCCACCTCCCCTGCCCCCAGGGGACACCCCTACTCTTCTGTCCCCTGTGGTGGCACCTCCCTGTCCCCGCTGAGGTCACTGTCCTGTCCCCAGTGGTGGCACTCTCCCTGTCCCCCCTGTTGAGGTGGCCATCCCTTGTCGCCTGTGGTGACACTCTGCTTGTCCCCCCTCTTCATGTAGCCATCCCTTATTCCCCGCAGTGACATTGCCACTGTCCCTGCCCCGTCCCCCCAACCCAAGGAGACATCCCCTGTCCCCAGTGTGTCAACTGTCCCCCTTGTTGAGGTGGCCATCCTGTCCCTCGTGGTGACACTCTCGATGTCCCCCCTTGTTGAGGTGGCCATCCTGTACCCCACAGTGACACTGCCACCATCCCTGCCCTGTCCCCCCAGCCTGAAGAGCCGTCCCCTGTCCCCGACATCCCCTGTCCCCACTGTGTCACTGTCCCCGTGTTGAGGTGGCCATCCTGTCCCCTGTGGTGACACTCTCCATGTCCCCCCTGTTGAGGTGGCCATCCTGTCCCTCGTGGTGACACTCTCGATGTCCCCCCTTGTTGAGGTGGCCATCCTGTCCCTCCTGGTGACACTGCCACCATCCCTGCCCTGTCCCCCCAATCCAAGGAGATGTCCCTTGTCCCCGACGGCCCCTGTCCTCACTGTGTCACTGTCCCCCGTGTTGAGGTGACCATCCTGTCCCCTGTGGTGACACTCTCCATGTCCCCCCTGTTGAGGTGGCCATCCTGTCCCTCCTGGTGACACTGCCACCATCCCTGCCCTGTCCCCCCAATCCAAGGAGATGTCCCTTGTCCCCGACGTCCCCTGTCCTCACTGTGTCACTGTTCCCCTTGTTGAGGTGCCCAGGCCCTGTCCCCCCAATCCAAGGAGATGTCCCTTGTCCCCGACGTCCCCTGTCCTCACTGTGTCACTGTTCCCCTTGTTGAGGTGCCCAGCCCTTGTCCTCCATGGTGACACTGCCACCATCCTTTTCCTATCCCCCCAACCCGAGGAGCCGTCCCCTGTCCCCACTGTGTCACTGTCCCCCCTGTTGATGTGGCCATCCCTTGTCCCCCGTGGTGACTTTGCCACCATCCCTGCCCTGTCCCCCCCATTCGAGGAGATGTCCCCTGTCCCCTGTGGTGACACTGTCCCTGTCCCCACTGTGCCATCCCCTCTTCCTGTGGCCATCCCTTGTCCCCCGTGGTGACACTCTCGACGTCTCCCCTGTTCAGGTGTTCATCCTGTCCCCACTGTGTCACTGTCCCCCTTGTTGAGGTGGCCACCCCCTGTCCCCACACTGACACTGCCACCATCCCTTCCCCATCCCCACCAACCCGAGGAGACGTCCCCTGTCCCTGATGTCCCCTGTCCTCACTGTGTCACTGTCCCCCTCTGTTCAGGTGTTCATCCTCTCCCCTGTGGTGACACTCTTGATGTCCCCCCTGTTCAGGTGTTCATCCTGTCCCCTGTGGTGACACTCTCGATGTCCCCCCTTGTTGAGGTGGCCCCCCCTTGTCCCCCATGGTGACACTGCCACCATCCCTGCCCTGTCCCCCCACCTGAGGAGACATCCCCTGTCCCCCTTGTTGAGGTGGCCATCCTGTCCCCCGTGGTGACACTGTCCCTGTCCCCACTGTGCTGTCCCCTCTTCCTGTGGCCATCCCTTGTCCCCCATGGTGACATCCCCCCCATTCAGGTGGCCATCCTGTCTCCCAAGGTGACACTCTCGATGTCCCCCCCATTCAGGTGTTCATCCTGTCCCCACTGTGTCACTGTCCCCCTTGTTGAGGTGGCCACCCCCTGTCCCCACAGTGACACTGTCACCATCCCTGCCCCGTCCCCCCAACCCGAGGAGCCGTCCCCTGTCCCCACTGTGTCACTGTCCCCCCTGTTGATGTGGCCATCCCTTGTCCCCCGTGGTGACTTTGCCACCATCCCTGCCCTGTCCCCCCCATTCGAGGAGATGTCCCCTGTCCCCTGTGGTGACACTGTCCCTGTCCCCACTGTGCCATCCCCTCTTCCTGTGGCCATCCCTTGTCCCCCGTGGTGACACTCTCGATATCCCCCCTTGTTGAGGTGGCCATCCTGTCCCCCGTGGTGACACTCTCCATGTCCCTCCTGTTGAGGTGGCCACACTTTATCCCCTATGGTGACACTGCCACCGTCTCTTCCCCGTCCCCCCAACCCGAGGAGATGTCCACTGTCCCTGACGTCCCCTGTCCTCACTGTGTCACTGTCCCCCCTGTTGAGGTGCCCATTCCTTGTCCTCCATGGTGACACTGCCACCATCCTTTTCCTATCCCCCCAACCCGAGGAGCCGTCCCCTGTCCCCACTGTGTCACTGTCCCCCCTGTTGATGTGGCCATCCCTTGTCCCCCGTGGTGACTTTGCCACCATCCCTGCCCTGTCCCCCCCATTCGAGGAGATGTCCCCTGTCCCCTGTGGTGACACTGTCCCTGTCCCCACTGTGC
>NW_015091351.1:145445-147587 GCF_001431845.1 Calidris pugnax | reverse complement strand
CCCCCCGAGGAGCCGTCCCCTGTCCCCACTGTGTCACTGTCCCCCCTGTTGATGTGGCCATCCCTTGTCCCCCGTGGTGACTTTGCCACCATCCCTGCCCTGTCCCCCCCATTCGAGGAGATGTCCCCTGTCCCCTGTGGTGACACTGTCCCTGTCCCCACTGTGCCATCCCCTCTTCCTGTGGCCATCCCTTGTCCCCCGTGGTGACACTCTTGACGTCTCCCCTGTTCAGGTGTTCATCCTGTCCCCACTGTGTCACTGTCCCCCTTGTTGAGGTGGCCACCCCCTGTCCCCACACTGACACTGCCACCATCCCTTCCCCATCCCCACCAACCCGAGGAGACGTCCCCTGTCCCTGATGTCCCCTGTCCTCACTGTGTCACTGTCCCCCTCTGTTCAGGTGTTCATCCTCTCCCCTGTGGTGACACTCTTGATGTCCCCCCTGTTCAGGTGTTCATCCTGTCCCCTGTGGTGACACTCTCGATGTCCCCCCTTGTTGAGGTGGCCACCCCTTGTCCCCTATGGTGACACTGCCACCATCCCTGCCCTGTCCCCCCAACCCGAGGAGACGTCCCCTGTCTCCGATGTCCCCTGTCCTCACTGTGTCACTGTCCCCCTTGTTGAGGTGGCCATCCTGTCCCCCATGGTGACACTGCCACCATCCCTGCCCTGTCCCCCCACCTGAGGAGACATCCCCTGTCCCCCTTGTTGAGGTGGCCATCCTGTCCCCCGTGGTGACACTGTCCCTGTCCCCACTGTGCTGTCCCCTCTTCCTGTGGCCATCCCTTGTCCCCCATGGTGACATCCCCCCCGTTCAGGTGGCCATCCTGTCTCCCAAGGTGACACTCTCGATGTCCCCCCCATTCAGGTGTTCATCCTGTCCCCACTGTGTCACTGTCCCCCTTGTTGAGGTGGCCACCCCCTGTCCCCACAGTGACACTGTCACCATCCCTGCCCCGTCCCCCCAACCCGAGGAGCCGTCCCCTGTCCCCACTGTGTCACTGTCCTCCCTGTTGATGTGGCCATCCCTTGTCCCCCGTGGTGACATTGCCACCATCCCTGCCCTGTCCCCCCCATTTGAGGAGATGTCCCCTGTCTCCCGTGGTGACACTGTCCCTGTCCCCACTGTGCCATCCCCTCTTCCTGTGGCCATCCCTTGTCCCCCGTGGTGACACTCTCGATATCCCCCCTTGTTGAGGTGGCCATCCTGTCCCCCGTGGTGACACTCTCCATGTCCCTCCTGTTGAGGTGGCCACACTTTATCCCCTATGGTGACACTGCCACCGTCTCTTCCCCGTCCCCCCAACCCGAGGAGATGTCCACTGTCCCTGACGTCCCCTGTCCTCACTGTGTCACTGTCCCCCCTGTTGAGGTGCCCATTCCTTGTCCCCCATGGTGACACTGCCACCATCCTTTTCCTATCCCCCCAACCCGAGGAGCCGTCCCCTGTCCCCACTGTGTCACTGTCCCCCCTGTTGATGTGGCCATCCCTTGTCCCCCGTGGTGACTTTGCCACCATCCCTGCCCTGTCCCCCCCATTCGAGGAGATGTCCCCTGTCCCCCGTGGTGACACTGTCCCTGTCCCCACTGTGCCATCCCCTCTTCCTGTGGCCATCCCTTGTCCCCCGTGGTGACACTCTCGATATCCCCCCTTGTTGAGGTGGCCATCCTGTCCCCCGTGGTGACACTCTCCATGTCCCTCCTGTTGAGGTGGCCACACTTTATCCCCTATGGTGACACTGCCACCGTCTCTTCCCCGTCCCCCCAACCCGAGGAGATGTCCACTGTCCCTGACGTCCCCTGTCCTCACTGTGTCACTGTCCCCCCTGTTGAGGTGCCCATTCCTTGTCCTCCATGGTGACACTGCCACCATCCTTTTCCTATCCCCCCAACCCGAGGAGCCGTCCCCTGTCCCCACTGTGTCACTGTCCCCCCTGTTGATGTGGCCATCCCTTGTCCCCCGTGGTGACTTTGCCACCATCCCTGCCCTGTCCCCCCCATTCGAGGAGATGTCCCCTGTCCCCTGTGGTGACACTGTCCCTGTCCCCACTGTGCCATCCCCTCTTCCTGTGGCCATCCCTTGTCCCCCGTGGTGACACTCTCGATATCCCCCCTTGTTGAGGTGGCCATCCTGTCCCCCGT
>NW_015091351.1:142112-144219 GCF_001431845.1 Calidris pugnax | reverse complement strand
TGTTGAGGTGGCCATCCTGTCCCCCGTGGTGACACTCTCAATGTCCCCCCTGTTCAGGTGTTCATCCAGTCCCCCGTGGTGACACTGTCCCCCTTGTTGAGGTGGCCACCCCCTGTCCCCCATGGTGACACTGCCACCATCCCTGCCCTGTCCCCCCAACCCAAGGAGCCGTCCCCTGTCCGCACTGTGTCACTGTCCCCCTTGTTGAGGTGGCCCTCCTGTCCCCCATGGTGACATTGCCATCATCCCTGCCCTGTCCCCCCAATCCAAGGAGATGTCCCCTGTCCCCCGTGGTGACACTCTCAATGTCCCCCCTGTTCAGGTGTTCATCCAGTCCCCCGTGGTGACACTGTCCCCCTTGTTGAGGTGGCCACCCCCTGTCCCCCATGGTGACACTGCCACTATCCCTGCCCTGTCCCCCCAACCCAAGGAGCCGTCCCCTGTCCGCACTGTGTCACTGTCCCCCTTGTTGAGGTGGCCCTCCTGTCCCCCATGGTGACATTGCCATCATCCCTGCCCTGTCCCCCCAATCCAAGGAGATGTCCCCTGTCCCCACTGTGTCCCTGTCCCCCTTGTTGAGGTGGCCATCCTGCCCCCATGGTGACATTGCCACCATCCCTTCCCCGTCCCCCCAACCCGAGGAGCCGTCCCCTGTCCCCCACGTCCCCACCATGTCCCCCACCCCTGGAGGACGGTGTCACCGTGGTGCCAGCCCCCCGCCGTGGTGTGTGTGTCCCCCCAGAGACCCTGCGCTCCTTCCTGCGCCAGCGGCAGTGGGGCCGTTACGACGAGGAGGGCTCTCGGCGCCGGGCGGAGCAGCAGCAGCAGCGAGAGGCCGAAGAAGCCGCCGTGGCCTCCACCATCCCCCTGGGCTCCCGCTGCCAGGTGCGGGTGCCGGGACAGCCCTGCAGGCTGGCCACCGTCATGTACGTGGGTACGTGTCCCCACAGCGTCCCCAGACCCTTGGAGTGAGCCCTGTGATGGAGAGCAGTCACAAGTGGGGTTCCCCAGGGGGCCGTGCTGGGGCCAACACTGTTTAACATTTTTATCAATGATCTAGACAGGGGGGTTAAAGGCACCATCAGCAAGTTTGGGGACGACACCAAGCTGTGTGGTGTTGTTGATCCACCAGAGGGATGGGATGTCATCCAGAAGGACCTGGAGAGGTGGGCCCAGGTGAACCTCATGAGGTTCAACAAGAGCAAGTGCAGGGTTCTGCACCTGGGCCAGAACAATCCTCACCATCAGTACAGTCTGGGGGGTGAGGGGTTAGAGGAAAGGGACTTGGGGGTGCTGGTGGAGGAGAAGCTGGACATGAGCAGGCAGTGGGACCTTGCAGCCCAGAAGGTCAATCCCATCCTGGGCTGCATCAAAAGCTGCGTTGCCAGCAGGTCCAGAGAGGTGGTTCTGCCACTTTACTCTGGTGAGATCTCAGCTGGAATACTGTGTGCAGGTCTGGAGGCCTCAATATAGGAAGGACATGGACCTGATGGAGAGGGTCCAGAGGAGGGCCACAAGGATGATCAGGGGGTTGGGGCACCTCTGCTACGAGGATGGGCTGAGGGAGCTGGGGTTGTTCAGCCTGGAGAAGAGGAGGCTCTGGGGAGACCTAATAGCGGCCTTCCGGGACCTGAGGGGGCCTACAGGAAGGCTGGGGAGAGCCTGTTTACAAAGGCCTGTAGTGACAGGACGAGGGGCAATGCCTTTAAGCTGGAGGGGAGCAGATTTAGATTGGATATTGGGAAAAAGTTCTTTACTGTGAGGGTGGTGGAGCACTGGAACAGGTTGCCCAGGGAGGTGGTTGAGGCCCCATCCCTGGAGATATTCAAGGGGAGGCTCGATGAGGCCCTGGGCAACCTGGTCTAGTTGGGGGTGTCCCTGCTGACTGGGGAGGTCCCTTCCAGCCTGGACCATTCTATGATTCTATGATTTGTCCCCAAATCCTCCCCCCACACATTGACACCCCCCTTTTTCCCCGTTCAGGCCAGACCGACTTCAAACCGGGCTACTGGGTGGGCGTCCGCTACGACGAGCCGCTGGGCAAGCACGACGGCAGGTAGGGGGTCCCCTGAAACATCCCCCGGGGTGTCCCCCTCTTTGTGGGGAC
>NW_015091351.1:140371-140638 GCF_001431845.1 Calidris pugnax | reverse complement strand
TCTCCCCATCCCTGCCCCGTCCCCCCAACCCGAGGAGCCGTCCCCTGTCCCCACTGTGTCACTGTCCTCCCTGTTGATGTGGCCATCCCTTGTCCCCCGTGGTGACATTGCCACCATCCCTGCCCTGTCCCCCCCATTTGAGGAGATGTCCCTTGTCCCCGACGTCCCCTGTCCTCACTGTGTCACTGTTCCCCTTGTTGAGGTGCCCAGCCCTTGTCCCCCATGGTGACACTGCCACCATTCTTTTCCTATCCCCCCAACCCCAGG
>NW_015091351.1:138949-139481 GCF_001431845.1 Calidris pugnax | reverse complement strand
CCCGCGCTGGTGGGGGCAGAGGAGCCGGGCTGGGAAATAAAAAAAAAAGATGGAAAAAAGACCCAATTTGTCTCCAGTTCATTCACAGGTGGTTTTCCCCACAGAGCCCAGTTTGCAACTGGTTCCCAGTTTGCCTCCCGTTCCCAGTCTCCAAAGTCCAGTTTGCAACTGGTTCCCAGTTGGCAGTGCCCCCCCTTCCCAGTCCTGCTTCCCAGTTCCCAGTCCACAGCTGCCTTCTAGCCCACACAGCCCAGTTTGAAACTGGTTCCCAGTTTGCAGTGCCCCCAGTTCCCAGTTTGCCTCCCATTCCCGGTCTCCAAAGCCCAGTTTGCAACTGGTTCCCAGTTTGCAGTGCCCAGTTCCCAGTTCACCTCCCGTTTCCAGTCCTTGAAGCCCAGTTTGTAACTGGTTTCCCCATTTGACGCCTTCCCCTCGATGCCCAGTTTGCGACTCCCTCCCAGTTTGCCCAGTTTCCCCCAGACCCTCATCCCTGGGGGGGTCTCCCCACCCCACCCCCCCCCCCGATCCCTTT
>NW_015091351.1:138241-138620 GCF_001431845.1 Calidris pugnax | reverse complement strand
GGGGGGGGGGGGGGGAGGGGGAGGGTTGTTAGACCCTAAAAATACAAAGAAAGAACCGTTAGCGCCGGCACCGACCCCCTGGAGGGCGGAAAACTCCCCCAAAATTCCACTTTTCGTTGTTTTTTTTGCTTAAAAATCACTTAAAAATGGGATTTTTATTGTGATTTTTTTTTGTTGGGTTGTTTTGTTTTGTTGGGTGGTGGTTTTTTTTGCAATGTATTGTTTTTTTTTAATGTCCAGTGGAGGAAAAAAAACCAAAAAAATAGCAATTATTTTTAATTATTTAAACAATAACTTACGGCCCGGTTTCAAAACTACTATTTTTCCGAGACGACGTTCCTATGGTGTGTGGGGGTTCCCCTTCAAACCCCCCCCCCCC
>NW_015091351.1:135779-137852 GCF_001431845.1 Calidris pugnax | reverse complement strand
GGCGTCCGGGGACCCCCCAATCCCGGGGGGGGGGGCGCACACACACACACAACACCACACCCGGGCGTCCTCACCGCAGCTGAATTCCAGCTTTCCTTCCCCAAAACCAAACCCATTGGGCCCAACCCAAAACTCAACCCCGGCTTTTCCGGAGGGAAAACCCCAAATCCAGCCAAAAAGGTTTTTTTTTGGGGGGGGGGGGGGGCAGCAGACGCCCCCCCATTCCCTTCAGTAAGTGCTTAATGCCAGAATCCCGGGAAAAGGGTGGAAAAGGGGGGATCCCAGTCAAAAAAAAAGTTGCTGGGAGCCCAGTGAGGCTTTTGGGGGAGGGGGTGGGTGAAGGTGGGGACCCCCAGGGAGGTCCTGGGGTCGATGGGACAATGTCGGGGGGCGCGGGGCAGCGTCGGAAGAGCCTGGGGTCGTCTTGGATGAGTCTGGGGATGGCGCTGGGTGAAGCTGGGGAGGGGTGGGATGAGCCTGGGGACACCCCGGACCCCACCGGGACGAGCCTCGGGGCGCAGCAAGAGAAGCCCAAGCTGGTCCAAGCGAAGCTGGACCACCTCGGATGCACCTTGGGTGAGGTTGGACCACGTCGGATGCACCTTGGGTGAAGCTGGACCACGTCGGATGAACCTTGGGTGAAGCTGGACCACGTTGGATGAGCCTTGGGTGAGGCTGGACCATTCCGATGAGCCTTGGGTGAAGCTGGACCACCTCAGATGAGCCTTGGGTGAAGCTGGACCACGTTGGATGAGCCTTGGGTGAGGTTGGACCATTTGAATGAGCCTTGGGCGAAGCTGGACCACCTCTGATGAGCCTTGGGCGAAGCTGAACCACCTTAGATGAGCCTTGGGCGAAGCTGGACCACCTCAGATGAGCCTTGGGTGAAGCTGGACCATGTTGGATGAGCCTTGGGCGAAGCTGAACCACCTTAGATGAGCCTTGGGTGAAGCTGGACCAATTTGGATGAGCCTTGGGCGAAGCTGGACCACCTCTGATGAGCCTTGGGCGAAGCTGAACCACCTTAGATGAGCCTTGGGCGAAGCTGGACCACCTTAGATGAGCCTTGGGTGAAGCTGGACCACGTTGGATGAGCCTTGGGCGAAGCTGGACCACCTCTGATGAGCCTTGGGCGAAGCTGAACCACCTTAGATGAGCCTTGGGTGAAGCTGGACCACCTCAGATGAGCCTTGGGTGAAGCTGGACCACGTTGGATGAGCCTTGTGTGAGGTTGGACCACCTCCAATAAGCCTTGGGTAAAGCTGGACCACGTTGGATGAACCTTGGGTGAGGTTGGACCATTCGGATGAGCCTTGGGCGAAGCTGGACCACCTGGGATGAGCCTTGGGTGAAGCTGGACCCCCTGGGATGCACCTTGGGTGAGGTTGGACCATTCAGATGAGCCTTGGGTGAGGCTGGACCACCTTGGATGATCCTTGGGCGAAGCTGGACCACCTCAGATGAGTCCTCACCTCCACAGACCAAGCCCTGGGGCTGTGCCGGGGCCCCGCTGGCTGAGCCTCAGGTCCCATCGTGGAGCACCGCAGCCCGTTGGCCGAGCCCCGTGGCCAACGAGGGACGAGCTTCCTGGTGGAGCCACCAGCCTGGTCCCGTGGGACACCGGGGGGGGGTTCGGCGGCACCGGGGGCTGAGCCAAAAGAAGTCCAGGGGAAGCTGGAGAACCGTCCCAGCGCCCCGCAGGGGAGGCTCAGCCCCACCGTGTCCCCCCCCAGCACCGAATCCACTCCGTGACCCCCCGCCCAAACCAAAAAGTGGGGAAAAAACATAAAATATAATCCTCTGGGGGCCCCCCCAAGTCTGGCCGTCACCCCCCCGTCTCCGCTGGGCGCCCCCCGAGGCCAGAGCCCCATTCTCGGGGGCTTGTTTTTTGTTGTTGTTTGTTTTTTTCCTGGTTGTTGGGGTTTGTGGGTTGTTTTTTTGTTGTTTTCTCGTTTTTTTTGCCTTTTCCCCAGCTCACAGGGAGTGCTGCTCCGCGTGGAGCTGGGCCGGCAGCAGCGGTTGGACGGGCGACTGCGGGGACGGCGGGGGGGTCCGGGGCGGCGAGGGCTGAGC
>NW_015091351.1:133322-135598 GCF_001431845.1 Calidris pugnax | reverse complement strand
GGCGCTGGGGGGCTCGAGGATGGGCCGGTTGTAGAAAAAGAAGGGGCACTGCTGGATGAAGAGTTCGATGATTGTCTGGTAGGTGCGGGTGGCCGTCAGGGCGTCCATCGTGCTGAAGTCGGGTCTCATCAGGGTGGGCCAGAAGCAGATGGAGAGGTTCTCGCTGGTCATCAGGTTCACCCGGTGGTTGTGGCTGACCCTGCAGGGCGGGGGGACAGAGGGGGACAAGATGATGTTGGGGAGGCCCCATCTGGAGCACTGGGACCAGTTGTGGGCTCCCCAGTTCCAGAAGGACAGGGAACTGCTGGAGAGGGGTCAGCAGAGGATACAGAGATGATGAAGGGAGGAGAACATCTCTCTGGTGAAGAAAGGCTGAGGGACTTGGGGCTTTTGAGTCTGGAGAAGAGAAGGCTGAGGGGGGATCTGACCAACACCTATAAATACTTCAAGGGAGGGTGTCAGGAGGACGGGGCTGGTCTTTTTCCAGTGGTGCCCAGGGACAGGACAAGAGGAAACGGGCACAAACCTGAACATAAGAAGTTCCACCTAAAGGTGAGGAGGAACTTCTTGACGTTGAGGTTGGCAGAGCCTGGCAGAGGCTGCCCAGGGAGGTGGTGGGGTCTCCTTCTCTGGAGACATTCAAACCCCCCCTGGACACGTTCCTGTGGGACCTGCTCTGGGTGGGACCTGCTCTAGCAGGGGGTTGGAGGAGATGATCTCCAGAGGTCCCTTCCAACCCCATGGGATTCTATGATTTATGCCACCAGGGAGCCCGATGGCCTCCACACCGTCCAGCTGCAGAGCTGACCCCCCAGTCTCAGCACTGGATGGGGGGTCGGGGGGTGCTTCCAGAGCCTTCCCCCTGTGTCCCAGGACCCCTGGCACCTACTTGTTCAAGTGCCCGATGACGTATTTGAAGACCTCGTAGTTCTCCTTGGGAAACTTCCTCAGCACCTCCTTCAGCGCGTGGAGCTTCTGCTCCCGGTCGTTGATCTCTGCCAGGAGAGAGGGGGAGAGTCAGGGGGACGGCTGCGGCAGAGAAACCCCTCCTCACCTTTGGAAACCAGGGGGGGAAGGGACTTCTGGGGCCCAGAGGTCGAGCGGATGGTGGGTCTTCCCAAAAATAACCCCGGGAAGAACCCGTGCTGCTCAAGGGACGTGGGACGGAGCATCTCCAGCCAGAAACAGGCTGGAGGGCAGGAATGAATGAGGAGACGTGCCTGCAAACGGGCTTTCACGGTATTAATTAACAAGAGGCGCTTGCAAACGAGCTGGTAGGGTGTGAGTTAATTAAGAGCTGGGTCGGGAAGAGGATCAGCAACCCCCCCGGGGTGTACTCACTGTGGGCTTCCACCAGCTCCACCTGCATGGCGTAGGGGACCAGGGGCTCGGGCAGCTCGGAGAAGAAACTCTTCATGGCGCCGGCCACCGTGTTGACGGTGAAATCCTTCTCTGCCAGGTCCAGCCCGTGGTCTGCGGGGGGAGAGGGCTCAGGGTTACGGGGGGCCCCCTCCCCTGCTGCAGAGGGGACAGCAGAGGCTACAGAGAGGATGAGGGGAGGAGAACATCTCTCTGGTGAAGAAAGGCTGAGGGACTTGGGGCTTTTGAGTCTGGAGAAGAGAAGGCTGAGGGGGGATCTGACCAACACCTATAAATACTTCAAGGGAGGGTGTCAGGAGGACGGGGCTGGTCTTTTTCCAGTGGTGCCCAGGGACAGGACAAGAGGAAATGGGCACAAACTTGAACGTAAGAAGTTCCATCTAAACATGAGGAGGAACTTGTTGACTTTGAGGGTGGCAGAGCCCTGGCAGAGGCTGCCCAGGGAGGTGGTGGGGTCTCCTTCTCTGGAGACATTCAAACCCCCCCTGGACACGTTCCTGTGGGACCTGCTCTGGGTGGGACCTGCTCTGGCCGGGGGTTGGAGGAGATGATCTCCAGAGGGTCCCTTCCAACCCCACGATTCTATGCCACCAGGGAGCTCGATGGCCTCCACACCGTCCAGCTGCGGAGGTGACCCCCCAGTCTCAGCACAGAAAACCACCTCCAGCCGCAGACCCCGAATCCCGGGGGCACAAAAATGGATAAAACACCCAGAAAAACGTGGGGGAGGGGGTGGTGGAAGCGCCAGTGCCTCGTGTTGCTCGTTGGGACGGCGCGGGGACAGCCACCCCCGGGTTATAAAAACTGTTGGTTTAGAGGGTCCGACTGCGTTTCCAACCCCAAAGCGGGGGGGACGCGGGCGTTTTGGGGGGGGGGAAGGAGGAACGTGGGGAGCG
>NW_015091351.1:114738-133312 GCF_001431845.1 Calidris pugnax | reverse complement strand
AAACCCAGAGGGGGGGGGGGATTGGGGGGAAAAAAACCCTCTATAAACCCTTTTTATCGGCATTAAAATCCATATGTCTCGTTTGCATCCCAAAGCCGGGGGGGGAGGGAATAGGGCTTCTCCAGGAAATCCCAGCTTAATCCCAGCCCCCCATCTCCTCCCGGCGGGGGGGGGTTTATTATTTTTTAACCTTTTAAACCCAGCACCCCCCGCCCAGATTTATTTATTTATTTTTAATTCAAAAGCTGTGGAGTCGCGACGAGTTAACATCAAAGTGGAACCGACCCCCCAGAATTTACCCCCATCGTTTTACCCGCAGCCTATTTATCATTTTACCCCCAGCCTATTTATTTTTTTTTCTCCTCCAAACCCCAACCCTGATTTTAGGTGATTTATCCCCAGGGTGGCGTTCAGCTCCCGGCTTCGCTTTGCGCTGACTTAAAAGCATTAACCATTAATTCAAATTACAGGACAGGGCGATGACACCGACATCTCTTCCGCGTGAGGCATCTTTGCCCAAATTATGTATTTTTAATTTGTTTTTTGGGGCATGGAGGGAAAAAAAAAATAAAAAAAGAAACAAAACCCGGTCTCTCCGGAGGGAAAACCACCCCCGGGATTTTCCGGGTGGAGCCCAGGGGGGTGAAATGGCTCCGGGGGTGTTTTTTCTTGGATGCGGCAGCGGCTGGTGCTTTGCCGTGGGCAGAGGAACAAAGGAGGCTGGAGGAAGGGGAAGCACCTGCACCGCGTTGTGCTCCCCCCACGGCACCTGAAGAGCTTGACTTGGGGGGGGGAAAAACAGCCTGAAGCTTATTTTGGAATAATTAGGGCAGCCCGAGGCTGGAAACTTCACGCCGTCAACAAAATCAACTGCTCAGAGGAAAAGGTGGGACCTCCAAAAGGGAAGGTGGACCCTCCAAAAGGGAAGGTGGACCCCCAACAGGGAAGGTGGACCCTCCAAAAGGGAAGGTGGACCCCCAACAGGGAAGGTGGGACCCCAGAAACATGTCCCACCTGGAGGCAGCCCGAATTGCCCGAATTATTTCAGCCTTTTTCCCCCGAGGGATTTTGTTCCCGGGATGGGGACAGCAAAAGCCCGAGACCGAGGTTCTCTGGGCACGTTCCTTTCGCCAGGTAATAAGAAAAGGAGCTGGAGAAGATTTTGCTGCGTTCCCAGAAGAAAACCCAGGGCCACCCGAGCTGGCGATGGCAGAAGAAACCTCCCCAGAAGGAGGACAAGAGACCTTCCCCCCGGCTGGCCCTCACCCGTCGCCTCGATGTACTCGATGCAGCGCTCGATGAAGACGGGGATGGGTTTCTCCGCGGTCACCACGTTGGTCAAAGGCACCCCAAAATAGTTGCTCTCCCACGTGGTCTTGGTGATGGACGGCCGAGGTTTGGGCTTTGGTTTCTGCAGGAGGGGTCAGAGCAGAGTTGAGGTGTTATTTATTTCGATGCATTATTATTTATCCCAACACACGTTGTATTACACATTATTATTTATTCAAGTGAATTATTATTATCACAAATGACATATTTATTCAAGAGAGAGGTTACAGGTGGGGAAACCACTTCTCCTTCCCTGCTATGGGACATCACACCCGACCCAAGGCTTTGCAAAGCCGATGGATTTCATCCCAAACGTTGTCGCTTGCCAGCGTCTCCGGTGGAGCCTCCTGGAGGTCACGGCTTTGATGAAAAATAAATGGTAGCGCCTTTTTCATCAAAACAGACATTTTTGTTAGTCTTTAGCCAGAAAAACCTCTCCTGGTGCGGAAGGGAATGACCAGAAAACGGGAGAACCCAAAGGGACTTCACGCCAAGGGGAAGTTCACCCAACTTGGTGACCATCTCAGATGAAGCAGCTGCCCTGGCAGATGAGGGGAGAAGGGCGGACAGTGTCTACCTGGGCTTCAGTAGGACACCATCTCCATCAGATTCTCCTGGAGAAGCTGATAATGAGCAGAGAGTGAGATGGGTTGAAGACTGGCTGAACAGCCAGGTGGTGGCCAGTAGAATAAAGTCTAACTGGAGGTTGGTGGCCAGCGGTGTACCCCAGGGATCAGTCCTGGGTCCAGTCCCATCTAACACCTTCATTAATGATCTGGATGATGGGGCAGATGCTTCCTTGGCCAGTTTGCAGCTGACACCAAAGTAGGAGGAGTGGCCCAGAGGGTCATGCTGCCGTCCAGAGGGACCTCAACCGGCCTGAGGGGAACCTCATGAAGTTCAACAAGAAGAAGAGCAAAGTCCTTCCCTTGAGGAGGAACAACCCCAGGAACCAGCAATAGCTGGGGGGCTGGACAGCTGGAAAGCAGCTTGGTAGAGAAGGACCTGGAAGTCTTGGTGGACACCAAGTTGACCATGAGGCAGCAAGGTGCTGCCAAGAAGGCCAACAGCACCCTGGGCTGTTGCCAGCATGCGGAAGGAGGTGACCCTTCTCCTCCACCCAGCACTGTCGAGGACACACCTGAACTGCTGGGTCCGGCGCTGGGCTCCCCAGTACCAGACAGACATGGACATACTGGAGACAGACCTCCTGGTGGTGTTTCGATATATAAAGGTGCTTATGAGACGTGGAGACACTTTGACCATGGTCTGTAGCGACAGGATGAGGGGCAAGGGTTTTAAAAGGGGAGGGTTTGGTTGGACATAAGGAAGACGTGTTCTACCATGAGGGTGGTGAGACCCTGGGCCAGGTTCAAGGCCAAGGTTGGACGGGGCTTTGGGCAACCTGGTCTCATTGAAGACGTCCCAGCCACTAGAAGGGATGGAACTGGATGAGCTTTAAGGTCCCTTCCAACCCAAAACCTTCTGTGATTCTTTGTCAATTCCATCACTTCCCTGGGTTGGAGGGGACCTTTAAGGTCCTCAAGACCAACCATCAACCCACCACCAACCAACGCCCAGCTTGCCCAGAGAAGCTGGGGCTGCCCCATCCCAGGAGGGGTTCAAGGCCAATGTTGGACGGGCCTTGGAGCAACCTGGTCTGGTGGGAGGTGTCCCTGCCCAGGGCAGGGTGGGACTGGGGGGGGCTTTGAAGGTTCCTTCAACCCAAACCCTTCCACAGCTTCATAGACAGCGCCTGGAGCAACCTCGTCTAGTTGAAGACGTCCCTACCCATGGACCTTTGAAGGTTCCTTCCATCCCAACCCATTCCACGATCCTACGGTCAGGATTTTGCTGCTGAACTTCAAGGAACAAGCACCTAAACCCTACAACGTCACCGAAGCAAAGGTGGAAACCCAAAGGAGGCTCCAGCCCAGGGGCACCTCCTGCCACGCGCCGTTCCCTTGGGCAAAACGAAGAGGAAACCGCGACCCAAAGATAAATCCCAAAAGTTGAGGAGGAGCAATGAAACCTGCTGCCACGTCCCCGGGTTTCCCCTGGGAAAAGGGGAGGTGCCACAACACACCACGGGAGCAAAACCTGGAAAACACGGGCTGGAAACCCCAAAAAAAGCCAGTTCTAAACCCAAAGGCAGCAGCTGGAGCCCTGACTCCCTCCTCCCGCCCAGGAGAGGAAGATTCTGTGTCGCTCCTTTCCTGGCGGGCGGCTCTCCCTTTGTTTCCAGTGGAAATTAACGAGGCCTCTAATTAGCGGCCGGTGGTTCTGAGCAGGACGTCCGGTGGCCACCGCTGTCCCCACAGCCACCCCCTTCCTCCCACACGTGTGTGCGCCCGCGTTGGAATGTATGGACATACGTGGTGTATGTGCCCCTAGAGACAGGTGTATCGCGGCGTGGGCACGTATGTACACGTATGTATTGTGTGTGTGCATGTGTCCGTGTGCGTGTGTACACACGTGTACAGCATGCGTGTATGTGTATAGAAGGGACACATGTGTATAATGTGCATATAGAATATACATGTATCTGCGTGCAATGTGTGTGCATGCACATATGTGTAAGTATAGGTATATGTGTGCATGCACATATGTACATGTAAGTGTGGGAGCACACCTGTGTGTATATAACGATGTGTGTGCACGTGTGTGTATGTATGTAAATGACTGTATGCACATAATGTGTACATAAACATGTGTGTGCAAAGGGTGTATGTATACGTGCGTGTATAAGTGTGTTACAGTGTTTGTGTGCATAATGTGCACAGGTATATGTGCATCTATAGGTACAGTGTATGTACACATGTGTATAACATATGTACATGACACCTGTGTGATGTGTGTGTGCACGTTGAAGATAACATGTGTGTGTGGTGTGTGACTGCCCATGTCTATGCTTCATGTATGATACATCTGTATGTACATAGAGTTTGCACCGGTGTGCACGTATGTGTGCGGTGTCCGTGTGTTCTGTGTGTATGTATGTTTGTGCTACACACACCCAGGGCTGTGTGGTTTTGGTGGCCAACCCTTGGCCTTCAACGGGGCGAAGGCTGGCACGCCAACCCTTGGCCAAGAAGTCCAAAGACTCAACCAGGTGGCACCTCCAACCAGGTGGCCTCATCCAAAACCAGTTCCACCATCATACCAAAGAGCAGCAGCGAATCCAGAGGGATCTAAGGCTGGTTTTGTAGAGCATCTAGAGAAGACCCTTCAGAAGAGCCACCCAAGAGTGGGAGCAGACAACAACTTGGATGTGTCCTCAACTTACCAGCACCTACTCTGGTCAGACACATCGAGCTTGCACCAGGACAGGTTGGGGGCGACCTGCTGGAGAGCAGCTCTGAGGAGAAAGACCTGGGAGTCCTGGTGGACACCAAGATGCCCATGAGCCAGCAATGGGCCCTGGTAGCCAAGAAGGCCAATGGCATCCTGGGGGGCATCAAGAAGAGCGTGGAGAACCTCGAGGGAAGGTCACCCTCCCCCTCTGCTCTGTCCTGGGGAGGCCCCAGCTGGAGCACTGGGACCAGTTCTGGGCTCCCCAGTTCCAGAAGGACAGGGAACTGCTGGAGAGGGGACAGCAGAGGCTACAGAGAGGATGAGGGGAGGAGAACATCTCTCTGGTGAAGAAAGGCTGAGGGACTTGGGGCTTTTGAGTCTGGAGAAGAGAAGGCTGAGGGGGGATCTGACCAACACCTATAAATACTTCAAGGGAGGGTGTCAGGAGGACGGGGCCGGTCTTTTTCCAGTGGTGCCCAGGGACAGGACAAGAGGAAATGGGCACAAACTTGAACAGAAGAAGTTCCACCTAAAGGTGAGGAGGAACTTCTTGACTTTGAGGGTGGCAGAGCCCTGGCAGAGGCTGCCCGGGGAGGTGGTGGAGTCTCCTTCTCTGAAGACATTCAAACCCACCTGGACACGTTCTTGTGGGACCTGCTCTGGGTGGGACCTGCTTTGGAAGGGGGTTGGAGGAGATGATCTCCAGAGGTCCCAGTCTGTGATTCAACCCATTTCTTTAAATGATTCCCTGCCGATAACAGCGTTCACCCACATCAAAGAGAATTTACAAGGCAGAGAGAGGCCATGTTTCGAAGCTCCCGCATTTTGGTTAATTGTACCTCGAAACTCCCAACTTCTCAGCCCAGAACAAACTTCCTCAGCAGCTCATGGTGAGGATGAAGCTGTCGGAGCTGAGCACCCAGGGCAGAAGCAATGGAGGTGATTTTGGTGTGGGACAGCAAGTTCCCCCAAATAAAAAATAAACCAAAGAGATGCCGCGTGCGCTCTCCTCCTCAATCAATATGTGAAAAACACGCCAAGAGGTTCCCCCCTCATTCGTTCTCCCCAACCCTCACCCCGTGAGCCCCACCGCCGAAGGGCAGAGAGCACCAGCCGTACCTTTGTCGTCCTCCTCAGGCTGCGCAGGATGTTCCTCCTCCTGGGATCTTCCCCGTCGGCCGTTTCGTAGGGGATGGCGGCGTTATCGCCTTTGTACCCCTGGGAGCTCTGCTCCTCCTCCTTCTTCCGGATGGGTCCCAGCTCGTCGTCGCTCCCCACGCTGAAGCTGGTTCTGTAGCTGGCGAACCTGCCCAGCCTGGTGCAGCGCGTCCGATAGAGCACGGGCTTGCTCACCACCGACACCTTGCGCCCCCGCTCCAGGGAGCTGGTGTCCATCTCGCTGTCCGAGCCGTTGCCGCTGCCGTTGGACTGGGTTTTGTTGATGTTTCGGATGGTGATGATCTTGCCCTGGGTGCTGTCGTGAGGCACGGAGTAGATGTTCTCCTCTTCATTTCTGGGTTTGACCACGGCATCCATGGGCTCGGCGTAATCGGAAGGATCGAAGCAGTCGGTGGGCAACCAGCTACTAGAAGACATGGACTTCCTCTGCCCATCCCGGTGCCCCTGCTCCAAATACGACAGGTCCCCCTTCGTAATGTCAAAAGGTACAGGGGGCTTTGGTTTCACCGGAGGAGGTACTTTGTTGTTCAGCTTGCTTTCAAAAGTGCTCATGACAGAAATGAAAGACAAGCTGTCGTTCCCCTCCAGCTCCATGGAAAGCTTCGAGTGGTCTTTGGGCAGGGCGGGCACGGAGGTGTCCTCTCTGAAGGGGCTGTAGGTGGGGGGCTCGATGTCCTCCTCCGAGTCCTGCAGGTTGGAGTTGCAAAGCGGGGAGCCCGCTCGAGGCGAGTTGAAGACCTCCTCCGTCGTGCTGCAGGCTTCGGCCACGTTGTCGTACATGTGGGTGGCTTCGATGATGTTTTTTTTCTCCACCACGTCTTTAAAAAAGGAGTGGAAGATCTCCAGCTTATGCTGCGGCTGGCTACAAGGTATGGTGGTGAACTTGCCATCGATCTCCTGGGCGATCTCCTCGCCCTCGCTGAGCTGCTCTCTGCTCAAGTCGTTGTCCAGGATGTCGATGGAGCTGTCCGTGAGGGCCACGACCTGGATGGGGATGATATCCTGCACTTCGCAGAGAAAGGCACGTAGCATGGCCAGGGACGCCTTGCGTTTCGCCGAGTAGAAGACGATGTACCCGTGGACGAGGCGGCTTTTCCGAATGCTGAAGGAGGAATGGTAGGAGAGGAGGGAGAGCTCCACGCGCCTCTTGTGCGGCCCGATGGACAACTCGAGGAGGACGGAGCTGCTGCTGCTGCACTGAGAAGGTCTGTACGTCTGGGACTGCAGGATGGGCTGGAGGATGTCGTCCGCGTTGAAGGGATCCCCGCACATCAAGCACATGACGATCCGAAGGTCGACGTCCGCCAGGTCTTTGATGCTGGAGGTGGAGCTGACGAGGTTCAAGTTGCGTTTCGAGTCCAGCAGCCCCTTCAAAACCTGGCTGATCTGCTTCTCGTTGATGTTGCGGCCGTAGCCGATGCCGGCAGAGCCGGGGTCCAGAAAGACGCACTGCAGCTTGCTGGCGATCTGCTGGCCCTGCTGGATCAAGCTGTGTAGGGTCTCCCCGCTGGTGTCCCCCCTCTTGTTGACGAGGATGAGCGTCAGAGGAAGGTGAACCAAGTTATTATCCCTCCTGCCGATGGTCGACTCTCTGCTCTTTTCGATGCTTTCCACCACGTAGGACAGCGACTCCTTGGAGTTGTAAAGGCAGAGACAACCGTGAGGCTGAAAGGTGGGCGTCTGGAAGGAGTTAACGGGGAGCCGGACGTTGCCCTCGATCGGCCTCAGGGACAGCTCGTACATCTTACCTTCGATCACGTACTTGTCATCGTTGGTGCAGAGGGCCCGGATCTCGTTGGCCAGCTCGCGCGCCAGGCCGTCCTTGCCGAGGATCACCAGATTGATCCTGTCGATGTTGGGGTCCGAAAGCAAGTTCTTCTGGTTGCGCTCGGAGGGTCTGATGAAGCGGGAGCTGATCAGGTGCTCGATTTTCGAGTCCACGCAAACCGGGCAGCTGGGACACGTCTCCTTCGTCGGGTGGTAGACGAAGTGGATGTGCTTCAAGATGAGGGCGTCCCGCTCAGCCTGCAGCTTCTGCAGAGCTTTGAACCTTTGCTCTTCACCCAAGACGTCCTGAATGACGCCCATTTTCTCCTTGCTGGGTTTAGCATCGAGCTCCAGTTCGTAAAACAGCTCCGAGTACTCCAAGAGGAGCTCCTGAAACTCCTCCTTCGCCTTTTCTATAATCTGTTTTTGGTGCTTGCTGTAGATGTCCATATAGATCGACTCCTCCAGCCACATGTAAAAATCCTCGTTCATGATGAAACTGCGCGCTTCCTCCCAGGGCTTCCCGGGCGTGATGAACGGGGACGTCTCCAGGTTTTCTTTGAAAGCTCTTCTCATTTCTGCCCTTTTCCTCTCGTTCCTCAGCTTTTCTAAATGAGCTTCGTAGAGCTGCTCGGCGGGCTGGGTCTCCATCAGGTCAAAGGGAATGTGTTCGTTCTCCATGTTGTCGATGTGGCTCGTGGCGTCCCAGGGCGTCTCCTCCAGGACAATAAACCATTTCAGAAAGTCCGGCTTCGTCTCCAAGAGCTTCTGCGCTTTCAGGCAGCTCAGGTGATCTATTTCGTCCAGGTCTGGGATGAGGGCTTCAAAGGCCTGAGGAAGCATGGCCAGATACATCTTCCGCCGGCGCTCGATGTGCTCCTGCTTGAGGCGGTGGATGTGCTGCAGAAAGAGCTTTCTGGCTTTCTGCGTCCCTTCCAGGTAGACGTAGTCCTGGTACTCCGGAGAGGACTGCATCTTGCGGTTCACGTTCGACCACGTCTCGTTGTGGTTTTTGACGATGCGGCTCACCAGCCACTCGTACTTGTCTTTAGCAGCAGCGATCTGTTGGCTTTGCTGTTTCAAAGCTTCGAAGTAGGGGATGATTTTAGTCTTTCCCCGGCTCTTATCGATCAGCTGCACCAAAGTGCTGAAAGCCAAGTCAATGTTCACATTGGATCGAGCCGACGTCTCCACCACCTGGAGGTTCTTTTTGCTTAAGGCAAAAGTATGTGCATCCCTAATGTACCGCTCCACGCCTTCGTCACACTTCGTCAGGACCACCACGATGGGCTTTTTCGTTTTCGCTAGCTGATTGTAAAGATTCGAAACAAATTTGAGCTGATCATCAAAGTTCCTGTTCATACCCCTGCTAACATCAATGCAGAGGAGAAAGCCATCCACCAGCAGCTTCCCATCCGGCATCTGTTTCTGTTCAAAGTCCTGTTCCAGCCCAAGCTGATCAGTGCAAAAGTACATGAGCTTTTCAGCCGACGCCAGTTTGGTCGCGGCAGCCCTCTTGATGTAGGGCTGCAGGGCCGTGCTGCGGTGGGGCTGAAAGGTCTGGTCGTCGATAAACTCCGTCTGCTCCACGACATGCATTTTACATTCGACGCAGTCCTCCAGGGAACGCAAGACCTCCCCCCAGTAGAGGAAGTGATCGTTATTGACCACCCTCCCCCCAAAGTCACTGGTGCTGAGAACCGACGTGTGGTCCAAGTGGAACTCGTCCGCGCTGGGCCGGACGAACCGGTTGCAAAGGCAGGACTTCCCAATGCCACACTGACCCTTCTCCTTCTCCGTCCCGGACAACCCCACCACGCTAACGTTATAGGTGGGAATGCGAACATCTTGCTTCCTTGCCATCATCATCGTCCACACATCCTGTCCCACTCAACCGCTTCCGAGAGGATTATAGCGTTGCCGGCGCCCACCGGGAGCTTGGTGGAGGGCTGGGGGGGGGACGGTTCTCAAGCCAGGTAGGGCACCAGGGTGATGAAGGTCGTCGTTCCCATCCTTTTACGTACCAGCAGCGCTTCAGTTCTTGCTGGTCCCTGTTGTCAGAGGGCCGACGTCTCCCCCTAAGGAGAAAGAGAAACAACCGTCAGCCTTGCAGCTCAGGAAACCCCAAACAGACCCGATTCTGCCCCAAACCATTTTCTACACCAGCGCCAAAGGCGGGGAGATACCGGCAGCATCCAGCCCAGGAGATAGAGCTTCCCACCATCGCGGCAAGCGGCTTGTGGGCACAAACCACAAACCGACCGTGTCACCAAGGCAGTTCAAGATCAGGGTCTGCCCCACCACCGGGCAGGGAGCAAGACAAAGGGGCCAGCAGCAGAGGGAAGAGGCCGGGGGGGACCCACAGCAGAGGGTTCCCTTCATTCTCCGCCGAAAAGAGCAGGTGAAACAAACCGTCCCAATCTTTTCTTTGCCTTTTGACTGAAGATCAAGCGTCGCTCCGGCTTAACACCCGGTACCGCTTCCACCGGGAGGATTACCCCTTCCCTCCCCGTGGACAGAAGGGAGCCTAATAGGATCAAACCAGCTTAAAAACAGCAAGAAAGGCACAGAGATCCCACTAAAGCCTTAAAGAGGTGCCCAACGCGCCCTGGACATCAACCGATCCCAGAAAGTCCTCCTGGAGGGAGCAGTGCTTGAGGGAGAGATGATCCTAATTACTCCTCCTGAAACTATGGGGGTGGTGAGACCCTGGTCCAGGTTGCCCAGAGAAGCTGTGGATACCCCACAACTGGAAGGGTTCAAGGCCAGGACGGGGCTTGGAGCAACCTACTCTGGTGGAAGATGTCCCTACCCAAAGCAAGGGCATGGATTGGGTGGTCTTTGAAGGTCCCTTCCAACCCAAACCCTTCTACGACTCTATGGATGGGACATGGAGCAGCATGATTTAGTGAAAAATGTCCCTGCCCTTGGCAGGAAAACTGGACAGGATGATCTCTGAGGCCCCATCAACCCAAAACCTTCACAATTCTATGAAACACGGCAGCTGTGAGGCAGAAAAACTGGACCAGATGATCTTTGAGGTCCCATCAACCCAAAACCTTGACGATTCTACGAAACACAGCAGCTGCGATGGTTGGCTCCACAATCCAACAGCAGAAGAGTTTTCAGCTTAAGGCAAACAAATCAAAATTAACTCGCGTGCGGGTGACACCGTGGGTCGGCGGAACAACCCCAAGGATCACGGCCTTCCACAACATCTCCTCCGCTTTGATGTCCGGACGGTGCAGTTCTACCAGTTCCCCGCAGTCGGGCTGAATCACACGACAGACAAAGGCGGCCGCGAACCTGCCGCGCTGTCGGGCGCTTCGCTTCCATAAAACCTACCCGTGCCTTCATTTGACCTCAAAAACCCCCCCTCCTTTCATCCCTCCACGAGGTCACCCCCAGCAGCCGAGACACCGGGTTACGCGAGTCAAAGGCCGCCAAGAAATAGAGGGTGTTTGGGCTTAAAACGCCAGAATTTGGGCATTTTAGAGCTCTGGGCTCTTCCACAGACACGTTATTTCCCGCAGGAACGTCCCTTATCGGGCGCGTGTCACCCCTGGAGGTGAGGCTCTCGCAGGTAAAAGGGTGTAACAGCCGCAGCGCAATGTAAACTATGCCGCCGAGCTGCTGTCAAACCTTTAATTACTTCAAATAATTACTCATGGCTCAATTTGAAGGAACGCAGTTACTCCCCGGGAGGCTGGGGCTCGGGGCTGCTCGCACGGCTCCTGCCGCTGCTCCGCCGGGAACACCGCTCTTCCTCCCGCGCTCCTCCTCAATCCTGGCCCTTTCTCCCCATTTTGAAGCCCGGATCCAGGTGAGACACCAGCGTTTCCCAGCTGTTAACTGGTTTGTGTGGGCTGGCACCAGGACGCGGGGACTCCCGCCGGGTCCTCGGTTCCCTCACCCTGTCTCGGCAGCGGGAAAAGTCTCCAAAATGGGTCGTTGGGATCTTTGCAAAGATCGATTTAAGCTTTGAACCATCTGGGTCCGAAACGCTTAATCTCGCGCGGCAGATGGGGCGCACGGCGCGGCGTCTCCCCGGCCCTGCCCAGCCGGACAGAAAACCACTTTCCCCGATTTTCTGCCACCAAAATGAAATAAAACCAGCCTGGAGCTGTGGAGCCATCGGTCTCCAGGACCAGTTTCACACCAGGGGTGAAGGCAGCAATGCACCAAGCACCCGGCAAGAGGGAGAGAAGGATCCTCCAGCGTTTCCCTCGTTGGTGAAAAGCAGACAATTTACTAACGAGCTGCAGGACGCCACCAGCCCGGGCGACCCTCATCTGACGGATTTCTGATGGATTTGGGGAAATTCAGGTTTTCTGTTCTCCTCGCGTGGCGAAGAAGCCGCCTTTTTCTCTTCCCGTTGGCAAAACCTGGGGTGCGCGCGGCCGAAAGAGCGTGGTTTCCAGGGGGTTTGGGAGCAAAAAGCCAATTCCAGCAGCTTCACGCCGTCGCCTTTGCCTCCCTCACGTTCCCTCGCGCCAGTGTCTCCCACGCCAGCAAAAAGCCACAGACTGGGACATCCCAGCACATCCTCAGCGGGGTCCCCACACCACCAGTATGGACATTAGATGTGGGTGAGAGTCCAAAAAAAAAAATCACGGCGCATCAAACACAACTCCCGAGAGTCATTTCCCCAGTTTCCTCCTGCGGATCAGCTTCGTACCTTTAAAATGAAGGTATTAATTACCTAAAAAGTCAAATTTATGGGGGGTTTCAGAAGCACAGCAGCACAAAAGCAGGTTTCAGGGCAGCGCTGGGATCCGTTCCGGCCGGGCACACAGGATCCTGCCCGTTTCCACTCTGGTTTTTTCTGCTGGAGGGATCAGCCCGGCGTTGGGATGAAAAACTTTGGGCTTTGGAGGTAAACCAGAATTTAGCAGATAATCCACTGGGAAGCTTTTAGGAGGCTCCTGGGGTCTCACTTTGGGTCAAAAAGAACTTTTTAATTCCTCAGGTGCTTTCGTGGAGGGGTAATTCCTTGCCTCTTGAAGCGCTGCAGAACCTCTGGGTGAAGAACACCCACAAAAACACATGTAAAGGCTTTTGGGTGCCCCCACACTCACGTTTGCACGTCCCTGACTCCCCATCCAGCTCAGCCTCACGAAGCAACGTCCTTTCTCCTCTGTTTGGGGTTTGGGAAAGGGGAAAACCGGTGTCAAACGGCCCTGGCTTTCATTTTCTGCCCGAAAAATCCCTGAGTCAGGAGTTACTCATTTACGACACAAAGTCCAGCTGGGAGGACCAGGAAGAAGGGACCCGCTCTGTTAATTCCTAGCGAAGTCGGGGGTGGAATTTAGCTCTCGTTTCCTCTTAAGAAGTTGGCAGGAGACCCAAAGAAAAGGGGGAATTAAAAAAACAACAAAAAAAAAGAAAACAAAATAAAAAAGAGGAGGTATTTTCCACTCCTAGATACCTGAAACCTGGGTGTACGACCAGAGCCACCGGCGACGGCGACTCACGCAATCCCGGCTGCCGATAAGCCCGGGCTTCCCAAGCCAGACCCCGCTGCCTGCCCGTGTCGCAACAGCCCCAGAATTAATAGTACCTTCAATTAAGCAGCTTCCCGAACGCTATTAAAGGGGACAGAAAGCTTTTTTTGTGCTCTTCGTGGTGCTCACCAAGGTCACCGAGGCCCCGGTGGGCGCTGCCAGAGGAGAAACTCCAGTTTTCCACTCAACCCCCCCCCCCAAAGGCAGGGGATCTGCTGGTTTTTGGCAGGGCTTTTTTTATTTAAGGGTGAGGGGGGATGACCTGCGTGTTACAGCTCTTCCCCGGGTCGATGGGATCCTCTTCCTCCCCAACCCGCTGCCCCATGGGCACCTCCTGGGTCACAGGGTGCTCCGCACAGCGTGAAGCCACCGGCCGAAATCACGGCAGAACGGACACTCCTGCCGGGAAAATCGGGGGGGAATTAAACCCAGAGTTTAGGGAGACGCAGCTCTGTCCTGTATTTGGGGAGCTGGGCCCCAGCCCATCACGGTCCCGCACCCAGAACCTCGCTGATATTTGCATTTTTGAGTTTAGCATAACCATTTTAAGCTCTGAATGAGCAGCTGGACGAGGCAGAGACGGATGGAATGGGCAGCCCCGCAGCGCCTTGCTGGGGACACAGGGCGCCTCCAGTGCACCGTTTTTCTAACACCTGCTTTTTCTAACCCAAAAAACTGCCCGCTTGGAGGGGGGGTGTCCCCCCTCAGAGATGCTGCTGCTCCCCCAAGCTCTGTGCCCACCGCTGGTCAAACTACTTGGTGCCACCGACGCCAAACCCGTGGTCACTCCGTCTTCCCCACGTGGCAAAAGCTGAACTTGCTCAAAGGATGTAAAACAGAACCCCAAAAGAACCAACCACGAAGCTTAAATGGTTGGACTCGACGATCCCAAGGGTCTTTTCCAACCTAGATGATCCTATGGTTCTTAGAAATGGGAGGACTGGTCTGGGGAAGGCGGGCAGCGCAATCCCACCACGGTGGCCGATTCAGGTGGTCCCCAGGGCCAGCCCCGCTCCTCTCCAGCATTTTGGGAAACCCAAGAGGCACTGAAGCGCCGCAAAATAATCTGATGGCTTTAAAAGGGGGTAAAAAGGGGTAAATACCGGGCCAGGAGCCAAGCGGGGTCATGGCATCGCGCTGATATAAAATGAAAGGAGGGGAGGAGGACATAAATACGTTAAACAGCCTCTCAAAACGGGCAGGCAAATGGTTTTTCATCAACGAGGTGGCATCCAAGGGGCATCTGCATGGCAGCAAAGGGAGAAGCTTAGGCAAAAATAAGCACCCCCTGGGGCTCCCACCCCGTTCCAACAAACCGCTGGGAGACGAACACCCCGAGCAGTTCTCCACGTTAAAACGACGGAGAGAAAACCTTCATCTTTAGCGCCGTTTTCTTCCCGTCGAGCTGTTTAGAAGCTGCCCCGGTGCCGCCTCCAACGCGGCCTCGGCTGCTTCCGTCAACTCGTAAAGGGCTTTAAGAGCAGTTCACTGACCCCGAGACACGAGGCAAAGGTCAAGGGCTGTGGGGATGGGGAGAGGGACACACAGCACTGGAGAATATTTGTCATCTGGGGGTCACATCCTCTCGCCGCCAGCCAGGCGACGGGGAAAAACATCGTAGGGGGCTTGTTTTGGGGTGTTTTGGGGTGTGCGGGCAGCGGAGACAAGCCCCAGAGAGGTAGGAAGGAGCTCGTCCACCGGCCAAAGCACAGAGCCTGCAAAAGGGGGAGCTTCGCCCCTAACGAAGCTAAAGGACCTGACACCCCGGCACGGCCGCGGCTCCCGGCCCCGGGCAAGACCGGCTCCTCCAGCAGAATTCCCGGTGGAAGGGGGAAAACATGGGAGAAAGCAGATTTGAGGAGGGTTGGTCGTAAGGTGGTGGTTGGGTTGAGCTGCTGGTGCCAAAGCCCCCTCCAACCTGGCCTTGAGCCCCTCCAGGGATGGGGCAGCCACAGCTTCTCTGGGCAACCTGGGCCAGGCTCTCACCACCCTCACACCAAAGAAGTCCTTCCCCACATCTCAGCTCAATCTCCTCATTTTTGGTTTAAAACCCTTCCCCCTCCTCCTCCTCCTCCGGCTCCACTCCCCAAATACCATCCCCAGAGGGATCGAAAAGCCGGTGCTGAGGAACATGGGTCAGTGGTGGGTTGGGCAGTGGTGGGTTGATGGTTGGTCTTGAGGACCTTAAAGGTCCCCTCCAACCCAGGGAAGTGGTGGAATCGCCAGAGAATCACAGAAGGTTTTGGGTTGGAAGGGACCTTAAAGCTCATCCAGTTCCTTCCCTTCTAGTGGCTGGGACGTTTTCAATGAGACCAGGTTGCCCAATGCCCCGTCCAACCTTGGCCTTGAACCCCTCCAGGGATGGGGCTTCTCTGGGCAACCTGGCCCAGGCTCTCACCACCCTCACAAGGAAGAATTTCTTCCCCAAAATCTCATCTCAATCTCTCCTCTTTGATGCCCCGTCCCTGGAAACCTTCAAGGTCAGGTTGGATGGAGCTTTGAGTGGCCTGGGCTGGGTGGAGACATCCCTGCTCATGGAGTCATGGAAGGGTTTGGGTGGGAAGGGACCTTAAAGACCATCTAGTTCCACCCCCGGACATCTCCCACCCAAGCAGGTCACTCCAAGCCCCCTCCAACCTTGGCCTTGAACCCCTCCAGGGATGGGGCAGCCACAGCTTCTCTGGGCAACCTGGACCAGGGTCTCACCACCCTCCCACCAAACAAGTTCTTCCTCGTGTCCCACCAAACCCACCCTCTGGCAGTTCAAAGCCGTCACCCCTTGTCCTGTCCCCGCAGCCCCTGCTCAAAGTCTCTCTCTCCATCTTTCCTACCCCCCTTCAGGTACCCAACGGCCGCAGCGAGGTCTCCGTCTCCTCTCCAGGCTGACCAGCCCCAGCCCTCGGACCATCCCCGGGGCCTCCTCCGGACCCGCTCGAGCAGGTCCCTGCCTGACTGGTGCCAGGGACCCCCAGAGCTGGACGCAGGGGGGTCTCAGCGCAGCAGAGGGGGAGAATCCCCTCCCTCGACCTGCAGCCCAGGAGACGCTCGGCTTCCTGGGCTCCCAGAGCACGTTGTCGGCTCAGTCCCATGTGCCACCCACCAGTGTCCCCAAGTCCTTCTCCACAGGGCTGCTCTCCATCCATCCGTCCATCCATCCCTCCCTCCCTCCCCTCCTTCAGCCTGTATCAGGATGGGGGTTGCCCCCACCCAGCTGCAGGACCTTGTGCTCGGCCTTGTTGAACCTCATGAGGTTCCCGTTGGCCAAGGTCTCCGGGTGATTCTGGATGGCAGAGACTTCCCTTGAGGGTACCGAGGGCACCACTCAGCTTGGTATCATCTGCAATCCCACCATCTAGGTCACTGACGAAGGTATCAAACAGGACTGGTCCCTGTGTGGGCCCCTGAGGGACGCCGCTTGTTGCTGATCTCCATTTGGCCATTGAGCTGTTGACTACCATCAATGTACAAGTGCATACATTTATATATATCTATATTTATGGGCCAACAGGAGCCTTTCCCCTGTGTGTTGCCACCAACAGACCCAGAATTACTCAACCCAACCAGAGCAAAACCCAACCAGAAACACCTCCGCAGCGGGGGGACGCAGCCGACCATCCCACCCAACCCAAGCGGTCAATGGCTCCACCACCGGCCACCTCACCGAGAAGGTACCAGGGCGTTAATCAACCTGCCCCACCAATCAACAAACTCCAAACTCACATTCAAGGGGAAATAAACTGGGGCAACATCCAAATGAGTCAGCAAAGACAAGGCCAAAGGATGTCAAAGTTGTCAAGATCCCTCAGTGAAGGAGCAAAGACCAACGGTTGAGTCCCAGCCGGCCTAGTCAAGGGCTGGCACGCACCAATTAAGCCATCCGGGGCTCGAAGATGACTAATTAGGCTTTGAACCCAGCACAAACGCACACAGCACCTCCCGCAACAGCCCCACCACAACCTTGTGTCACCATAAAAATCACTTTTACACTCCCAATTCCCATCTGCAATCACCATAAATCCCATTTCCTTCAGAGAAAAGGAGCAGACCTCGCCGGCCCCGTCCCTCACCCACCCAAATTAAGCCAATTCACCCCAAAACAAGGGGTGTCATCCCCCCCGGCTGTCGGGCGGCCACGGGCACAAACCTTGGCACCCACCAACCCTCCGATCCTCCCATTTTCACTGGAGTTTGAAGGCGGAAAGGGATGGATTTAGGTTTTTATCTTATGGGGCAGCTTTCCCCAGAAAAAGCCTTTCAGCGGAAAATCACCCGGGTTAAATCCTGCACAAAACCACGGAGCTCTAGGAGACGCTCAGGGTTGGGTGGACACCACTCTGGAGAGGACAAGTCTCCACACCGATATCCCCCAAAACCACCCCAGAGCTGGGTAAAGCCCAAAACCTCTGGAAAAACAAAACAAAACAAAAAACCCAGCATTTTCTGATGCCTTGAGACAGGCGACGCGATTTTTAAAATAAAGATTCTCTGGGAGACACTATTTGCTCCAGCAAAGACACCGCTCTCCAAATCCCATCCTTGGACCCGGGACGAGGAGACCCCCAAGCAAGAAAAGTCCTAAAAATCGGCCGTTTTAATACCACAGCTCAGAACCACAACAGCCCTTTTTTAAATTTTTTCGATTTTTTGTTTTGTTTTGAAGGTGACAAAGTGAAAACTGAACCTCCCCGAAGCTGGGAGGTGAGCGATGCTGCCCCCAAAACACCCAGGTATGTGGATGGAGAAAACTGGGGGGAAATCTTAAAAATAAAAGAAAATTTTAAAAAAGGAAAAAAAGAATTTAAATCTGTTTTCCCAAGCGCCACCAAAACCCTGACGAAGTGTTACCCTAATTATTAACCTTCCCCAAAGAGGGAAGGAACAAGGAGAGCGGCGGGAGCCGGCACCCTCGGCGGCACAGCGCCTTTTGGGGGATTTTTGGATTTTTAGTTTGAAAATCAAGCCCCTTTTCTCAAATCCGGCCCCCGGTTGGTGGGGAAGAGAGAGGAGAAATCAATGAATTCAGGCCATTAAAAATTACATCACCAGCCGGCCCGAGCGCGCGTCAGGGCCCCGTCTTTATCTCTGCGGATTTAAACGCCAATTACCGGCGGCTCGTGCGGATACGGCAGCTCCTGGAGGAAAAAAAAAAGGAAAAAAAAAAAAAAAAATTAAAAAAAAAAAAAAAAATTAAAAAAAAAAAAAAAAATTAAAAAAAAAAAAAAAAATTAAAAAAAAAAAAAAAAATTAAAAAAAAAAAAAAAAATATATATAAAAAAAAATCCCGACCGAAAAATCACTATCAAGAAATCAAAGACCCCATTTCCGTTAAAAAACCCCAAATATAAAGAATCATTGTACGGAGCTTAATCTCCCGGCGAACGCCTTAACCGTTTCCCCGGCCTGCAGCCGGCGCCGTCAATTTATTACCCAATAAATAAAAAAAATCAAAATTTAAAGAAAAAAAAAAAAAAAGGCGCTTTTTAAATTGCTTTTTTAATTGA
>NW_015091351.1:111715-112409 GCF_001431845.1 Calidris pugnax | reverse complement strand
TCCGCTTCATCCTGATCCAGAACCGGGCGGGGAAGACCCGCCTGGCCAAGTGGTACATGCAGTTCGACGACGACGAGAAGCAGAAGCTGATCGAGGAGGTTCACGCCGTCGTCACCGTCCGCGACGCCAAACACACCAATTTTGTGGAGGTAACGGCCCCAAATCCCTCCCTTTTTTAATTTATTTTTTGCCCCTTATCCAGGAAATGAGGCTGGGAGCTCTGGGATCGACCTCGAGTCCGGGTTTCCGGCCGTGCTGGGGCTGCGTCCTGCTTCTCCCAGTCCTTCCAGTTCCCCTTTTTTTTTTTTTTTCATTTTATTTTTGTTATTTTATTTTTTTCCCCAAAAATCCTCCTTTCCCAGTTCCGCAACTTCAAGATCATCTACCGGCGCTACGCGGGGCTTTACTTCTGCATCTGCGTGGATGTCACCGACAACAACCTCGCTTACCTCGAAGCCATCCACAACTTCGTGGAGGTGAGGAGACATCCCCTGCCTCCCCCCGCCACTTTCCCTGGCTTTTAATTACTGCAGCCGCGCTAACGAACGTCCCCTCGTTATCGCCTGGCCACACATCCTGCCCCTCCCTCCCTCCCAGGTCCTCAATGAGTATTTCCACAACGTCTGCGAGCTCGACTTGGTCTTCAACTTCTACAAGGTGAGGAAAAGGGGGTCCAGGGGATACTGGGGGGGTA
>NW_015091351.1:108039-111483 GCF_001431845.1 Calidris pugnax | reverse complement strand
CACACGTTTCTGTGTCCCCGTCGTCGCGGTGTTGTGAATAAACGTGGCTGTGATGTGCGCGGCCCCCCCTCCACGCGGGTCGGGGGAGGAAGATCGGCCTCTGCTTCAGCATAAAAAAAGGGGGGGGGGAGGCACAAGCTCCTTCCCCCCCATCTTTACCCCCCTGGGGGTTGGAGGGCTCAGCCAGGCCAGGTTGGGACAGGGGGCCACTGTGCCCCCCCCCCTGCCCCTAGCCCCATCTCGCTCCTCCACCTTTGTCGGTGGCCCAGGGAACTTTGGGGTGGCCCAAGACTACTGTGGGGTACCCCAGGGTGAGTGGGGACAGGTAGGGTGGCAGAGGGACCCCCCAGGAGTGGGCTGGGGGGTGAATTGGGGGACTCATGGGACCCCGAGAGTGGCCCAAGGGACCCTCAGGGTGGCACAGGGACCCCTGGGGTTCAGTGGGGAGCTTGGGGGTGGCCCAGGAGGCAGAGGGACCCCCAGGAATGGGCTGGGGGTGAAGGGGGGCTCCTGGGGCCCCCAAGAGTGGCCCAAGGGGTGGCATGGGGACTCCTGGAATTCAGTGGGGAGCTTGGGGGTGGCCCAAAGGGACCCCCCCAGCATAGGATGAGGGACCCCGAGGGTCGCCCAGGTGGCAGAAGGACCCCCAGGAATGGGCTGGGGGTGAACTGGGGGACCCCAAGGGTGGTCCAGGAAGCAGAGGGACCACCCGGGGAGCTGTGGGGGTGAAGTTTTGGTGCAAAGGAGCCCTGTGGGTGTCACCAGAGTTTATTGTCACTGGAAAGGGGGGGGGGGGTCACCCCTCAGTCCTGCCCCAGGCGCTTGATGTCGGGGTTGGGGTATTCGGGGTTCTCGATGGCTCCCGGCCCGAATTTCAGCTCGAGGAAGGCGCGGGCGTTGTTGGGGGCCATGGCGGTGAAACCGGCGAAGGCCATGGGTACCCGGGGCAGGAGGAAGCTTTCGGGGAACTCCACGTCCTGGGGGTGGCCCAGCCAGGTGTCCTTGGTCATCACCCCCCCGCGGGGGTAGAAGGGCCACAGGTCCACGTGTAGCCGGTTGCTCCGGCTGTAGTGGACGCGGTAAAAGTCTCCCTCCGTCGCCTTCTCCCACAGGAATCCCTCGGTGTCCTCCACTGCCTCCCCCGCCGCCGCCGCCGCCAGCCACCGGCACTTCCCCACGTCCTCGCGGTAAATCCCCAAATCCACGTCGTAATCCCAAGGGATGATGTCCCCCGAGCGGGCGGCTCCCAGTAAGGACCCCCCTTCTAACCAGTACCGTACCCCGGCGGCTTCCAGCGCCCCGGCCACGTGCCGGGCCGTTTCCCGCAGGGCACGCAGGCAACACGGGGGGGTCCAGCGCCCCGCCAGTAGGTACTGGGGGGTCCGGGTGTGCACGGTGCCGAAACACCGCGCCGTCTCCTTGCTGCAGCCGTACCAGCGCTCCCCGCCGTCCTCCAGCACCTCCCGTTTGACCCCCAGATCCCTCATCAGCTGCCGCCGCCGGTTTTCCCCCAGCTTCTCGGCTTTCCAGCGGCCGTGGGGGGAGACGGGGGGCAGGTGGGGGGCCGGGAAAGCCGCCGGCACCACCCGTAACCCCCAGCCCCTCAAGGCCGCCTGGATGAAGATGGCGGCGGGCACCGGCCGCGCCAAGGGGAAAGGCAGAGCCAAGAGGTCGCGGGTGCGGAGCAGCAGCACCGCCGGCCCCTCCACGGCCCCGCAGGCCCCCGGTTCCCCGGGGGGGCCATACCGCGCCGTCCAGCTCCTGGGTTCCACCCGCAGCTCCAGGCACCGCGGCGGCAGCCCCGTCCCCACCGGTGCCACGGCCAAGCGGGCATGGCCGGCTCCTTCCTCCTCCAGGGCGTCCCGCATGCGCTCCAGCAGCCCTGGCACGGCGCGGGTGCCGTCGGGGACCAGAGCCACGTGGAGGGTGCGGAGGTGGGACTCGGGGTGCACGGGGGGGCGGTGGGCTACGGGGCGTAAGGGCAGCAGCCGGACCCCCGGCGGTAACGGTACCGGGGGGTACGGGGCCTCTTCGGCCGCCACCAGCACCGGGACGGGCAAAGAGGCGAAGGAGCGCGCCGTCCCCACCAGGTCGTTCTCAAAGTCCTCGAAGTCCCGGAGGAGGACGGTGACGCCGGGGACCCCCCGGGGAAGGCGGCAAGAAGGGGGTGACCCCCCTGCTCCCCGCCACCCCGGCCCCCGCCAGACACAGAAGAGGAGGAGGAGGTTGAGGACGATGGCCCCCCCCAAGGTGGCCTGGCACAGCGTCACCCGCATGGTAGGGCTTGGGGAGGTGGGGAGGGGGGGCTCCTAATTAGCCTCCCTCGCTAATTAATTAATGAAACGCCCCCCCTCCCCCCGGCTTTCCTCCCCGGTGGGGTCCTACCAGTGCCGTGAGTGGGACGGTCTCAGCGGGGGCTCGGCAGCAGTGCTGTGGGGAGGGGGGGGAAAAAAGAGGTGTTAATGGGGGAATGTGTTAACGAGGGGGCTGATTAACGAGGGGGAGTCATTAATGGGGAGAGCTGTTAATGAATCAGGGGGATCCCCTCCCCCCCCTTCCCCCCCCCAAGCTGAGCCTGGAGCGATGGGGAATGGGTTGCCGTGGCAACTCCATCCCTGGTCACTATAGCAACGGGATGAAGGGGGGGCTTTATGCCCCTCCCCATCTTTAAGGGCAGCCCCTATAGATATAGGTATATATGTGCGTTGCAGGTGCCGCTGTGGGCACCTATAGGTGCCACAACTATAAACAGGGCAGGCACCTATAGATGCGCAGTGCCCATGGGTGTGCCCAGATATAGGCACCTGTGCATATGTGCTTCTCTGCACCCCTATAGGTGCCTCTCTGCACCCCTATAGATGCCCCTATGCAGCCCTCAGACACCCGTATGCATCCCCCTACATACTTCTATACGTCCCCGTGTACCCCCCGACACCTCCTGCACCCACACGTACACCCTGGGTGCCCCTACGCGCCCTGCCCCCATCCCCAATATACCCCTATAGCATCCATACCCCCCTGTACCCCTACAGGCCCCCATACATCCCCCCTAATGCCACACATATGTCCCCATGCTCCCCTAGAGCTCCTCGCACCCCCACAAGCCCCCAGTGCACCTCCACCCTATAGCCCCCATATGTGCCCCTGCCAAGTCCCCTATAGCCTGTGCCCCTGTCCCCTATAGCTCCCTTTGAGACCCACACCAGCCTGCCCAAAGCCCCCATAGCCCCATACCCTATATTCTCCCCATGGCACCCTCTACCGCTTTCCCTCTATACTCCATTCCCTATAGGCTCTATACCCCTCTCCCCTAGGTCCTCCATCCCCTATAGTCCTCCCATATCCCCCATGCCCTATAGGTCCCATCCCAAACAGCCTCCCCATCCCCTCCTATCACCCCTCATCTATAACCCCTCCCCCTCCATTCCCTATAGCCCCCCTTCT
>NW_015091351.1:106392-107037 GCF_001431845.1 Calidris pugnax | reverse complement strand
GACCCCCCGGTATTGGGGACCCACGGTCCCGGGACACATCGGTCTTGGGATTGGGGAACCCCCGCGATTGGGGACCCCCAGGCCTGAGACCCCTCAGCTCCGGGATTGGGCACCCCCTGGTACTGGAGACCCCCCAGTATTGGGCACCCCAAGGCCCGGGACCTCCCAGTATTGGGGACCCTCAGGCCCGGGACCCCTCAGCGCCGGTATTGAACACCCCCCGGTACTGGGGACCCACGGTCCCGGGATGCATCGGCGTGGGGATTGGGGAACCCCAGGCCCGGGACCCCCTGGTATTGGGGACCCTCAGGCCCGGGACCCCCCGGTATTGGGGACCCACGGTCCCGGGACACATCGGTCTTGGGATTGGGGAACCCCCGCGATTGGGGACCCCCAGGCCTGAGACCCCTCAGCTCCGGGATTGGGCACCCCCTGGTACTGGAGACCCCCCAGTATTGGGCACCCCAAGGCCCGGGACCTCCCAGTATTGGGGACCCTCAGGCCCGGGACCCCTCAGCGCCGGTATTGAACACCCCCCGGTACTGGGGACCCACGGTCCCGGGATGCATCGTCCTCGGGATTGGGGAACCCCCGGGATTGGGGACCCCCAGGCCTGGACCCCTCAGCTCCGGGATTGAGCAACTC
>NW_015091351.1:104927-106301 GCF_001431845.1 Calidris pugnax | reverse complement strand
GGACACCCAAGACTGGACCCCTCAGCTCCGGGATTCAGCAACTCCCGGTACTGGGGACCCCCCGGTATTGGGCACCCCCAAGCCCCGGCACCCCCCGGTATTGGGGACCCCAAGACCCGGGACCCCTCAGTGCCAGTATTGGGGACCCCCCGGGATTGGGGACCCCCAGGCCCGGGACCTCTCAACTCTGGTATTTGGGACCCCTTGGTATTGGGGACCCACGGTCCCGGGATACATTGGCTTTGGGATTGGGGACCCCCAAGCCTGGGACCCCCCAGAATTAGGGACTCACTGCCCCGGGATTGGGGACCCCCAGGCCCAGGCACCCCCCCAAGCCTTGATATTGGGGGACCCTTGGTGTTGGGGATCCCCTGGTATCGGAGACCCCTCCACACTGGGACCCCTCAGCCCTGGTACTGGAGACCCCCCAGGATTGGGGATCCCCCAGGCCAGGATCGGGGACCCCCCCAGCCCCAATATTGGGGTCCCCCTGCAACCTGCTGTTGGGGACCCCCAGGCCAAATAACGGGGATGGGGTCACCCTATCCCAGAGCACCAGCTGCCCCCCCCCTGCTTCTGGGGACCCCCTCAACTCTGTCACCAAGCCCCTGGCTGGTGGCACTGCTCCTGGGCCACCAGTGTCCCTCCCGGGGCTGTCACAAACCTGGGACTAGTGGCACTGCTCCTGGGCCACCAGTGTCCCTCCTGGGGCTATCACAAGCCTGGGACTGGTGACACTGCTCCTGGGCCACCAGTGTCCCTCCCGGGGCTGTCACAGAGCCTGGGACTAGTGACACTGCTCCTGGGACTAGTGGCACTGCTCCTTGGGCCACCAGTGTCCCTCCCGGGGCTGTCACAGAGCCTGGGACTAGTGACACTGCTCCTGGGACTAGTGGCACTGCTCATAGGGCCACCAGTGTCCCTCCCAGGGCTGTCACAAGCCTGGGACTAGTGACACTGCTTGTAGGGCCACCAGTGTCCCTCCCAGGGCTATCACAAGCCTGGGACTAGTGACACTGCTCCTGGGACTAGTGGCACTGCTCATAGGGCCACCAGTGTCCCTCCCAGGGCTGTCACAAGCCTGGGACTAGTGACACTGCTCCTGGGGCCACCAGTGTCCCTCCCGGGACTGTCATAGAGCCTGGGACGCGTTACACTGCCCCTGGGGCTGCTGGTGTCCCTCCTTGGGCCACCAGTGTCCCTCGGGGGGCTGGCACCAAGCTGGCCAGCACTGGTGCCACCTCCTGTCCCAGTGACGAGCCACTTGTCCTGGTGTCACCCGCCCTCCGTCCCCCCAAAACACCATGTCCCTCCTGCAGCCCCCACCCTTGTCCCTCGGCTTTTGCGTCCGGGAGGGGAGGATGTGTGTGTGTG
>NW_015091351.1:104307-104671 GCF_001431845.1 Calidris pugnax | reverse complement strand
CCCCCCCCCCGTCATTTTGGGGGTCACCAGCCCCTCCTCGTGTTGGGGGGCCACCAGCCCCCCCTCATTTGGGGGTCACTGTCACCAACGTGTGTCCCCTGGTGCTCCCTCCAGGTCCAAGTACCACAAGTTGAAGTTCGGCACCGAGTTGGCGCCGGGGGAGAAGAAGCCGGAGGGGACAGAGCCAGGTGAGTGTCCCCCATCCCCCCCGTGGGGGTGGGGGGGTAACACGGGTGGGTTTTGGGGTCCCTGACCCCTGCAATGTGTCCCCTTGCAGTGTCCAACGGCCCCACGGAGGTGACGTCGCTGGAGGGTGGCCCACTGGCCTGGAAGGAGGGCCGGCAGCTGCTGCGGCAGTGAGTGG
>NW_015091351.1:103218-104297 GCF_001431845.1 Calidris pugnax | reverse complement strand
CGGCCCCCGGCAGCCCCCCACCCGCTGACTCCCTGCTGGTGCGACGCATCGAGGAGCAGATCCAGAGGTGAGGACACGGTTTGGGACCTGAGAGACCACCCGGTGCCACCCCCTGCCCTGGGCAGGGACACCTCCCACCAGACCACGTTGCTCCAAGCCCCCTCCAACCTGGCCTTGAACCCCTCCAGGGATGGGGCAGCTTCTCTGGGCAACCTGGGTGTTGGTGGGTGGTGGGTTGGTTGGTGGTGGGTTGATGGTTGGTCTTGAGGACCTTAAAGGTCCCCTCCAACCCAGGGAAGTGGTGGAATCGCCAGAGAAATCACAGAAGGTTTTGGGTTGGAAGGGACCTTAAAGCCCATCCAGTTCCATCCCTTCTAGTGGCTGGGATGTCTTCAATGAGACCAGGTTGCCCAATGCCCCGTCCAACCTTGGCCTTGAACCCCTCCAGGGATGGGGCTTCTCTGGGCAGCCTGGCCCAGGCTCTCACCACCCTCAGAGGGAAGAATTTCTTCCCCAAAATCTCATCTCAATCTCCCCTCTTTGATGCCCCATCCCTGGAAACCTTCAAGGTTGGGTTGGATGGAGCTTTGAGCGACCTGGGCTGGGTGGAGACGCCCCTGCTCATGGAGTCATGGAAGGGTTTGGGGGGGAAGGGACCTTAAAGACCATCTAGTTCCACCCCTGGACACCTCCCACCAGAGCAGGTCTCTCCAAGCCCCATCCAGCCTGGTCTTGAACCCCTCCAGGGATGGGGCAGCCACAGCTTCTCTGGGAAACCTGGCCCAGGGTCTCACCACCCTCAGAGTGGAAAATTTCTTCCCAATAAAAACAAATTTCTTCAGCCCAGTGTGCGGGGGGACTTTCTGGGCTGCCAGCCCACGTTGCCACCTCGTGTGGAGCTTCTCACCCACCAACACCCCCAAGTCCTTCTCCTCAGGGCTGCTCTCCTTCCCTTCTCCCCAAAACCTGGGTTTGTCCCTGGGATTGCCCCGACCCAAGGACAGGACCTTGCACTTGGCCTGGTTGAACTTCATGAGGTTGTCACTGTCCCACCTCTCCAGGTCCTTCTGGGTGGCACA
>NW_015091351.1:95970-103208 GCF_001431845.1 Calidris pugnax | reverse complement strand
CCTCATGTGGAGCTTCTCACCCACCAACACCCCCAAGTCCTTCTCCTCAGGGCTGCTCTCCTTCCCTTCTCCCCAAAACCTGGGTTTGTCCCTGGGATTGCCCCGACCCAAGGACAGGACCTTGCACTTGGCCTGGTTGAACTTCATGAGGTTGTCACTGTCCCACCTCTCCAGGTCCCTCTGGGTGGCACATCCCTCCAGCGTGTCCCTGTGCCACACGGCTTGGTGGCACCGCCAAGCTCGCTGGGGGTGCCCTCCATCCCAATGTCCATGTCGTTGATGAAGAGCTGGTCCCAGTACCGACCCCTGAGGGGTCACCAGTGTCCACCTGGACATGGAGCCGTTGACCACCACCAATTCCTCACCCACTCACCAAACCCATAGCTCTCCAGTTTGGCAGGGTGGGGTGTTTTGGGGTGCTTTAGGGTTTCCTCATCCCCCCAACTCCATGGTGGTTCTTCCCACCCTCAGGAATGCCGGGAAGGAGACAGAGGAGCGGGGGGGCGGTGGGGGCCTGGAGCAGGTCTCCTTCCCACCCGAGGACGAGGACAGCGATGAGGACGAGGACGTCGAGAGCCTCCTGCCCCACGCCCAGCCCCAGCACAAGAAGCAGCGGGTCAAGGCAAGCGGCTCCCCCAGAATTTAGGGGAGAAACCCACCTGGGGGGGGGATCCCCTAAAACTGAGGCTCCCCCAAGCCTGGAGATCCCCTAAATTTCCACATCTCCCAAACCTCGGGGTGGTCCCTCAAACCTGGAGGGGTCCTCCGAACCTGAGAGTGTCCCCCAAATCTGGGATGACCCCAAGCCTGGGTGTTCCCCAAACCTGGGGATCCCCCAAACCTGTCTTTTATTTTTTTCCAGAGCTGGGGGGGTCCCCTCTAAATCTGGCTCATCCCTCAAACTTGTGGGGGCTCCCCAAACCTGGGGGTCCCCTAGACCCCCAACATCCCCTGAACCTCAGGGGATCCCTTAAATCTCACATCCCTCAAACCTGGGGGGGTTCCCCAAGCCTGGGGGTGGTCCCAACCCTGGACAGCCCTCAAACCAGAAGGGGCGTCCCCCAAACCCCGGGGTGTCCCTCCAAACTCAGAGGCTGCAGGAAGCAGCCTTTGTGCCCCGTTTCCACCCTCTTCTCTCCTGGTGGTTTCAGGGGGGTCCCCCCAATTGGGCTGTGACCCCCCCCCCTTGTCTTCCCCACTCAGCTCACCCCAAAACCCCTCCTGCCTGAGGTGGAGGATGATGATGACGATGACGACTCGGAGGATGCCCTCAACGAGTTTGATTTCCTGGGCTCTGGGGAAAACGGGGCCGGCCGCCGGGCCGGGGAAGGCGTGGAGCTGGGTGAGCAGGGCCGGGGGGAGGAATTTGGGGGGGACCCCTCTGCCTTGGCGCCAGACCTTCTGACCCCCACGTCCCCACAGAAAGCCACCGGGGGCGGCTGCGGGGGATGCTGGCCGACCTGCAGGATGTGGACGGGCTCCCACCGAAACCCACCGCTGCGGGGCCACCACGGCCTCACGAAGGTACGGTCCTGGGGGTCCCTGTGTCCCCTGTTGGGGGGTCCCCTGTCCCACAGGGCTACACCCAGCCGCTCTCCTCCCCAGGCTCTCTGGGCATCTCCTCCGACGTCTTCATCATGGACAGCATCGGCGGCAGCGCCGTCAGCCTGGGGGACCTGGCTGACCTGACCGTCACCAACGACAACGAGCTCAGCTGTGACGTGAGTCACCCCCTCCGTGTCCCCACGGCGTCCCCCGACCTGCCCCAAGTGTCCCCTGGGCTCCCCAGTCCCCCCCGACCTACCCAGTGTGTTGCCTGGTCCCCATGGTGTCCCCCGACCTGCCCCCGAGGGTCCCCTGGGCTCCGCTGTCCCCATCGTGTCCCTAACCCCCCCCAGAACCTCCAGCTTGGACCACCCTGGTCCCCATGACGTCCCTTTGGTCCCCCTGGTCATCTCCTTGCCCTCCGGCCACCGAAAGCCCCCTGCCGTGAGCTCCAGCTGGGGCCATGGGGTGCCACCACCCCTTAGCTGCTGTCCCCCCCCCGTGTCCCCACAGCTCCCGGAGGGCCGGGATGCCCTGAAGAAGACGTGGAGCCCCAAGTTCACCCTGCGCAGCCACTACGACGCCGTGCGGGGCCTGGCCTTCCTCCCCGCCGAGGCCGCCCTCGTCACCGCCTCCGAGGATGGCACCCTCAAGCTCTGGAACCTCCAGAAGCCTGTGGCCCCCAAAAAGTGGGTTCTTGGGGTGGTGACGGGGTGGGGGGGGTAGCGGGGAGAGGGACATCCTCCTGGACCTTCTTGTCCCCTTTCCAGGAACGCGGCGCTGGACGTGGAGCCGGTGTACGCTTTCCGTGGGCACAGGTGAGGGATGGGGACACAGGGGCCAGTCTGGGGGGGACACAAGTGGCTCTGGGGACACCCTCTCACCTTGTCCCCGTCCCCGCAGGGGTCCTGTGCTCACCGTGGCCATGGGGCGCGACAGCTCCCTGTGCTGCTCCGGCGGGGTGGACGCCCGCATCCGCTGCTGGCGCCTGCCCGACCTCGACATGGACCCCTACGACGGCTACGGTGGGTGTCCCCGTCCCCTGCCTCCCATGGGGGGTGGCACAGGTGACATCCAGCCCCACGGCGTCCCCCCCAGCTTTGGCTGTGGCATCGCTGCTGTGTGTTTGCCCTCCTGGCTGCTGTGCCACCCCACTTCACACCCCCGCCATCCACGCTGTCCCCCGACCTGTCCCCGAGGGTCCCCTGGGCTCTGCCATCCCCATGGTGTCCCCTGAGTGTCCCCTGGGCTCCCCAGTCCCCATGGCATCCCCCGATCTGCCCCTGAGGGTCCCCTGGGCTCTGACATCCCTTTGGTGTCCCCCAACATGCCCCAAGGGTCCCCTGGGCTCTGCCACCCCACAGTGTCCCCTAACCTGCCCCCAAGGGTCCCCTGGGCTCTGCCATCCCCTCAAGAGTCCCCCAACCTGCCCCAAGGGTACCCTGGGTTCTGCCATCCCCATGGTGTCCCCTGAGTGTCCTCTGGGCTCTGCCACCCCACGGTGTCCCCCAACCTGCCCCTGAGGGTCCCCTGGGCTCTGCCATCCCCACGGTGTCCCCCAACCTGCCCCGAGGGTCCCCTGGGCTCTGCCATCCCCTCAAGAGTCCCCCAACCTGCCCCAAGGGTACCCTGGGTTCTGCCATCCCCATGGTGTCCCCTGAGTGTCCCCTGGGCTCCCCAGTCCCCATGGCGTCCCCCGACCTGCCCCCAAGGGTCCCCTGGGCTCTGCCATCCCCTCAGAGTCCCCCAACCTGTCCCCGAGGGTCCCCTGGGCTCTGCCATCCCCATGGTGTCCCCTGAGTGTCCCCTGGGCTCCCCAGTCCCCATGGCGTCCCCCGACCTGCCCCCAAGGGTCCCCTGGGCTCTGCCACCCCACAGTGTCCCCCAACCTGCCCCAAGGGTACCCTGGGTTCTGCCATCCCCATGGTGTCCCCTGAGTGTCCCCTGGGCTCTGCTGTCCCCACGGTGTCCCCCAATGTGCCCGGAGGGTCCCCTGGGCTCTGCCATCCCCATGGTGTCCCCTGAATGTCCCCTGGCCTCTGCCACCCCTCAGAGTCCCCTGACCTGCCCTGAGTGTCCCCTGGGCTCTGCCATCCCCATGTCATCCCCTGAGTGTCCCCTGGGCTCTGCTGTCCCCACGGTGTCCCCCAACCGGGCCCCCCGGGTCCCCTGGGCTCTGCCATCCCCATGTCATCCCCTGAGTGTCCCCTGGGCTCTGCTACCCCCCAGCGTCCCCCGACCTGCCCAGAGTGTCCCCTGGGCTCTGCTGTCCCCACGGTGTCCCCCAACCGGGCCCCCCGGGTCCCCTGGGCTCTGCCATCCCCATGTCATCCCCTGAGTGTCCCCTGGGCTCTGCTACCCCACAGCGTCCCCCGACCTGCCCAGAGTGTCCCCTGGGCTCTGCCATCCCCATGGTGTCCCCTGAGTGTCCCCTGGGCTCTGCTACCCCACAGCGTCCCCCGACCTGCCCAGAGTGTCCCCTGGGCTCTGCCATCCCCATGGTGTCCCCTGAGTGTCCCCTGGGCTCTGCTACCCCACAGCGTCCCCCGACCTGCCCAGAGTGTCCCCTGGGCTCTGCCATCCCCATGGTGTCCCCTGGGCTCTGCCACCCCACGGTGTCCCCCGACCTGCCCCCGAGTGTCCCCCGGGCACCCCCCGAGGTGACCTTTTCTGGTGTCCCCAGACCCCGGGGTGCTCAGCGGTGTCCTGGAGGGTCACGGTGACGCTGTCTGGGGTCTGGCCTTCAACCCGGCCGGCGACCGCTTGGCGTCCTGCTCCGCCGACGGCACCCTCCGCATCTGGGACCCGCGGCGCCAGGAGGGCGCCTGCCTCGGCACCTACGACGCCCAGAGCGGTGAGAGGGGCGTCCCCTCGGCCTGGGGGGGGTCACTCCCCCGCCACCCCCCTCGTTTACCCTCCCTCTGTCCCCTCTCCTCGCAGAGCATGGCGTCCCCACCTCCGTCACCTTCTCGGCCACCCAGCCCGGGCACACGGTGGCCGCTTTCCGGACGGGGGCCACCGTCCTCTACGACGTGGAGGCTGCTCGACCCGTCCTGGTGCTCGAGGCCCGGCCGGGAGGCGGTGAGTGAACCCCGAGGGGTGTCCCCCCCCTTGTGTCCCCCCCCCATGTGTGTGTGTCCCCATGTCACCCTCCCAGCGAGGACCCTCATCCTGATGTCCCCATCCCCCCTTGTCCCCATTCCTGAGTCCTCACGACCCCGTGACCTCTGGTGTCCCCATGCTCCTGTCACCCCCTCCATGTCCCCATGACCCCCACATCCCTGTGACCCCCACCGTTCCCAGCCCCACATCCCTGTGGCCCCGCTGTCCCCATCCTTGTGTCACCCATGACCCTGTGACACCCCCCAGTCCCTTATCCCCATCCCTGAGTCCTCATGACCCAGTGACTTCTGGTGTCCCCATGGCCCTGTGACCCCCAAGTCCTTGTCCCCATGGCCCTGTGACACCCCCCCAGTGCCCAGCCCCACGTCCCTGTGACCCTGCTGTCCCCATCCCTGGTGTCCCCCTCTCCCTGTTGTCCCCATCCCTGGTGACTCCTGGTGCCCCATGTCCCCACGGCCCTGTGACCCCCATTGTCCTTGGCCCCAGTCCCTTGTCCCCATCCCTGAGTCCTCATGACCCTGTGACCTCTGGTGTCCCCATGGCCCTGTGTCCCCCTCTCCACGTTGTCCTGGTGCCCCATGTCCCTATGGCCCTGTGACCCCAAGTCCTTGTCCCCACCCCTGAGTCCTCATGACCCCGTGACCTCTGGTGTCCCCATGGCCCCGTGATCCCCGTGTCCTTGTCCCCGTGGTCCCCACGCAGGTGGCAGCCAGGTGAACCAGGTGGTGAGCCACCCCTCGCAGCCCCTCACCATCACCGCCAGCGACGACCGCGGCATCCGCTTCCTCGACAACCGGACAGGTTTGGGATGGGATGGGGGGAAACGGCCTTCGTTAGTGCTAACGAGGCCCCGGGGTTGGGGGGAGGGGAGGGGAAGCTGGTGACACCCCCGTCACCACTGCCCCCACCCTGCAGGTAAGGTCGTGCACTCCATGGTGGCCCACTTGGACGCCGTCACCTGCCTGGCCGTGGACCCCAACGGCGTCTTCCTCATGTCCGGCAGTAGGTGTCCCCCCCTAAAAACCCCCATCCCTCCTCACCTTCTACTGCCTCAGCCGTGACACGAGAGCGTCGGGTCTCAGCCCACTCCTCCCACCCCGTGTGTCCCCCCCCACTAAACCCCCCATCCCTCCTCACCTTCCTACCACCTCATCCGTGACACAAGAGCGTCGGGTCTCAGCCCTCTCCTCCCACCCCGTCACCCAACCCCGGGGGGTGTCCCCGCTGTCCCCCCAGGTCACGACTGCTCGCTGCGCCTCTGGCACCTGGCCCACAAGACATGTGTGCAGGAGCTGACGGCGCACCGCAAGAAGCACGAGGAGGCCGTCCACGCCGTCGCCTTCCACCCCAGCCGGGCCCTCAGCGCCAGCGCCGGCGCCGACGCCCTCGCCAAGGTCTTCGTGTGACACCGGGGAGGGGGGGGACACACGCGTGTCGGTGGCAGGGGTGGCCTTTGTCACCTTCCCTGCCCCGGGGAGCTGAGACTGGTCTCTCCCTTGGAGCTCGTGACACCCCAGGGCAGCCTCGGCCCCTCTCCTGGCGCCCCCCCACCCCCCAAGGGAGCCTGGCTGGGGGGTGCAGGGGGGCACCTATGGGCTCTATATACCCCCCGGGGCAGTTATGGGCTCTATATACCCCCCTGGGGGCAATTATGGGCCCTATATAACCCCCCCAGGACAATTATGGGCTCTACATACTTCCCTGGGGCAGTTATGGGCTCTGTGTACCCTTCTGGGGGCAATTATGGGCTCCATATACCCCCCTGGGGCAATTATGGGTTCTATATGACCCCCCCGGGGCAGTTATGGTCTCTGTGTACCCTTCTGGGGGCAATTATGGGCTCCATATACCCCCCCGGGGCAGTTATGGGCTCTGTATACTCCCTGGGGCAGTTATGGGCTCTGTGTACCCCTCTGGGGGCAGTTATGAGCTCTCTATACCCCCCCAGGGCAATTATGGCCTCTATAAACTCCTTGTGGGGCAATTGCAGGCTCTGTGTACCCCCCCCGGGGCAGTTACGGGCTCTGTGTACCCCTGGGGCGGGGGTACTTACAGGCTTTATATACCCCCCTGAGGGGTACTTATTGGCCCTATATACCTCCCCTGGGGGCAGTTATGGGCTCTATTCCCCCCCCCAGGGGCACTTACGGGCTCTATATGCCCCCGAGTGGCAATTATGAGCCCTATATACCTCCCTGGGGGCAGTTAAAGCCTCTACATACCCCCCTCCCCCCCCCCGGGGCAGCTGTGGGCCCCGTCTCGTCCCTGGGGGGCAGGGGGGGCAGCTCTCCATACCCCCAGGGGTAGTTAAGGGCTCTGTGCCCCCCCCCGGGGCAGTTACCGTCTCAATCTCCCCTCTGAGGGGACACTACCCCCCCCCCCCGGGGGCACCCGTGGGATCTGCCCCACGGGGGGGAGCACTACATACCCCCCTGGGGGCAATTATGGGCCTTATCACCCCCCCTACCCCCCCCGCGAGGGGTAATTGTGGACCTTAGAGACCCCCAGGGGCAGGTCGGGGCTCCATAAAGCCCCCCCCCCCGGGGGGACCCGAGGACCACACGCCCGAA
>NW_015091351.1:92212-93355 GCF_001431845.1 Calidris pugnax | reverse complement strand
CCCCCCCCCAGCATGTCCCCATCCCTTGTGGGGCAGGATGAGCCCCCCTCCCAAGGGGGCAAATAAATAGTTTTGGGGTTAAAATCACCTGGAATGGGGGGGTCCCCAGGGTGAGGACACAAAATATGGGGACAGGGACAAGGATGGGGACTTCAGGGGGGCAGAGGGTGCCCCCCCAGCATGTCCCCATCCCTTGTGGGGCAGGATGAGCCCCCCCAGGGGACAAATAAATAGTTTTGGGGTTAAAATCACCCAGAACAGGGGGGGTCCCCAGGGTGGGGACAGGGTGGGGACAACGATGGGGACAGGGTGGGGACTTCAGGGGGGCAGAGGGCACCCCCCCAGCATGTCCCCATCCCTTGTGGGGCAGGATGAGCCCCCCTCCCAAGGGGGCAAATAAATAGTTTTGGGGTTAAAATCACCTGGAATGGGGGGGTCCCCAGGGTGAGGACACAAAATATGGGGACAGGGACAAGGATGGGGACATCAGGGGGGCAGAGGGTGCCCCCCCAGTGCCCCAGCATGTCCCTGTCCCCCGTGGGGCAGGATGAGCAACCCCCCCCGGGGGACAAATAAATAGTTTTGGGGTTAAAATCAGTGGGAACGGGGGGGTCCCCAGGGTGGGGATGGGGATGGGGACAGGGTGGGGACAGGATGGGGACTTCAGGGGGGCAGAGGGTGCCCCCCCAGCATGTCCCCATCCCTTGTGGGGCAGGATGAGCCCCCCTCCCAAAGGGGCAAATAAATAGTTTTGGGTTAAAATCACCCAGAACAGGGGTGTCCCTAGGGTGGGGATGGGGACAGGATGGGACAGGATGGGGACATCAGGGGGGCAGAGGGTGCCCCCCCAGTGCCCCAGCGTGTCCCCATCCCCCGTGGGGCAGGATGAGCCCCCCCCAGGGAACAAATAAATAGTTTGGGGGTTAAAATCACCTGGAACAGGGGGGTCCCCAGGGTGGGGACAGGGAGGGGACAGGGTGGGGACAGGATGGGGACATCATGGGGGCAGAGGGGGCCCCCCCAGCGCCCCGCCGTGGGGGCCCCCCAGCAGCTGGAGGGGCGCGGGGGGGTCGGCGTCGCTGTCCCCGTCCTCGTCCCCCTCCGGCCGGACCACCCGCTCGTGCTGGCGGCTGAACCGCCGGG
>NW_015091351.1:89321-89552 GCF_001431845.1 Calidris pugnax | reverse complement strand
CACACAGACACACCTACACATGCAGACACACCGACACACACATGGACACACCGACAACACGGACCCGCACACAGACACACCAACATACACACGGACACATGGACCTGCACACAGACACACCGACACACACACGGACACACCAACATGCACACACACACACACCAACACGCACACAGACACACCGACACCCACCGGGACACACAGACACACCAACCCACACACAGACACACG
>NW_015091351.1:86552-88490 GCF_001431845.1 Calidris pugnax | reverse complement strand
TGCGCAGGACGACGATGACGGAGTCCCCGCGCAGGAACATCTTGGAGATGTAGCGGTCCTTGTTGACCGGCTTGGACTTCTTCTTGCCTTTCCCGCTCTTGGGCACCTCCGTCCACATCTCCTTGACGTTCTCCAGCACCATGTTGCAGTGTCTGCCGTGGGGGGGGACACAGTGGGGGACACGGGGAGGGGGATGTGAGTGAGACCAAGGGAAATCTTGGGGGGCCCCGAGGGGATCGAGACCAGGGGGAGCTGGGGGGGGACCCTGGAGTCACCCTTGGGTACCCCTGGGGGAACCCTGAAGTGACCCTTGGGGGATATTGGGGACCATTGGGAGGGACTTGGGTGATCCATGGGGACACCGGGAGCATGAGGGGGTCCTGAAGTGACCCAGGGGGAAAATGGAGATTGTGGGGGGACACTGGAGGCTGTGGGGAGACCCTGGAGTGACCCTTGAGGGACCACTTGGGACCATTGGGAGGGACTTGGGTGATCCATGGGGACACTGGGACCATGAGGAGACCCTGGAGTGACCCAGAGAGACACTGGGGAGATCCTGGGGTGACCCAGGGGGACACCGGGGGAGCTGGGGTGACCCAGGTGGGACACAGGAGACTGTGGGGGGACCCTGGAGTGACCCAGATGGACACTGAGACCATGAGGAGACCCCAGGATGACCCAGAGAGACATTGGGAAGATCCTGGGGTGACCCAGGGGGACAATGGGGTTTGTGGGGGGACCCTGGAGTCACCCAGGGGGGACACGGGGGGACCTGGGGTGACCCAGGGGGACATTATAAACCCCAAGGATAAAGGAGAGGAGAACCGTGGAACCCTCAGGCCCAACAGGACACAGAATCACACAGAATCTTAGTGGTTGGAAGGGACCTCTGAGATCATCGAGTCCAACCACAAAAAAACCCAAAAAAACCCCAAAAAGACACACCACACCAAACGCCCACCAAAAACACCGCACCCACCAACTAAACCCCACACTCAACACCTCGCCACAAACCAATAACCTTGGGCACTAGAGCATGCCCTGAAGAGCCATGTCTACACGTTTCTTAAATCCCTCCAGGGATGGTGACTCCACCACCTCCCTGGGCAGGCTGTTCCAGTGCCTGACCACTCTCTCAGTAAAGTAATTCTTTCTAATATCTCATCTAAATCTCCCCTGCCCCAACTTCAGACCATTTCCTCTGGTCTTGTCATTCGTCCTTTGGGAGAAGAGGCCAACACCTGCCTCTCTACACCCTCCTTTCAGGTAGTTGTAGAGGGCAATGAGGTCTCCCCTCAGCCTCCTCTTCTCCAAACTAAACATGCCCAGTTCCCTCAGCCTCTCCTCATAGGACTTGTTCTCCAGGCCCCTCACCAGCTTGGTGGCTCTCCTCTGGACACGCTCCAGCACTTCAATGTCTTTCCTGTAGTGAGGGGCCCAAAACTGAACACAGTACTCGAGGTGAGGCCTCACCAGTGCCGAGTACAGAGGCACGATGACTTCCCTACTCCTGCCCCAGGATGCTAAAGTGACCCCACAGGACACCAAGGACCCCTCCTGGGGACACCTTGGGGACAAGGGTGCAGACCTGTCGAAGGCCTTGACGCGCCCCAGGAGCTTCTTGTTGTTGCGGCAGTTGATGAGGACCTGGGTGTTGTTCTTGACGGACTGGGTGAGCACGGAGAGGGGCCCCGTGTTGAACTCCTCCTCCTCCCGCTTCTGCAGCTCCTCCGGCGTCATCTCACTCTTGGGCTTGTTTAGGAGGCTCCTGCGGGGACAGCAGGGGACATGGTGGGGACACCGCAAGGGAGGGGGGAAGATGGGGGACAGCCAGGAGGGGACACTGGGGTGAGGGTGCCTGCGGCAATGGGGGGACATTCCAGGATGGGGAACAGGGGGTGGCAGGGGACACCAGGATGGAGAACAGGGGGTGGCAGA
>NW_015091351.1:85202-85638 GCF_001431845.1 Calidris pugnax | reverse complement strand
CGTTTCCCCCCCTTCCCGTGTCCCCCGGCCGCGGCCCCCGGGCACCGCGCCAGGGACAGGAACAGCCCGTCCCGGCTGCCGGCACGTACCCGGCACACGCGGGGCTGCACGCACACGGACACACGGACACACGGACCCGCACACCGACACGCACACCGACACACGGACACACGGACCCGCACACCGACACACACACGGACACACCGACACGCACACCGACACACGGACCCACACACGGACACACCAGCACGCACCGGGACACACAGACACACCCACACATGCAGACACACCGACACACACATGGACACACCGACAACACGGACCCGCACACAGACACACCAACATACACACGGACACATGGACCTGCACACAGACACACCGACACACACACGGACACACCAACATGCACACACACACACACCAACACGCACACACA
>NW_015091351.1:77501-79476 GCF_001431845.1 Calidris pugnax | reverse complement strand
CGTTTCCCCCCCTTCCCGTGTCCCCCGGCCGCGGCCCCCGGGCACCGCGCCAGGGACAGGAACAGCCCGTCCCGGCTGCCGGCACGTACCCGGCACACGCGGGGCTGCACGCACACGGACACACGGACACACGGACCCGCACACCGACACGCACACCGACACACGGACACACGGACCCGCACACCGACACACACACGGACACACCGACACGCACACCGACACACGGACCCACACACGGACACACCAGCACGCACCGGGACACACAGACACACCCACACATGCAGACACACCGACACACACATGGACACACCGACAACACGGACCCGCACACAGACACACCAACATACACACGGACACATGGACCTGCACACAGACACACCGACACACACACGGACACACCAACATGCACACACACACACACCAACACGCACACAGACACACCGACACGCACCGGGACACACCGACACACCAACCCACACACAGACACACCAACATACACACGGACACACCAACACGCACACAGACACATGGACCCGCACACAGATACACCGACACACACACGGACACACCGACACGTGCACACACACACCCTGACATGCACCGGATCACACGGACCCACACACAGACACACACCAACACACACACAGGCACACTGACATACACATGGACACACCAACACGCACACAGACACACCGACATGCACACACACACCAACACGCACACAGACACGTGGACCCCCACACAGACACACCGACACACGGACCCGCACACAGACACACCGACCTGCACACACACACACTCACACCCCCCCCCACACAGACACACCAGGACACACGGACACACACTGGGACACACAGGAACACAGACATGCACGAGGACACCATGAACACACACATGGACACACAGACACATGGACACACAGGAACATGGACACATGGACATGCACACAGACACACCGACATGCACCGGGACACACAGGAACACGGACACACACACACGGACACACACGGACACGCATGGGAACATGGACACACACACAGACATGCACGGGGACACATGGATGCATGCATACACACGGACACACATGGGGACACACAGACACGCACAGACACACACGGGAACATGGGGGCAGATGGACACACATGGATACACACGGACAGAGGGACACGCAAGAACATGGACAGACAGACAGACAAACACGGGCAGATGGATACACCTGGAGACAGATGGACACGGACAGACAGGCACACGGACATGGACACATGGGAACACACGGACACGTGTGGGGACACAGATACACGGACATGGACACACATGGGAACACACACAGACACGGGGACACACAGGAACACGCAGACACAGACACACGGACGTGGATATACACACACACAGACACAGGGACACACGGGAACACACAGATGTGGACACACACGGGAACACACAAACACAGGACACACATGGGAACACACGCAGACACAGGGACACACGGAACACAGGCAGACACGGACACACAGACGTGGATATACACACACACAGATGCAGGACACACACAGGAACACACAGACACGGACACACACGGGAACACACAGACATGGACACACATGGGAACACATGCAGACACGGGGACACACATAGAGACATGGACACACACGGGAACACACAGACACGGGCACACGGAGGTGGATATACACACACAGACACGGGACACACAGGGGGACACATGAACACACACACACACACACAGACGCGCTTGTCCCCCATGTCCCAGCCCCCCGTGCCCCAGGGACACTGCTGGTGTCATGGGGTGTCCCCGTGCCCCCAGTGATGGTGCCCCCACGTCCCCGTGACGGTGTCCTTGAGCTCACGGTGACAGCGCTGGGGCTGCAGGTGCCTGTGGGTGCTGGGGCGCAGTGGGGGTGCAGTGGGGAGGTACGGGGGGGGGCAGGGAGAGCAGTGGGGGTGCCCGGGGGGCAGT
>NW_015091351.1:69108-71383 GCF_001431845.1 Calidris pugnax | reverse complement strand
CGTTTCCCCCCCTTCCCGTGTCCCCCGGCCGCGGCCCCCGGGCACCGCGCCAGGGACAGGAACAGCCCGTCCCGGCTGCCGGCACGTACCCGGCACACGCGGGGCTGCACGCACACGGACACACGGACACACGGACCCGCACACCGACACGCACACCGACACACGGACACACGGACCCGCACACCGACACACACACGGACACACCGACACGCACACCGACACACGGACCCACACACGGACACACCAGCACGCACCGGGACACACAGACACACCCACACATGCAGACACACCGACACACACATGGACACACCGACAACACGGACCCGCACACAGACACACCAACATACACACGGACACATGGACCTGCACACAGACACACCGACACACACACGGACACACCAACATGCACACACACACACACCAACACGCACACAGACACACCGACACGCACCGGGACACACCGACACACCAACCCACACACAGACACACCAACATACACACGGACACACCAACACGCACACAGACACATGGACCCGCACACAGATACACCGACACACACACGGACACACCGACACGTGCACACACACACCCTGACATGCACCGGATCACACGGACCCACACACAGACACACACCAACACACACACAGGCACACTGACATACACATGGACACACCAACACGCACACAGACACACCGACATGCACACACACACCAACACGCACACAGACACATGGACCCCCACACAGACACACCGACACACGGACCCGCACACAGACACACCGACCTGCACACACACACACTCACACCCCCCCCCACACAGACACACCAGGACACACGGACACACACTGGGACACACAGGAACACAGACATGCACGAGGACACCATGAACACACACATGGACACACAGACACATGGACACACAGGAACATGGACACATGGACATGCACACAGACACACCGACATGCACCGGGACACACAGGAACACGGACACACACACACGGACACACACGGACACGCATGGGAACATGGACACACACACAGACATGCACGGGGACACATGGATGCATGCATACACACGGACACACATGGGGACACACAGACACGCACAGACACACACGGGAACATGGGGGCAGATGGACACACATGGATACACACGGACAGAGGGACACGCAAGAACATGGACAGACAGACAGACAAACACGGGCAGATGGATACACCTGGAGACAGATGGACACGGACAGACAGGCACACGGACATGGACACATGGGAACACACGGACACGTGTGGGGACACAGATACACGGACATGGACACACATGGGAACACACACAGACACGGGGACACACAGGAACACGCAGACACAGACACACGGACGTGGATATACACACACAGACACAGGACACGGGGACACACGCAGACACGGACACACGGACAGGGATATATACACACAGAGACACGGACAGATGGGAACACATGCAGACACGGACACACGGACGTAGATATATACACACAGACACAGGACACAGGGGGACACACACAGACGGGGACACACACAGACATGGACACACACGGAAACACACAAGACATGGACACGCGGACGTGGATATATACACGCTCAGACCTGGACACACACAGGAACACACACAGACACGGACACACGGACGTGGATATACACACACACAGACACAGGGACACACGGGAACACACAGATGTGGACACACACGGGAACACACAAACACAGGACACACATGGGAACACACGCAGACACAGGGACACACGGAACACAGGCAGACACGGACACACAGACGTGGATATACACACACACAGATGCAGGACACACACAGGAACACACAGACACGGACACACACGGGAACACACAGACATGGACACACATGGGAACACATGCAGACACGGGGACACACATAGAGACATGGACACACACGGGAACACACAGACACGGGCACACGGAGGTGGATATACACACACAGACACGGGACACACAGGGGGACACATGAACACACACACACAGACGCGCTTGTCCCCCATGTCCCAGCCCCCCGTGCCCCAGGGACACTGCTGGTGTCATGGGGTGTCCCCGTGCCCCCAGTGATGGTGCCCCCACGTCCCCGTGACGGTGTCCTTGAGCTCACGGTGACAGCGCTGGGGCTGCAGGTGCCTGTGGGTGCTGGGGCGCAGTGGGGGTGCAGTGGGGAGGTACGGGGGGGGGCAGTGAGAGCAGTGGGGGTGCCCGGGGTGCAGTGTGGGTTCAGTGGGGGT
>NW_015091351.1:66834-68620 GCF_001431845.1 Calidris pugnax | reverse complement strand
GTGCAGTGGGGGTGCATGGGGTGCAGTGCGGGTTCAGTGGGGATGCCCAGGGTGCAGTGGGGGTGCAGCGAGTGCAGTGTGGGTGCAGTGGGGGTGCATGGGGTGCAGTGGGGGTTCAGTGGGGGTTCAGTGTGGGTGCCCGAGGTGCAGTGGAGGTGCAGTGAGTGCAGTGGGAGTTCAGTGTGGGTGCCCAGGGTGCAGTAGAGGTGCCCGTGGTGCCGTGGGTGCAGTAGGGGTTCACTGTGGGTGCCTGGGGTGCAGTGTGGGTGCCCGGGGTGCAGTGGGGGTGCATGGGGGTGCAGTATGGGCTCAGTGTGGGTGCCCGGGGTGCAGTGGAGATGCAGTGGGCGCAGTGTGGGTTCGGTGTGGATGCCTAGGGTGCAGTGGGGGTGCAATAAGGGTGCAGTGGGGGTGCAGTGTGGGTTCCTGGGGTGCAGTGGGTGCAGTGCGGGTGCTGGCAGGTCGACGCCGGAGCTGCGGAAGGAGCGCTCGCGGGACGCGGCGCGGTGCCGGCGCAGCAGGGAGACCGAGGTCTTCTACCAGCTGGCGCACACCCTGCCCTTCGCCCGCGGCGTCAGCGCCCACCTGGACAAGGCCTCCATCATGCGCCTCACCATCAGCTACCTGCGGGTCCACCGCCTCCTCGCTGCTGGTGAGCACCCCCCTCCCCCCGCCCCGGCATCCCGAGGGACCTCCTGGGGCCACCAAACACCCAGGGGACTTCTTGGGGCCTCTAGGGAACCATGGGACCTCCTGGGGAACCATGGGACCTCCTGGGGCTCCCAAACATCCATGGGATCTCCTGGGTCCTCCAAACACCCATGGGATCTCCTGGGAACCTTGGGGAAACATGGGACCTCGGGGTCCCTCAGACACCCATGGAACCTCCTTGGGACTTACTGGGGCCCCCAAAAATCCATGGGATCTCCTGGGACCCCAGACACCCATGGGACCTCCAAGGGCCTCCAAACACCCATGGGATCTCCTGGGATCCTTGGAGAAACATGGGACCTCTTTGGGAATTCCTGGTACCCCTAAACACCCATGGGATCTCCTGGGACCCCAGGCACCCATGGGACCTCCAGGGGCCCCCAAACACCCATGGGATCTCCTGGGAACCTTGGGGAAACATGGGATCTCCTGGGACCCCCAAACACCCATGGGTTCTCATGGGACCCCTAGGACCCATGGGACCTCTTCAGACCTCCTGGGACCTGCTGGGCATCTATGGGTCCCCTGGGGACCCCCTGAGCTCCCCCAGCCCCCTCCCTAAGCATCCCAAGACACCTCAAGCCCTCCAGTGCTTGGGGACCCCCAGAGCACCCATAGTGCCCCCAGGCACCCTCAGCTCCTTGGGGACCCTCATAGCATCTTGAGGTCCCCCTGAGCTCCCTCAGCCCCCAAGCACCCTGAGCCCCCTGGGGACCCCCAGAGCACCCATAGTCCCCCCAAGCACCCTCAGCTCCCTGGGGACCTCTAGAGCACCTTGGGGTCCCCCTGAGTTCCCCCAGCCCCCTGAGTCCCCTGGGGACCCCCAGAGTTCCTTGGGGACCCCCAGTGCCCCCTGAGTCCGCCCAGTGCCCCCCAGTGCCCCCCAGCCCTCTGAGCCACCTGGGGACCCCCAGAGCACCCATCATCCCCCCAGTCACCCTCAGCTCCCTGGGGACCCCTAGAGCGCCTTGGGGTCCCTCAGTGCCCCCCAGTCCCCTGAGTCATCCCAGAGCACCCATAGTCCCCCCCAGCCCCCTGAGCCCCCCTGGGGACACCCAGAGCACCCATCATCCCC
>NW_015091351.1:65691-66705 GCF_001431845.1 Calidris pugnax | reverse complement strand
GAGCCCCCTGAGCCCCCCGTCCCTGTCCCCCCACCAGGTGCCTGGGCAGCGGCGGCAGAGGAGGTGGACGGGTGCTACCTGAAGGCGCTGAGCGGGTTCGTGATGGTGCTGAGCGAGGCCGGGGACATGATCTTCCTCTCCGAGAACGTCAACCGGCTCCTGGGGCTCAGCCAGGTGAGGAAGAGGAGGAGGAGGAGGAGGAGGCACTGGGGGTGGGAGGGGGATACACACATCATGGGGGGGCACCCACGAAGGGGACACACACCACGGAGGGACGGTGACAACCAACAGCTACTTGGGTACGGCCTGGCAGGGTGCTGGTGCCAATGTACTCGTGCGAGGGCACTCGTGCAAAGGTGATTGTGTCAATGTACTCGTGTGAGGGTGCTGATGCCAATGTACTTGTGCAAGGGTGCTTATACCAGGATGCTTGTGTGTGGGTGCTAGTGCAATGGTGCTTGTGGCAATGTACTTGTGCAAGGGTGCTTGTGCAAGGGTGCTCATGTCAATGTACTCGTGAGAGGGTACTGGTGGCAGGGTGCTTGTGCAAGGGTGCTCATGCCAGGGTGCTCGTGCCAATGTACTCATGCTAGGGTGCTTGTCTGAGGGTGCTCGTGCAAGGGTGCTCATGCCAATGTGCTCGTGCCAGGGTGCTCGTGCCAGGGTGCTTGTGTGAGGGTGCTCATGCCAATGTACTCGTGCAAGGGTGCTGTTGCCAATGTACTTGTGCGAGGGTGCTCATACCAGGATGTTTGTGCATGGGTGCTTGTGCAAGGGTGCTGTTGCCAATGTACTTGTGCGAGGGTGCTCATACCAGGATGTTTGTGCATGGGTGCTTGTGCAAGGGTGCTGTTGCCAATGTACTTGTGCCAGGGTGCTTGTGTGAAGGTGCTGGTGCCAATGTACTTGTGCCAGGGTGCTGGTGCCAGGCTGCGTGAGGCTCCGTGGGAGGGTCCTCGCAGGGTACTTGTGCGTGGGTGTTTGAGCAAGGGTGCTTGTGCAAGGCACACGAGC
>NW_015091351.1:63026-63435 GCF_001431845.1 Calidris pugnax | reverse complement strand
CCAAGAACCCCCTGGGAACCCCAACGCCACCTGGGAACCCCAAAATCCTTCTGGGAACCCCAACATCCTCCCTGCACCCCGATATTGCCTGGGGACTCCAACACCCTCCTGGGAACCCCAAAAACCTTAGAATCCCCCCCTGCACCCCAAGAACCCCTTGGGGAACCACAAGAACCCCCTGGGGCACCCCAATATCTCCCCTGGGTACCCCAATATCCCCCTTGGGCACCTCAATATCCCCCGGCCCTCCCCTGGGCACCCCATTATCTCCCTGGGGCACCCCAATATACCCCCTGGGTACCCCAATATCCCCTCTGGGCACCCCAATATCCCCCTTGGGTACCTCAGTATCCTCCTGGGCCACCCCTGGGCACCCCAATATCCCCCTGGGGCACCCCAATATCCCCCC
>NW_015091351.1:62163-62519 GCF_001431845.1 Calidris pugnax | reverse complement strand
CCCCGTGGGCACCCCAATATCTCCCTGGGGCACCCCAATATCCCCCCTGGCACCCCTGGGCACCCCAATATCCCCCCTGGGGACCCCCAATATCTGCCCTGGGGATCTCAATATCCCCTTGGGCCACCCCTAGACACCCCAATATCCCCCTTGGGCACCTCAATATCCCCCTGGGCAACCCCTGGGCACCGCAGTATCCCCCCTGGGCACCCCAATATCCCCCTTGGGCACCCCAATATCCCCTCTGGGTACCCCAACATCCCTTCTGGGTACCCGTGGACACCCCAGTATCCCCCCGGGCACCTCAATATCCCCTTGGGACACCCCACCGCCCACCCCCCATCGCACCCCCGGGT
>NW_015091351.1:60492-60878 GCF_001431845.1 Calidris pugnax | reverse complement strand
AGGAGGGGAGGGGGGGCGCGGGGAGTGGTGGGGGTTGGTGGGAGCACGGGAGGGGGGCCACTGGGAGGTGATGGGGTTACTGGGAGCACTGGAAGGGGGGGATTGAGAGGTGATGAGGTTACTGGGAGCACTGGAAGGGGGGCACTGGGAGGTGATGGGGTTACTGGGAGCACTGGAAGGGGGGGATTGAGAGGTGATGAGGTTACTGGGAGCACTGGAAGGGGGGCACTGGGAGGTGATGGGGGTACTGGGAGCACTGGAAGGGGGGCACTGGGAGGTGATGGGGGTACTGGGAGCACTGGAAGGGGGGCACTGGGAGGTGATGGGGTTACTGGGAGCACTGGAAGGGGGGGATTGAGAGGTGATGAGGATACTGGGAGCACTGG
>NW_015091351.1:40075-40833 GCF_001431845.1 Calidris pugnax | reverse complement strand
CCGGGGCAGCGCCCCCACCCCCGGGGACCCCCCTTTATACTGCTCTGTCCTGTGCACCCCCAGAGCTCTGGAGATGCACTTGTGCAAGAGCCTCGTGTGAGAGCCATCCTCGTGCAAGGGTCTTGTGAGAGCTTCCTTCGTGCAAGGACCTTGTGCGAGAGCCTCGTGCAAGAGCCAACGCTGTGCAAGAGCCTTGTGGGAAGGCCCCTGTGCACGACTCTCATGCAAGAGCTACTCTTGTGCAAGAGCCTTGACCAGAGCTGTCCTCGTGCAAGGGCCTCACGCGAGAGCTGCCCTTGTGGGAGAGCCTTGTGAGGGAGCCACCTGTGTACAAGAGCCTTGTGTGGATCTCGTGCACAAATCTCATGCGAGAGCCACCATCGTGCAAGAGCTGACCCTGTACAAGAGCCTCATGCAAGGACCTTGTGCCCAAAACGTGTGCAAGAGCCACCCTCGTGCAAGAGCCATCCTCTTGCGAGAGCCACTTGTGTACAGGAGCCTTGTGCGAAAACTTTGTGCCTGAGCCTTGTGCAGGAGCCACCCTTGTGCAAGAGCCTTGTGCGAGGGCCTGCCACAAGAGCCTTCGGGGTGAGCCACCCTCGTGCAAGAGCCCCCCCCACCCCCCATGTGCCTCCCCCAACCCTTCACCCCACTCCGCTCTTGTTTCTGAGCTGGCGGGGGGGGGGACACAGAGCTTGCACGAGGGGCCTGTCCCTTGCACGACGGCCCTTACACAAGGGGGGAGCCAGACGCCGCTG
>NW_015091351.1:32067-38616 GCF_001431845.1 Calidris pugnax | reverse complement strand
CAATGGGGGGCTGCCAGATGGAGAGTATGGGTGCTGCCAAATAGAGAGCCATAGAGGATCATGGGGGCTGCCAGATAGGGAGCCACAGGGGGCAATGGGGGGCTGCCAGATAGGGAGCCATGGGGGGCAGTGGGAGGCTGCCAGATAGGGAGCCACGGGGGGCAGTGGGAGGCTGCCAGATAGGGAGCCATGAGGGAAGCGGAGGCCGGTCCCTGGGGAAGGGGGGTCAGGGCTCCCCATAGGCGGTGAGGTGGGGGGGGGCGGGACCTGCCCCACTGATGCCATCGGGGGCCCAGGGAAGGACTACGAGAACGCGGTGAAGTACTACAGCAGCGCCATCGAGCTGAACCCCACCAACGCCATCTACTATGGGAACCGGAGCCTGGCCTACCTGCGCACCGAGTGCTACGGCTACGCCCTGGCCGACGCCACGCGGGCCGTCGAGCTGGACAAGAAGTACGTCAAGGGCTACTACCGCCGGGCCGCCAGCAACATGGCCCTGGGCAAGTTCAAGGCCGCCCTCCGAGACTACGAGACGGTGAGGCACCGCTTTGGGGTCGGAAGGATGAGGGGTCCCCCCAGTTAAAGGTTCAGGGTCCCCTCTGGGGTTTCCATGGGGGGCTTGGAGGTCACTTTGAGGGTCTCGGGAAGGCTTTGAGGGTCTTCAGGCAAGGGTCAAGGTCACTTGGGAGGATCCTGGGGGAGCCTCATGAGAGTCTTGGAGGTCTCTGGAGAGATTTTTGGGGTGGAAGTGAGGACGGTGAGAGTCTTAGGTCAAGGGGGTGGGGTCTCATGAAAGTCTTGGAGGTCTCCAGAAAGATTTTATTTTTTTTTTTTGGAGACCCAAAGTAAGGAAGTGAGGACAGTGAGAGTCTTAGACCAAGGTCCCTGGGGGGATCCTGGAGGGGTCTCGGGAGAGTCTTGGAAGTCTCTGGAGAGATTTTTGGGGGTGGAAGTGAGGACGGTGAGAGTCTTAGGTCAAGATCCCTTGGGAGGATCCTGGGCGTGGGTGTCCTCATGAGAGTCTTGGAGGTCTCTGGAGAGATTTTTGGGGTGGAAGTGAGGACGGTGAGAGTCTTAGGTCAAGATCCCTTGGGAGGATCCTGGGGGGGTGAGTCTTGTCTTAGGTCAAGGTCTCTTGGGAGGATCCTGGGCGTGGGTGTCCTCATGAGAGTCTTGGAGGTCTCTGGAGAGATTTTTGGGGTGGAAGTGAGGACGGTGAGAGTCTCAGGTCAAGGGGGTGGGGTCTCATGAGAGTCTTGGAGGTCTCCAGAAAGATTTATTTTTTTTTTTGGAGACCCAAAGTAAGGAAGTGAAGACGGTGAGAGTCTTAGGTCAAGGTCTCTGGGGGGATCCTGGAGGGGTCTCATGATTGTCTTGGAGGTCTCTGGAAAGAGTTTTGGGGTGGAAATGAGGACATTGAGAGTCTTAGGGGGGGGGGCTGTGAGTGTTCCCAGCAAAGGCTCAGCATCCCGATGGGGGGTCTTGGGGGTCTGGGAGGGTCCCTAGAGGAGGCTTGGTGTCCCTGGGGGTCCCTGTGAGGCTCCCTGACAAAAGGTGTCAGTGTCGTCCCCGCCCCCCCCGAGATCCAGGGAGGCTTTGGGGTCCCCTTTGTGTCAATGTGCCCTCCCCCACCCCGAGATCAGGAGAGGCTTTGGGACCCCCTTGGTGTCAGTGTGTCCCCCCCAGAGATCCAGGGAGGCTTTGGGACCCCCTTGTCCCCTCCCTGGAGATTGGGAGGGCTTGGTGATCCCCTTTGTGTCAACATGTCCCCCCCTGGAGATCAGGAGAGGCTTTGGGACCCCCTCGGTGTCAGTGTGTCCCCTTAGGGGACCTTCTTGTCCCCTTCCTGGTGTCAGCACATGCTCTTAGAGCTGGGGGAGGTTCTTGGGGACCCCCTGGTCCCCTCCCCGGTGTCGGCATGTCCCTTAGAGCTGGGGGAGGACCCTTGGGGACCTTCCTGTCACCTCCCAGTGTCATCATGTTCCCTAGAGCTGAGGGAGCACTTGGGGACACCCTGAGTGGTGCCAGGATGTCCCCCGGAGCTGCAGGGACCCTTGGGAACACCCTTGCTCCCCACTCTGAGGAGCTGTGAAGACACTCAGGGACGCCCCTGTCCCCCCTCTTCGCCTACGTCAGCATGAGCCCCAGAGCTGTGGGGACATTTGGGGACCTCTTCGTCCCTCCCGGCGTCAGCCCAGCCCTCACATCCAAGGGTCTTCTGTCCCTGTCCCCTCTTGGGGGTGCTGCTGAAGTCTGGGTGGTGCCGTGGACCCTTGAGGGGGCCCGGGGAGGGGTTGTCCCCCATCCCCTGACGTGTGTGTGTGTGTGTGTGTGTGTGTGTGTCCCCAGGTGGTGAAGGTGAGGCCCAATGACAAGGACGCCAAGCTGAAGTACCAGGAATGTCACAAGATTGTCAAGCAGAAGGCCTTCGAGCGGGCAATTGCCAGCGACGAGCACAAGCGCTCCGTCGTCGACTCCCTCGACATCGAGAGCATGAGTGAGTCGTTCCCCCCCCCCCCCAAAAAAAAAATCAAGGCACCCCTTTCTCTACGGGGTAGGGCGGAAGGATGAGGGAGACCGTGAGGGTCCCCAGTAAAGGTTCAGAGTCCACTCTGGGGTTTACGTGGGGGGCTTGGAGGTCACTTTGTGGGTCTCAGGAAGGCTTTGAGGGCCTTCAACCAAGGGTCAAGGTCCCTTGGGAGGATCCTGGGAGGGTGTCCTGAGAGTCTTGGAGGTCTCTGGAATTTTTCGGGGTGGAAGTGAGGACAGTGAGAGTCTTAGGAGGGACCGTGAGTGTTCCCAGCAAAGGACCAGCATCCCCATGGGGGTCTTGGGGGTCTGTGAGGGGCCCTAGAAGAGGCTGGGGGTCCCTGTGAGGATCCCTGACAAAAGCTTAGCGTCACCTGGGTGGATCTTGGGGGGTTCAGAGGAGGCTTCACGTCCCAAGGGCAGCCTCAAGGAGCTGTCAGGGTCTCCAGGAAGGGGGTCCCCATGAGAGTCCAAAGCAGAGATTTAATTTACCCAGAAGGGTCCCCGGGAGGGTCTTGGGGCACCCATGATGATTCCCAGCAGAGGGTGAGTGTCCCTGGAAGGGTCTTGGCATCCCTGCTATGGTCTTGGGGACCCCCATGAGATTCTCAGGGTCCCCGTGAGGGTCTTGGCTTCCCTGCAAGGGTCTCAGGGTGCCCAGCAAAGCGGTGGTGGCCCTAGAAGGGTCCCCAGCCAAGGCTCGGTGTCCCCAGAAGGCTACCAGGGTTTGTCAGGGCTGTGAGCTTGTGGGGAAGGATGGCAGGGGCGTGATGGTCCTTTGGGGACTTGTCCCTGCTGTCCCCTTGTGTCGTTGGCCACCAGTGGGGTTCATTTTGCAGCCATCGAGGACGAGTACAGCGGCCCCAAGCTGGACGGTGGCAAGGTGACGTTGGATTTCATGAAGGAGCTGATGCAGTGGTACAAGGAGCAGAAGAAACTCCACAGAAAATGTGCCTACCAGGTACTCTGGTCCCCCCAGTCCCCCCGCTGGGCTCAAGTGCCACACGTTGTCCCCTCTGCTGACCCTTTGCCCCGGCAGATCCTGGTGCAGGTGAAGGAGGTGCTGGCCAAGCTCCCCACTTTAGTAGAGACGACGTTGAAGGAGGTGGGTGCCCCTCGCCGGGTGACGGTGTCGCTGTGTGTGTGTTGGGGGGGACGGGGATGACAAAGTCTCCAAGTGGTGACATTCCATCCCAAACGCAGACAGAGAAGGTGACGGTGTGTGGGGACACCCACGGGCAGTACTACGACCTGCTGAACATCTTCGAGCTCAACGGGCTGCCCTCCGAGTCAAACCCTTATGTATCCACCCCCCCCAGGAGGGAGCGGGGTTGAGCTGTCTCCACCTCGGGGGGTCTCACCGGGATCGTTCCCACCCCTGTGGTGGGGACAGGGAGGGGCAGGGGTGACATGAGGGGAGGGGGACCTTGGGGACCTGTTTTCCTGACCTGGTTGCAGATATTCAACGGGGACTTCGTGGACCGCGGGTCCTTCTCGGTCGAGGTCATCCTCACTCTCTTCGGCTTCAAGCTCCTCTATCCTGATCACTTCCACCTTCTCCGAGGTAACGCGGCCACCACCGCGGGTGACGAGTCCTCGTCCACGTATCCTGGGTTGTGAGGCCACGTTCCCCAGTTGGGGGGGTCTCGTCCCACACCCGTGTCATAGGACCAGCTCACCGGGTCACATTATCTGTCCTGGGTCATGGAGCTGTGTCCCCTTTCCCTACTTGTGAGGCTACAACTTCTGTCCCCAGCCTTAGATCATCTTATGGGGTCATGTTATCTGTCCCAAGTCACTGAGATGGATCCATTTTCCCTACTTGTGGGGCTAGACCCTGTGTCCCCAGCCATAGGACCAGCTCATGGGGTCACGTTATGTCCTGGGTCACGGAGCTTGGTCCCCTTTCCCTACTTGTGGGGCTACACCTTGCGTCATGGGTCCCCTGTTGGGTTGTGGGGCCTGTCCTGGGTCATGGTGCCACATCCCCATTTGTGGGGCCATGTGCCATGTCCTTGGGACCTTGCGCCTTGTCCCCCATCCTGGGTCGTGGGGCCTCGTTCCTTGCCCATCTCACGTCTGTGGGGCTGAGCTGTGGGGCTTTGTCCCCATGCCACCGGGCCTGGCAATGCCACCATATCCCCCCCAGGGAACCACGAGACGGACAACATGAACCAGATCTACGGTTTCGAGGGGGAGGTGAAGGCCAAGTACACGGCCCAGATGTTCGCCCTCTTCAGTGAGGTCTTCGAGTGGCTCCCGCTGGCCCAGTGCATCAACGGCAAAGTGCTGGTGAGGGGACACCGTGTCCGTGGCCCCTGTCCCACAGCCTGGTCCTCGGGATGTCCTCAGAGCTCCCTGTTGGGGTGGGGGGGTTTCCCCACCATCACTGTCCCCAGAGAGTTGGGGGGATCCCTGTCCTTAGCGGGGTTTGGGTTAGGGGGGTCCCCGCCATCCCTGCTGTCCCCAAGGGGTTTGGGGTCCCTCCTCACCCCTGGGGGGTTGGTCCCCACTGGGGTTAGGATGGAGGGGGGGGTGTCTCGTTGTCCCGTTGTCACCGTACCCACGTGGCTTCTTGTGTCCCAGATCATGCACGGGGGTCTCTTCAGCGAGGACGGCGTCACCCTCGATGACATCCGGAAGATCGAGAGGAACCGGCAGCCCCCGGATTCTGGTGGGGAGATGGACCCCCCCGAGGGGTGCCCCGTGTGTCCCCCCAACCCTGTGACATCCCCACTGTCTCCCAGGGGCCACAATGTGTGTCCCCCCCAACCCCGGTGCAGTCGGGGGGACCCTGACCCCTACCTCTGTTCCCCCCACAGGTCCCATGTGTGACCTGCTCTGGTCCGACCCACAGCCCCAGGTGAGCTGAACCCCGGCAGTGGGTCCCCCTCTGTGTCCCCCTCTCCCCAAAACGTCCCCTCCCCGGTCTTGGGGACGTGTCCCCAGCTCCCCGGTGACTCCTGGGGTCCCCCACAGAACGGCCGCTCCGTCAGCAAGCGCGGGGTCAGCTGCCAGTTCGGGCCCGACGTCACCAAGAGCTTCTTGGAGCGCAACCACCTCGACTACATCATCCGCAGCCACGAGGTGAAGCCCGAGGGTTACGAGGTGGCCCACGATGGCAAATGTGTCACCGTCTTCTCCGCCCCCAACTACTGGTGAGTGCCACCGGCACCGGGGGACAATGGGGTGCCACTGCCACCAGGGAAGAGTGCCCCGTTGTGCCTGCTCCTCGGCTTACATGCACCCTCGGTGTCCCCTCAGCTGGGTCACCAGGTGTCCCCTGAGCCACACTGTCCCCTCATCTTTGGTCCCCAGGTGTCCCCTGAGCCACACTGTCCCCTCATCTTTGGCTCCAGGTGTCCCCTGAGCCACACTGTCCCCTCATCTTTGGTCCCCAGGTGTCCCCTGAGCCTCATTGTCCCCTCATCTTTGGTCCCTGTGTGTCCCCTGAGCCACATTGTCCCCTCAGATGGGTCCCCAGGTGTCCCCTGAGCCACATTGTCCCCTCATCTTTGGTCCCCTGATGTCCCCTGAGCCACACTGTCCCCTCATCTTTGGTCCCCTGATGTCCCCTGAGCCACATTGTCCCCTCATCTTTGGTCTCCAGGTGTCCCCTGAGCCACATTGTCCCTTCATCTTGGTCCCTGCGTGTCCCCTGAGCCACATTGTCCCCTCAGCTGGGTCCCCAGGTGTCCCCTGAGCCCCATTGCCCCCTCAGCCCGGTCCCTGGATGTCACCTGTGCCTTGGTGTCCCAAAGTTCTCCCTGTTCCCATCTCTGGGGTATCACCATGTCTCCCCATGTGTGGGGTGCTGCTGTCCCCAAGCATCTCTTTTGTCCCCAAACCTTGGTGTCCCTGTGTCATATCTCAGTGGCCCTGTGGAGGGCTGGACCTTGGTGTCCCCAGGGGTCTCCCTGGTTGTCCCTGAGCTTTGCTGTCCCTCTGTGGAGCTGTGCCTCTACGTCCCCAAGTGTCCCTGTCTCTGGGGGTCCCCAAACCTCAGTGTCTCCTTGG
>NW_015091351.1:31643-32039 GCF_001431845.1 Calidris pugnax | reverse complement strand
CGTTTTCGGGGGGCCCCCAACCCTCGGTGTCTCTTTGGGGGGGGGGGGAGGGGGGGAGGAGGGGGCCATGCTTTGGTGTCCCCCCCCCCAAAATGTCTCTGTCCCCCCTGCAGCGACCAGATGGGCAATAAGGGCTCCTACATCCACCTGCGAGGCAGCGACCTGCGCCCCGACTTCCACCAGTTCACAGCAGTGGTGAGTCTGGGGGGGGGGCACCCCACACCCCCTGAGCCTGGGGACCCTCCTTTTGCAGGGGGGAACCTCTTGAATCTGGAACACCCCACCCTCTCCCCCCCGCCCCAAAAAATACTCCTCCCTGGAGACCTGTCATCCCTGAAAGCTGCCCCACAGATCCCTGAAATCCTCCTTAGGGACACCCCCAAATCTCTGCCCCCC
>NW_015091351.1:28335-30221 GCF_001431845.1 Calidris pugnax | reverse complement strand
TGTGGGTGCGGGGAGGAGTTTGGGGGGCCTGTGGGTGTCAGGAGTTGGGGTGGGGGGTTGAGGGGGCATCAGTGGGCTCGGGTGCCAGTGAATGTTGGGGTGGTGGGTGCTGGAGGGTCCCGTGGGTGCCCCCTCACCCCTGTCCCTCCCCCAGGCTGACCAGCTTAGCGAGGAGCAGATCGCAGGTGGGTGGACACTGGGGTGCTGGGGTGCTGGGGAACACCCAGGAGGGGACACTGGGGTGCTGGGGTGACAGGGGAACGCCCAGGAGGGGACATTAGGGTGCTGAGGTGACAGTGGGACACCCTGGAGGGGACACTGACGTGTCAGAGGGATGGCACCAGGGCACACAGGAGGTGACACTGGCTGTCAGGGTGACACGGGTGCCCAGCTGTGGCCACCTGCAGACTCCCCGGCTGTCCCTGGCCCCTGCTGGTGACAGTTGTCCTGTTGTCACCCATGGTCACCGGTCCCCAGAGTTCAAGGAGGCCTTCTCGCTCTTCGACAAGGACGGGGACGGCACCATCACCACCAAGGAGCTGGGCACTGTCATGCGCTCCCTGGGCCAGAACCCCACCGAGGCTGAGCTGCAGGACATGATCAACGAGGTGGACGCTGACGGTGAGTCCCACCTGTCCCCCTGTCCCCTTGTCCCATTGTCTCCCGGTCCCTTCCTCACCGTTCCTCCATTTCCATCCCCACCCCAGGCAACGGCACCATCGACTTCCCCGAGTTCCTCACCATGATGGCGAGGAAGATGAAGGACACGGACAGCGAGGAGGAGATCCGCGAGGCTTTCCGTGTCTTTGACAAGGTGGGGGTCGGGGACAGGGATGGGGGGAGACAAGGGGATGGGGCAAGACCGGTGTCACGGCTGGTTGTCCCCAATCCCAGGACGGGAACGGGTACATCAGCGCAGCGGAGCTGAGGCATGTGATGACCAACCTGGGGGAGAAGCTGACGGACGAGGAGGTGGACGAGATGATCCGAGAGGCCGACATCGACGGCGACGGGCAGGTCAACTACGAGGGTGAGTGCCGCTGTCACCCCCCGCTGTCACCCATGTCCCCACCCGTGGCGCTTCTCATCCCCCATGTTCCCCATCACCATTGCCCTGGGACACCACAGTGTCCCCTGTCACCCCTGGCACGAGCTCTGCTTTGGAGGCAGGAGGGACAGAAATGTGGGATCCCACGTTCTCCTATCTCCAAGAGGCCATCACCTCTTTCTGGGGACACCCCTGTGTCCCCTGTCCCTGCCAGCCTGGGGACAGCCAACCCTGCAGTGTCCCCTGTCCTCTCTGTGTCCTCCGCCTTCACAGACTACCCGTTCTCCGTGTCCTCTGACCCCACAGTGTCCCCTGTCCCCTCCATGTCCTCCATCCCCACAGGCTCCACGGTGTCCCCCATCGTGTCCCCATCCTCCCCGTGTCCCCCATCGTGTCCCCATCCTCCCCGTGTCCCTCATCGTGTCCCCTCATCCTCCCCGTGTCCCTTTCCCCCTGACCCTCCTCTCTCTCCTGGCAGAGTTTGTGCAGATGATGACGGCGAAGTGAGGGGGGCCTGAGGCCACCGTGACCAGCCCCCCGGCTGCCACTGCCTGTCCCTGCCACCATGATGACCTCTGGTCCACCCCCTGGCACACCAGACCCACCAGATAGGGACACCCATGGGGCTCTGGGGGGAAGGAAACCCCACCAGGATAGAGGGTCCCCAAATCTTTGGTGGGAGGGGCATGGGGGGGCACCCCATTGCCACAGTTTGGGGAGGTCTGGGACAGGTCCGGGGTCCCCCTCCCCAGGACACAGCAGCCCTCCACACACCCCCCCTTGCCCCATCTGGGGGCATTTCAGTGGGATTTGGAGTCTGAGGAGGGTTGGGGATCCT
>NW_015091351.1:18583-24939 GCF_001431845.1 Calidris pugnax | reverse complement strand
GTCAGGAGTTGGGGTGGGGGGTTGAGGGGGCATCAGTGGGCTCGGGTGCCAGTGAATGTTGGGGTGGTGGGTGCTGGAGGGTCCCGTGGGTGCCCCCTCACCCCTGTCCCTCCCCCAGGCTGACCAGCTTAGCGAGGAGCAGATCGCAGGTGGGTGGACACTGGGGTGCTGGGGTGCTGGGGAACACCCAGGAGGGGACACTGGGGTGCTGGGGTGACAGGGGAACGCCCAGGAGGGAACATTAGGGTGCTAAGGTGACAGTGGGACACCCTGGAGGGGACACTGACGTGTCAGAGGGATGGCACCAGGGCACACAGGAGGTGACACTGGCTGTCAGGGTGACACGGGTGCCCAGCTGTGGCCACCTGCAGACTCCCCGGCTGTCCCTGGCCCCTGCTGGTGACAGTTGTCCTGTTGTCACCCATGGTCACCGGTCCCCAGAGTTCAAGGAGGCCTTCTCGCTCTTCGACAAGGACGGGGACGGCACCATCACCACCAAGGAGCTGGGCACTGTCATGCGCTCCCTGGGCCAGAACCCCACCGAGGCTGAGCTGCAGGACATGATCAACGAGGTGGACGCTGACGGTGAGTCCCACCTGTCCCCCTGTCCCCTTGTCCCATTGTCTCCCGGTCCCTTCCTCACCGTTCCTCCATTTGCATCCCCACCCCAGGCAACGGCACCATCGACTTCCCCGAGTTCCTCACCATGATGGCGAGGAAGATGAAGGACACGGACAGCGAGGAGGAGATCCGCGAGGCTTTCCGTGTCTTTGACAAGGTGGGGGTCGGGGACAGGGATGGGGGGAGACAAGGGGATGGGGCAAGACCGGTGTCACGGCTGGTTGTCCCCAATCCCAGGACGGGAACGGGTACATCAGCGCAGCGGAGCTGAGGCATGTGATGACCAACCTGGGGGAGAAGCTGACGGACGAGGAGGTGGACGAGATGATCCGAGAGGCCGACATCGACGGCGACGGGCAGGTCAACTACGAGGGTGAGTGCCGCTGTCACCCCCCGCTGTCACCCATGTCCCCACCCGTGGCGCTTCTCATCCCCCATGTTCCCCATCACCATTGCCCTGGGACACCACAGTGTCCCCTGTCACCCCTGGCACGAGCTCTGCTTTGGAGGCAGGAGGGACAGAAATGTGGGATCCCACGTTCTCCTATCTCCAAGAGGCCATCACCTCTTTCTGGGGACACCCCTGTGTCCCCTGTCCCTGCCAGCCTGGGGACAGCCAACCCTGCAGTGTCCCCTGTCCTCTCTGTGTCCTCCGCCTTCACAGACTACCCGTTCTCCGTGTCCTCTGACCCCACAGTGTCCCCTGTCCCCTCCATGTCCTCCATCCCCACAGGCTCCACGGTGTCCCCCATCGTGTCCCCATCCTCCCCGTGTCCCCCATCGTGTCCCCATCCTCCCCGTGTCCCTCATCGTGTCCCCTCATCCTCCCCGTGTCCCTTTCCCCCTGACCCTCCTCTCTCTCCTGGCAGAGTTTGTGCAGATGATGACGGCGAAGTGAGGGGGGCCTGAGGCCACCGTGACCAGCCCCCCGGCTGCCACTGCCTGTCCCTGCCACCATGATGACCTCTGGTCCACCCCCTGGCACACCAGACCCACCAGATAGGGACACCCATGGGGCTCTGGGGGGAAGGAAACCCCACCAGGATAGAGGGTCCCCAAATCTTTGGTGGGAGGGGCATGGGGGGGCACCCCATTGCCACAGTTTGGGGAGGTCTGGGACAGGTCCGGGGTCCCCCTCCCCAGGACACAGCAGCCCTCCACACACCCCCCCTTGCCCCATCTGGGGGCATTTCAGTGGGATTTGGAGTCTGAGGAGGGTTGGGGATCCTTGGGGGGTGGGGAGGGGGGGGGGGGAATGGCCCGGGTCCTGGTTTTCAGGGATTTTGGGCTTTGGTGGGGGTGGGACCAGGCCCTGGGGTTTATTTTTGGGCATTTTTGGGCAGGAAGTGGGGTGCTGGAAGCCCCCCCACCCCTATCTGCGTGTTGTTGAAATAAACCAGTGGTTTTGCAATTCCTGTGGCCTTAATGGGGTGCGGTAATAATGAGGGGCCCTAATGAGGGCCCTGATGCTGACGGCACACACCCCCTCGCACCCTTCGCAGAGGGTCCCCATCGTGTCCCCATCCTCCCCGTGTCCCTCATCGTGTCCCCTCATCCTCCCCGTGTCCCTTTCCCCCTGCCCCTCCTCTCTCTCCTGGCAGAGTTTGTGCAGATGATGACGGCGAAGTGAGGGGGGCCTGAGGCCACCGTGACCAGCCCCCCGGCTGCCACTGCCTGTCCCTGCCACCATGATGACCTCTGGTCCACCCCCTGGCACACCAGACCCACCAGATAGGGACACCCATGGGGCTCTGGGGGGAAGGAAACCCCACCAGGATAGAGGGTCCCCAAATCTTTGGTGGGAGGGGCATGGGGGGGCACCCCATTGCCACAGTTTGGGGAGGTCTGGGACAGGTCCGGGGTCCCCCTCCCCAGGACACAGCAGCCCTCCACACACCCCCCCTTGCCCCATCTGGGGGCATTTCAGTGGGATTTGGAGTCTGAGGAGGTTTGGGGTGCAGTTGGGGTGTATGAGTGTATTTGGGGATCGGGGGGGTGTTTGGGGTGCAGTTGGGGTGTAGTTGGGGATAGGGGTATGTTTGGGGTGTAGCTGGGGTGCAGTTGGGGTGTATGAGTGTAGTTGGGGATAGGAGGGTATTTGGGATATAGTTGGGGATAGGGGTATGTTTGGGGTGTAGCTGGAGTGCAGTTGGAGGGTATGAGTGTAGCTGGGGTGCTAGGGTGTAGTTGGGGTTACTAGCTAGAGTGCTAGGGGTGCAGTTGGGGTATATAAGTGTAGTTGGGGATAGGAGGGTATTTGGGATATAGTTGGGGATAGGGGTATGCTTGGGATGTAGTTGGGGTGTATGAGTGTAGTTGGGGATATGGGGGTGTTTGGGGTGTAGTTGTGGTGTAGGAATGTAGTTAGGGATAGGTGTTTGGGGTTCAGTTGGGTATAGTTGGGGATAGGGGTATGCTTGGGATGTAGTTGGGGTGTATGAGTGTAGTTGGGGATAGGAGGGTGTTTGGGGTGTAATTGGGGATAGCAGTAGGTTTGGGGTGCAGTTGGGGTGTACGAATGTAGTTAGGGATGGGTGTTTGGGGTTCACTTGGGGTGCAGTTGGGGATAGGGATATGTTTCGTGTGTATTTTATAGGAGGGTGTTTGGGGTGTAATTGGGGATTGGGGTATGTTTGGGGTGTAGTTGGCATGCAGTTGGGGTGTATGAGTGTAGTTGGGGATATGGGGGTGTTTGGGGTGTAGTTGTGGTGTAGGAATGTAGTTAGGGATAGGTGTTTGGGGTTCAGTTGGGTATAGTTGGGGATAGGGGTATGCTTGGGATGTAGTTGGGGTGTATGAGTGTAGTTGGGGATAGGAGGGTGTTTGGGGTGTAATTGGGGATAGCAGTAGGTTTGGGGTGCAGTTGGGGTGTACGAATGTAGTTAGGGATGGGTGTTTGGGGTTCACTTGGGGTGCAGTTGGGGATAGGGATATGTTTCGTGTGTATTTTGGGTGCAGTTGGGGTGTATGAGTGTAGTTGGGGATATGGGGGTGTTTGGGGTGTAGTTGTGTAGGAATGTAGTTAGGGATGGGTGTTTGGGGTTTAGTTGGGTATAGTTGGGGATAGGGGTATGTTTGGGGTGTAGCTGGAGTGCAGTTGGAGTGTATGAGTGTAGTTGGGTTTAAGGAGGTATTTGGGATGCAGTTGGGGTGTAGTTGGGGATAGGGGTACGCTTGGGGTGCAGTTGGGTTGTACGAATGTAGTGAGAGATGGGTGTCTGGTTTTCAGTTGAGGTGTAGTTGGGGCTAGGGGTATGTTTGGGGTGTAGTTGGGGTCTATGTGTGTGGTTGGGGATAGGAGGGTGTTTTGGGTGTAATTTGGGATAGGGGTATGTTTGGGGTGTAGTTGGGTTGCAGTTGGGGTGTACGAATGTAGTTGGGGATAGGGGGGTATTTGGGGTGCAGTTGTGGTGTACGAATATAGTTAGGGATGGGTGTTTGTGGTTCAGTTGGGGTGTAGTTGGGGATAGGAGTGTGTTTGGGGTGTAGTTGGGGTGTAGTTGGAGTGAGTGAGTGTAGTTGGCGATAGGGGTATGCTAGGGGTGTCGTTGGGGTGTATGAGTGTAGTTGGGGATAGGAGGGTGTTTGAGGTGTAACTGGGGATAGGGGAATGTTTGCGGTGTAGTTGGGTGAAGTTGGGTGTAGCTGAGGGAGCTGGGTGGGGGTGTTCAGCCTGGAGAAAAGGAGGCTGAGGGGAACCCTTCTCGCTCTCTCCAACCCCCTGAAAGGAGGGTGTAGCCAAGCTTCTGAGAGAACCTTCCTTCCTCCCGTGGAAGGTGGCAAAGTACCTCCAAGCTTCTGAGAGGAGCAGGCGTTGCTGCCACCGAAGTGATGAGAGGCTCCCAACTTTGACAAGGTTGAGGGGGTGAGACTGGGGCTGGAGACGTGCTCGGGAGAGACCCTGACCTCTGGCTGGTGGATGGGAGTGTGATGGGATGATGGATGGGATGATGCCACCTTCTCCCTCCATCCCTTCCTCCCAAACCCAGGTGTCTCGGGCACCTGAAGCCCCCTGAAGGCAGCAGAGAGGGATGGAGAGGGCAGCAGAGGAACCGGCGTCTGGGGGTCGAGAGGATGAACCACCACAGCAGGAACAGAGAAAAACCTTTATTCCTTTACCATTTAAGATGGGGGGCAGCCCAGGGGGGGTTGGCAGCCCCCCTTCCCCCGTCCCTCAGGGCCACCCTCTCCCCTTCTGGTGCCCCCAGAACTGCCACCACTGGCAGGACTAGAAGCAGCAGCCGGGGCGTCTCCACCACTCCTTGAGGGCACCCCACAGCCGGGCCCAGCACCGCTGCAGTCTGCAGGACCCCCGGCCACGCTCCCTGCCCACGGGGGGCTCCTCTGCCACCCGGGGCAGGGGCTCCGAGGAAGACTCGATGGAGCTCTCGGAGGAGGAGAAGACCAGAACCCCGGGGTTTTGCAGGGAGGTCTCGGAAGAGGAGACGGGAACCCCAAGGCTTTCCCGGCGCTTCTCGTTAATCACACGGCAGAAGGGGCAGAGGCTGGTTCTGTTTTCGGGGGGCTGGAGGTACCTCAGGGGTGGGGAGCAGAGCTGGCCATCGTTGTTGAAGAAGGACTCTGCTGGCAGGGAGTCCTTGACGTCCAGGGCGCGTGCGGGGTACAGGAAGCCATCCCTCCCAAAATAGCACAGGTTGGTGAGGGATGGACTGGAACGCAGTCTCTTTGGGAAACTGCCCTCCCTCTTCAACATCTCCTCTCTGGGCAGCTGCGCCCCTAACATGCTGGTTTTGGTCCATGAGTTTGGGGAGTTTGGGGGCTCTCCATGAGGGAAAGGCTTTTCCAGGCCTCACAGGAAGCTGAGGGGTGACCCTACAAAGGCGTTTTGGGGTTCTCCAGGAGCAAAAGGCTTCTCCCAGCCTCACAGGAGGCTGTGGGTCCCCCCAGGGCTGTTTTGGGGGTGAGGGGGGAAAGGCTGTTCTGGCCCCACAGGAGGTTGAAGTGTCACCCTGGGGAGGGTTTGAGGGAGTTTAGGGGCTCTGCCTTTGGGAAAAACCTCGCAGGAGGCTGTGAGGCCACTACGAAGATTGGTTTGGGGGAGTTTGGGGGCTCCATACCGAGGGAAAGGCTGTTCTGGCCTCACAGGAGGCTGGGGGGCCACTCAAGGGCTGCGGTTTGGGGTGAGGGAGACTCCATCCCCAAGGGAAAGGCTGCAAAAGACAGGGAAGTGAGGGGCGGCACCATGTTGTGCAGGGGAGGGAGAGGGAAATGGAAAAGGCAAAAAAATAAAAGGAAAAGGAAAAGGGTTAGGGATTTGTGGGCTGCGGGAAGGAGATGGGGGAGAGGAGGGGAGAGATGAGGTGGGTGGAGGGGGGAAAATGGCAGGGAGGTGGGAGTGAGGGCATGAGAGGAATTGGGTGCCAGTGTGAGGGGAGTGTGAGGAAAATGGGCGTTAGTGTGAGGGGGAATTGGTAGCACTTGAGGGAAATGGGCATTACAGGATTATCTCTTCTGGGAGAGAGCATGTGAGCTTGTAAAGTTTTTTTACTTAATTGATGAGATTTTGTTGATGAACGTTCAAGTTCTTGCCGCGCTATTCATGTTGGTGGGATAAATAAGCAATTAAAAGCTGCTCCATTGGTGCCAGCAGCAGAATCGGGTGGTTCAAGGTGTTTTGGTCTTTTCTGTGATGGCGGCAGAGTCCCCCTCGGCCATTTGTCACATTTCAAGCACCCGGTTGGGCTTATTGGTGTCACCAAGGGGGGCTCTGACGG
>NW_015091351.1:5546-14196 GCF_001431845.1 Calidris pugnax | reverse complement strand
AGGGATTTTGGGCTTTGGTGGGGGTGGGACCAGGCCCTGGGGTTTATTTTTGGGCATTTTTGGGCAGGAAGTGGGGTGCTGGAAGCCCCCCCACCCCTATCTGCGTGTTGTTGAAATAAACCAGTGGTTTTGCAATTCCTGTGGCCTTAATGGGGTGCGGTAATAATGAGGGGCCCTAATGAGGGCCCTGATGCTGACGGCACACACCCCCTCGCACCCTTCGCAGAGGGTGAGGGCAGGTTTGGGGGTGCTCCGGGGGGGCAGCGCGGCGGTGCGTGGGTGTGGGGGCTTGGGGGTGTTTGTTCATGTTGGGGTAGAGTTGGGTGTAGTTGGGGATAGAGGTATGTTTGGGGTGCAGTTGGGGTGTATGAGTGTAGTTGGGGATCGGGGGGGTGTTTGGGGTACAGTTAGGGTGTAATTAGGATTAGATGTATATTTGGGGTGCAGTTGGGGTGTATGAGTGTATTTGGGGATCGGGGGGGTGTTTGGGGTGCAGTTGGGGTGTAGTTGGGGATAGGGGTATGTTTGGGGTGTAGCTGGGGTGCAGTTGGGGTGTATGAGTGTAGTTGGGGATAGGAGGGTATTTGGGATATAGTTGGGGATAGGGGTATGTTTGGGGTGTAGCTGGAGTGCAGTTGGAGGGTATGAGTGTAGCTGGGGTGCTAGGGTGTAGTTGGGGTTACTAGCTAGAGTGCTAGGGGTGCAGTTGGGGTATATAAGTGTAGTTGGGGATAGGAGGGTGTTTGGGGTGTAATTGGGGATTGGGGTATGTTTGGGGTGTAGTTGGCATGCAGTTGGGGTGTATGAGTGTAGTTGGGGATATGGGGGTGTTTGGGGTGTAGTTGTGGTGTAGGAATGTAGTTAGGGATAGGTGTTTGGGGTTCAGTTGGGTATAGTTGGGGATAGGGGTATGCTTGGGATGTAGTTGGGGTGTATGAGTGTAGTTGGGGATAGGAGGGTGTTTGGGGTGTAATTGGGGATAGCAGTAGGTTTGGGGTGCAGTTGGGGTGTACGAATGTAGTTAGGGATGGGTGTTTGGGGTTCACTTGGGGTGCAGTTGGGGATAGGGATATGTTTCGTGTGTATTTTGGGTGCAGTTGGGGTGTATGAGTGTAGTTGGGGATATGGGGGTGTTTGGGGTGTAGTTGTGTAGGAATGTAGTTAGGGATGGGTGTTTGGGGTTTAGTTGGGTATAGTTGGGGATAGGGGTATGTTTGGGGTGTAGCTGGAGTGCAGTTGGAGTGTATGAGTGTAGTTGGGTTTAAGGAGGTATTTGGGATGCAGTTGGGGTGTAGTTGGGGATAGGGGTACGCTTGGGGTGCAGTTGGGTTGTACGAATGTAGTGAGAGATGGGTGTCTGGTTTTCAGTTGAGGTGTAGTTGGGGCTAGGGGTATGTTTGGGGTGTAGTTGGGGTCTATGTGTGTGGTTGGGGATAGGAGGGTGTTTTGGGTGTAATTTGGGATAGGGGTATGTTTGGGGTGTAGTTGGGTTGCAGTTGGGGTGTACGAATGTAGTTGGGGATAGGGGGGTATTTGGGGTGCAGTTGTGGTGTACGAATATAGTTAGGGATGGGTGTTTGTGGTTCAGTTGGGGTGTAGTTGGGGATAGGAGTGTGTTTGGGGTGTAGTTGGGGTGTAGTTGGAGTGAGTGAGTGTAGTTGGCGATAGGGGTATGCTAGGGGTGTCGTTGGGGTGTATGAGTGTAGTTGGGGATAGGAGGGTGTTTGAGGTGTAACTGGGGATAGGGGAATGTTTGCGGTGTAGTTGGGTGAAGTTGGGTGTAGCTGAGGGAGCTGGGTGGGGGTGTTCAGCCTGGAGAAAAGGAGGCTGAGGGGAACCCTTCTCGCTCTCTCCAACCCCCTGAAAGGAGGGTGTAGCCAAGCTTCTGAGAGAACCTTCCTTCCTCCCGTGGAAGGTGGCAAAGTACCTCCAAGCTTCTGAGAGGAGCAGGCGTTGCTGCCACCGAAGTGATGAGAGGCTCCCAACTTTGACAAGGTTGAGGGGGTGAGACTGGGGCTGGAGACGTGCTCGGGAGAGACCCTGACCTCTGGCTGGTGGATGGGAGTGTGATGGGATGATGGATGGGATGATGCCACCTTCTCCCTCCATCCCTTCCTCCCAAACCCAGGTGTCTCGGGCACCTGAAGCCCCCTGAAGGCAGCAGAGAGGGATGGAGAGGGCAGCAGAGGAACCGGCGTCTGGGGGTCGAGAGGATGAACCACCACAGCAGGAACAGAGAAAAACCTTTATTCCTTTACCATTTAAGATGGGGGGCAGCCCAGGGGGGGTTGGCAGCCCCCCTTCCCCCGTCCCTCAGGGCCACCCTCTCCCCTTCTGGTGCCCCCAGAACTGCCACCACTGGCAGGACTAGAAGCAGCAGCCGGGGCGTCTCCACCACTCCTTGAGGGCACCCCACAGCCGGGCCCAGCACCGCTGCAGTCTGCAGGACCCCCGGCCACGCTCCCTGCCCACGGGGGGCTCCTCTGCCACCCGGGGCAGGGGCTCCGAGGAAGACTCGATGGAGCTCTCGGAGGAGGAGAAGACCAGAACCCCGGGGTTTTGCAGGGAGGTCTCGGAAGAGGAGACGGGAACCCCAAGGCTTTCCCGGCGCTTCTCGTTAATCACACGGCAGAAGGGGCAGAGGCTGGTTCTGTTTTCGGGGGGCTGGAGGTACCTCAGGGGTGGGGAGCAGAGCTGGCCATCGTTGTTGAAGAAGGACTCTGCTGGCAGGGAGTCCTTGACGTCCAGGGCGCGTGCGGGGTACAGGAAGCCATCCCTCCCAAAATAGCACAGGTTGGTGAGGGATGGACTGGAACGCAGTCTCTTTGGGAAACTGCCCTCCCTCTTCAACATCTCCTCTCTGGGCAGCTGCGCCCCTAACATGCTGGTTTTGGTCCATGAGTTTGGGGAGTTTGGGGGCTCTCCATGAGGGAAAGGCTTTTCCAGGCCTCACAGGAAGCTGAGGGGTGACCCTACAAAGGCGTTTTGGGGTTCTCCAGGAGCAAAAGGCTTCTCCCAGCCTCACAGGAGGCTGTGGGTCCCCCCAGGGCTGTTTTGGGGGTGAGGGGGGAAAGGCTGTTCTGGCCCCACAGGAGGTTGAAGTGTCACCCTGGGGAGGGTTTGAGGGAGTTTAGGGGCTCTGCCTTTGGGAAAAACCTCGCAGGAGGCTGTGAGGCCACTACGAAGATTGGTTTGGGGGAGTTTGGGGGCTCCATACCGAGGGAAAGGCTGTTCTGGCCTCACAGGAGGCTGGGGGGCCACTCAAGGGCTGCGGTTTGGGGTGAGGGAGACTCCATCCCCAAGGGAAAGGCTGCAAAAGACAGGGAAGTGAGGGGCGGCACCATGTTGTGCAGGGGAGGGAGAGGGAAATGGAAAAGGCAAAAAAATAAAAGGAAAAGGAAAAGGGTTAGGGATTTGTGGGCTGCGGGAAGGAGATGGGGGAGAGGAGGGGAGAGATGAGGTGGGTGGAGGGGGGAAAATGGCAGGGAGGTGGGAGTGAGGGCATGAGAGGAATTGGGTGCCAGTGTGAGGGGAGTGTGAGGAAAATGGGCGTTAGTGTGAGGGGGAATTGGTAGCACTTGAGGGAAATGGGCATTACAGGATTATCTCTTCTGGGAGAGAGCATGTGAGCTTGTAAAGTTTTTTTACTTAATTGATGAGATTTTGTTGATGAACGTTCAAGTTCTTGCCGCGCTATTCATGTTGGTGGGATAAATAAGCAATTAAAAGCTGCTCCATTGGTGCCAGCAGCAGAATCGGGTGGTTCAAGGTGTTTTGGTCTTTTCTGTGATGGCGGCAGAGTCCCCCTCGGCCATTTGTCACATTTCAAGCACCCGGTTGGGCTTATTGGTGTCACCAAGGGGGGCTCTGACTGCCCCGTGATGTCACCAAGGGGGCTCTGACAGCCCCACGATGTCACAAAGGGGGGTGTGCCTCCCGCTGCCCTATAAAAGGGGGTGCAGGCCCTGTGGGAGCAGGCAGCGGGCGCTGGGCACCGCAGTCTGGCATCGTCTGGACAGACTGCAGCCTCGGCCTCTGCCACCCCAGCAGTCTTGGGGTTCTCGTCACTGGGGACCCAGGAGGACACTGGGGATCTGCAGCGCGGTCCTGTGCTGGTGACTCGGAGCGTGGCGGTCACACCGGAGCCAGTGCTTGGAGTGCTCTGACGGACCCCTGGGGCTCACCTGGCCACTCAGCTTGGTCTCTAACAGACTGAAGATGAAGCGGCTCTGGGTAGGTGACGGCTGCACCCACTGCTCTGCCTCGCAGTGTGGGGTGCTGTGGGGGTCTTGGGGGCTGCAGCGTGGGGCCGGGAGCTGCTCCCTTCTCACCCAGCTCCTGGGGGTCCTTGCAGAGCTGCTGTACGAAGTCTAAGGGGGAAACAATGGAGGCGAGTGCCCTGTTGGAGGAGCAGAATGGTGAGTGACCCCAGCACCGAGTGCCCTGCAAACGGCCAACACCCCAGGGAGCCCTGAGCCGGGGCTGTGCCTGGAGGTGCCGGCCGCTCACTCCATCTCCTCCCTCCACAGTCTCTCAGGTGGCAGAGGAAGAAACAGGAAAAAAGTGCTCACTGGAGAAGCGGTGAGTGTGGGGGAGACCCCCAGATCCTGCCCCAGACCGTCCCCCCGTGCCCTGCCCCTGCCTGCACTCGGCAGCCCAGACGCCGGCCAAAGAGGGGGTGCTGCCCGCAGGTCCCACCGCAGGGGCCGGGGTGCAGTGGGGTCTCTTCTCTCCTCTGCAGGCCCAGTGTGGAGGCATCGAGGAAGAATTGCCTGTCCCCACAGGGCTCTTGGTGGTCCCTGCCACCAAATCATAACTCAAGTTACAACAGCTCCCTGCAGCACCTGCCCCCCGCTGACCACACTGCCTCCCTGCCCCCCCTCCCAACCATTTATCATTTTTGTCTGTCCCTGGTGCTGTGGTTCCTCCTCCCGTTCCCCGGCCGCAGGTGCCACCCCATCAGTGCCTGACTCCATTGGGACGGGCTGGCACGGCTGGCACCTACCAGACTGGGGGATAATGGTGGCTGGTAGCCCAGTGGGTGTGCTGGGGCCTGGGGAGCCGGGTGGGCTGGAGAAAGGGGCCAGCAGGAACCTCCTGAAGTTCAACCACAACCAGGTCCTGCCCCTGGGGGGGAACAAGCCCTGGCAGCAGCCCAGGCTGGGGCAAAGCAGCTGGGCAGAGAAGGTGCCGGTGGGCACCACGCTGACCATGAGCAAAGGGTGTCCTGGGATGCTGGGCTGGGGTTGGGCCGTCTCCCCGGTATGACGCTGGAAGAGGCCGTCTTCAGCAGGTTTGTAACTACAGAGGCGAGAAAAAGCACCAAAACCCCAGGTTTTCCTCGCAAGAGGGGAAAAGACGCCAGAGGAGATGGATGGAAAATGGAGCAGGATCTCCAGTGATAAACTCCAGGCGTGGCTGCAGATGAGGTGGGATGGCAAAACCCTGATGGGATGCACCCGCGAGTGCTGAGAGAGCTGGCAGATGTTATCGCTGGGCCCACTCTCTATCATCTTTGAAAGGTCTTGGAGAACAGGAGAGGTGCCTGAAGACTGGAGGAAGGCCAACACCACTCCAGTCTTCAAAAAGGGCAAGAATCACAGAATCGCAGAATCACAGAATCTTTGTGGTTGGAAGGGACCTCTGAGATCATCGAGTCCAAGCACAAAAAAAACCCAAACCAAAACAAACAAACAAACAAAAAAAACCCAACCACACAACCACCACAAAACCAAGAAACCCCAAACCACCACCCACCAACTAAACCCCACAACCACAACCCCACATACTACACTCCACCACAAACCTATAAACTTGGGCACTAGAGCATGCCCTGAAGAGCCTCGTCTACACGTTTCTTAAATACCTCCAGGGATGGTGACTCCACCACCTCCCTGGGCAGGCTGTTCCAGTGCCTGACCACTCTCTCAGTAAAGTAATTCTTCCTAATATCTCATCTGAATCTCCCCTGCCGCAGCTTCATACCATTACCTCTGCTCCTGTCATCATTCCTTTGAGAGAAGAGGCCAACCCCCGCCTCTCTACACCCTCCTTTCAGGTAGTTGTAGAGGGCAATGAGGTCTCCCCTCAGCCTCTTCTTCTCCAAGCTAAACATGCCCAGTTCCCTCAGCCTCTCCCCGTAGGACTTGTTCTCCAGACCCCTCCCCAGCTTGGTGGCTCTGCTCTGGACACGCTCCAGCACTTCAATGTCCTTCCTGTAGTGAGGGGCCCAAAACTGAACACACTACTCGAGGTGAGGCCTCACCAGTGCCGAGTACAGAGCCACGATGACTTCCCTACTCCTGCTGGCCACGCTATTCCTGATACAGGCCAGGATGCCGTTGGCCCTCTTGGCCACCTGGGCACACTGCTGGCTCATGTTAAGCTGGCTGTCCACCAACACCCCCAGGTCCTTTTCTGCCGGGCAGCTTTCCAGCCACTCTTCCCCAAGCCTGTAGCGTTGCCCGGGGTTGTTGTGACCAAAATGCAGAACCCGGCACTTGGCCTTATTAAACCTCATCCCATTGGCCCTGGCCCAATGATCCAACCCGTCTAGATCCCTCTGTAGAGCCTTCTGACCCTCAAGCAGATCAACACTCCCACCTAATTTGGTGTCATCTGCAAACTTACTGAGGGTGCATTCAATCCCCTTGTCTAGATCATCAATAAAGACATTGAACAAGACTGGCCCCAAAACTGAGCCCTGAGGGACACCACTGGTGACAGGCCGCCAACCAGATTTTACTCCATTAATCACAACTCGCTGGGTACGGCCATCCAGCCAGTTTTTTTATCCAGCGGAGGGTACACTTGTCTATGCCATGATTCGCCAGTTTCTCCAGGAGAACGCCGTGGAGGACGGTGTCAAAGGCCTTACCAAAGTCCAGGTAGACAACATCCACAGCCTTCCCCTCATCGAGAAAGCGGGTCACATGGTCATAGAAAGAGATCAAGTTGATTAGGCAGGACCTCCCTTTCATAAACCCATGCTGGCTGGCCCTGATCCCTTGGCTGCCCTGCACTTGCCTTAAGAGCTCACTCAGGATGATCCTCTCCATGATCTTTCCCGGTACCGAGGTCAGGCTGAGAGGCCTGTAGTTTCCGGGATCATCCCTCTGGGCCTTCTTGTAGATGGGCGTCACATTGGCCACCCTCCAGTCATGTGGAAGGAGGACCCTGGCAACTACAGACCAGTTAGTCTCACCTCCGTCCCTGGGAAGGTAATGGAGAGACTCCTTCTAGATGTCATCTCCAAACAAGTTGAAGAGCGGGGGGTTATTGGAAGTGGGACACATGGGTTTGCCAAGGGTAAATCATGTTTGACCAATCTGATAGCCTTCTATGATGCTCTACCTGGTTGGTTGGATGAGGGGAGGGCAGCAGATGTCATCTACCTTGACTTCAGCAAGGCTTTTGACACTGTCTCCCACAACATCCTCATTGGGAAACTAAGGAAGTGTGGGCTGAATGAGGGGACAGTGAGGTGGATTGAGAACTGGCTGTGTGGCAGGACCCAAAGGGTAATGAGGAATGGAGCAGGTTCAAGCTGGAGGCCTGTAACCAGTGGTGTCCCCCAGGGGTCAATACTTGGTCCAGTCCTGTTCAACATATTCATCAGTGACCTGGACGAGGGGACAGAGTGTATCCTCAGCAAGTTTGCTGATGATACCAAACTGGGAGGGGTGGCTGACACCCCGGAGGGCTGTGCTGCCATCCAGCGAGACCTGGACAGGCTGGAGAGCTGGGCAAGGAAGAGCCTCGTGAGGTTCACCAGGGAAAAGCATAGGGGTCCTGCACCTGGGGAAGAAGAATGTCCAAGGACCCCTGCAACCTTTGCCAAAGTCTCGCCAAAACAAAGGGCTTTTGGCTAAATACACTAAAATCACTAAAAATGGCCACCCACCTGGTTCCCGGCTGGTGTCATCACCGGGACCGAGACGGGACCCAGCGGGACGTCCCCCCTCGGGGGTTTTGAGGGACAATTTCCATCTCCTGCTGCCTCCAGCCACAGTTCCTGGGCACAAACAAGAGCAGGAGGGTTTATTCTGGCATCAGCCGAGTCAAAGGCATCAAAACTTTGCAAATTCTTCTTTGAAATCCCTGCTGAATTGTTTCTCCATTTCTCCCTTCTCGGCGCCAGGGGTGCTGGTGCGTGCCCCTCAACGGCCCATTCAAGCCAATTAAACAGGCCTTAATTTGACCTGGAGCGGAACTGGCGGGCGGGAGGGCACTGAGCCTCCTCAATAAAACGTCAAAAAGGGGAAATGAAGGAAGACGTGGCCTTGCTGACCAAACCCTGACCCCTCCCACAACCAGCCCTATATGAAACGTACCTCATGGGAGAAGAAATCCCGGTTTCTGATTAAAACCCCAGGCGAGGAGCTGCCCGCCCCCCCACCCCAGGCAGGCTCTGGGGAGGAAAGACGTTCTTTTTATGGAAAGATGCAGAAAGAGAAGGGCCAAAAGTGTTTCCGCCCCCGCTGGAAGAGGCCAAGGGGCAGGAAGAAGGAGGCAAAGGCTGCCCAGGAGTGGGGTTTGGGGGCTCTCCATGGGGGAATCCCTGCTCCCGGCCTGGGAGGAGCCTGTGGGGCCACCATGGGGATGGGTTTAGGGGAGTTTGGGGGTTCTCCAAGAGGGAAAGGCTGTTCCA
>NW_015091351.1:0-1135 GCF_001431845.1 Calidris pugnax | reverse complement strand
TGTCCCCATGGTGTTGCCATGATGTCCCCATGGTTTCCCCATGATGTCCCCATGGTTTCCCCATGATGTTTTCCTCATCCCATGATGTCCCCATGATGTCTTAATGGTGTTCCCAAGGTGTCCCTATGGTTTCATCATGTCCCCAGGGTGTCCCGACTGTGTCCCCACGCTGTCCCCAAGGTGTCCCCATGCTGTCCTCATGGTTCACACATGGTGTCCTCATGATGTCCTCATGGTGTCCCCATGTCTCCATGGTGTCCCCATGATGTCCTCATGATGTCACCATGTCCCCATGGTGTCATCATGGTGTCCCCGTAGTGTCCTCATGGTGTCCCCATGGTGTCTTCATGTCCCCACGGTGTCCCCATGATGTCCTCATGATGTCACCATGTCCCCATGGTGTCATCATGGTGTCCCCGTAGTGTCCTCATGGTGTCCCCATGGTGTCTTCATGTCCCCACGGTGTCCCCATGATGTCCTCATGATGTCACCATGTCCCCATGGTGTCATCATGGTGTCCCCGTAGTGTCCTCATGGTGTCCCCATGGTGTTCTCATGTCCCTATGGTGTCCCCATGGTGTCCTGATGGTTTCCCCATGCTGTCCTCATGTCCCCATGCTGTACCCATTATGTCCTCATTGTGTCCCTCTGATGTCCTCATGGTGTACCCATGGTGTCCCCACGGTGTCCTCATGTCACCACGGTGTCCCCATGGTCTCCTCTTGGAGTCCCCATGGTGTCTCCATTGTGTCCTCATGTCCACATGGTGTCCCAACAGTGTCAACACGGTGTCCTCATGGAGTCCCCATGGTGTCCTCACGGTGTCCCCATGGTGTCCTCATGTCCCCACGGTGTCCGCATGGTGTCGTCATGGTGTCCCCATGGTGTCCTCATCTCCCCATGGTGTACCCATGATGTCGTCATGGTGGCCCCATGGTGTCCTCATGTTCCCATGGTGTCCCAACAGTGTCCCCAAGGTGTCCCCACGGTTTACTCATGTCCCCATAGTGTCCCCACCGTATCCTCATGGAGTCCCAATGGTGTCCCCATGGTGTCCGCATGTTCCCACGGTGTCCCCACCATATCCTCATGGTCTCCCCATGGTCTCCTCATGTCCCCATAGTGTACCCATGAT
>NW_015091350.1:0-1545 GCF_001431845.1 Calidris pugnax | reverse complement strand
ATCACCTTCACCAAACCTGAGCTCCACCAAGCTCACCGACCCATGGTGGCTCCTTCCAGACTCTATGGCCTCAAGGAAAGCTCTGGTGGGAGCCACCCGTCAAAAATGATGCTTTTCAGTAGTTTAAGAGAGGTTTGACGGATAAGAACCTCTCTGAGAAGACTTCTTCTGGTGCTTATGTGCGCTCGGACACATCACCTTCACCAAACCTGAGCTCCACCAAGCTCACCGACCCATGGTGGCTCCTTCCAGACTCTATGGCCTCAAGGAAAGCTCTGGTGGGAGCCACCCGGACCCCCAAGAGACCCACCCTGGTAGCCTGGACCTGATTTTTAAGCCCAGCTGAAGCTCCTGGCCACGTCGGGCTCATGGAGCTCAGAGCTGGGAACGTTCTGTCCAGACCTGGACAGGACCCAAAACACACACACGGGGACCCACCACGCTTTAGTCCAAAATGATGCTTTTCAGTGGTTTAAGAGAGGTTTGACGGATAAAGTGTCTCTGGGAAGACTTCTCCTGGTGCTTGTCTGCGCTCTGACACATCACCTTCACCAAACCTGAGCTCCACCACGCTCACCAACCCATGGTGACTCCTTCCAGACCTGATGCCCTCAAGGAAAGCTCTGTTGGGAGCCACCTGGACCTGATTTTTCAAGCCTGATGGATAAAAACCTCTCTGGGAATATTTCTCCTGGTGCTTGTGTTTGCTCGGACACATCACCTTCACCAAACCTGAGCTCCACCACGCTCACCAACCCATGGTGGCTCCTTCCAGACTCTATCCTCTCAAGGTGGGAGCCACCTGGACCCCCAGGAGACCCACCCTGGTAGCCTGGAGCTCATTTTCAAGCCCAACCGAAGCTCCTGGCCATGTCGGGCTCATGGAGCCGCACGGGTCCAGAGCTGGGAACGTTCTGTCCAGACCTGGCCAGGCCCCAAAACACACACACGGGGACCGACGAGCGCTTTGAAGGAATATAAATACCCTCCGAAATGGCAAAGGACACTTTCCAGACCTTGAGACCCAGTTATTCCAGTTACCACCCTGTTTTTCTCCCCCAAGTGATTTTTTTTTTTTGTGTGTGTGTGTGTGTTTTTGTTTTTGTCTCCGCGCCACTTCACGAGCCCCAAATAAGACTCGTTTCCATCACACAATAAATAACCAGGGCCCGAGCGACGTGGCCACCTCGGCCGGGCCCCTGGGCTACTGGTTCCTCCGCACCAGGAACGCATCCCAGTTGTCCTGGGGAGGCCCCAAAACTTCCCCACCTGGAGAAGAACCAACTCTCTTTGCCCAGACAAGCTCCAGAGGAAGCAGGAAAGATTCCTGGACACTGGGGTGATGAGTTCTGTCGGTGCTCAGCCTTCACAACCCCACTCTCCGCACCCCACAAGCACGGGAGGTGGGGTTTACTTAGAGAGAGCCCCCTGAACCAACTCTCTTTGCCCAGACAAGCTCCATAGGAAGCAGGAAAGATCCCTGGGCACTGGGGTGATGAGTTCTGTCAGTGCTCAGCCTTCACAACCCTACTCTCCGCACCCCCC
>NW_015091349.1:102741-103776 GCF_001431845.1 Calidris pugnax | reverse complement strand
GCGAGCTGAGGTCAGCCCCGTTAATTGCCAGGCTGGGGAGGTGCCAGCCCAGGCGGGGAGATTAGGGCTTTGCTGACTGCAGCCTGGCACGGCCCCCCGAGCTGACACAGCTGGCATCAGCCTTGGCATGGCAAGGGGCTGCCTCGGCCCCCAGAAGCGGGGGGGGGACACAGGGAGCATCACCCCCCCACCCTACCCTGGGTAGCTTTGATCCCCTCCTTAGGTTTCCCTCCCCCCGGGGGATTCTTGCCAAAATAGGGGGGGGGGGAGGCCAGGAAGGGGTTCCCTGCCCGGCCCTGCCTTTTGAAGGCATCCCTGCTCGTGCCTCAGTTTCCCCAAAATGGGTAAAAAAGCCCTCCCCGCTGCCCCCCCCATCCTGGGAATGATGCTCAGGCTCTGATCCAAGGTCAAGTGCAAGGTCTTGCCCCTGGGTGGGGGCAATTCCCAGCACAAATCCCAAACTGGGTGGAGAATGGTGCTTGCCAAAATAGGGGGGGGGGGATGCCAGGAAGGGGTTCCCTGCCCGGCTCTGCCTTTTGAAGGCATCGCTGCTCGTGCCTCAGTTTCCCCAAAATGGGTAAAAAAGCCCTCCCCGCTGACCCTCCCATCCTGGGAATGATGCTCAGGCTCTGATCCAAGGTCAAGTGCAAGGTCCTGCCCCTGGGTGGGGGTAATTCCCAGCACAAATCCCAAACTGGGTGGAGAATGGTTGGAGAGCAGCCCCCAGGAGAAGGACCTGGGGGTGTTGGGGGATGAGAAGCTCCACACGCCCCAGAAATGTGGGGTCACAGCCCAGAAAGTCCCCCCCCCCAGCACCCTGGGCTGCATCCCCAGCAGGGCCAGGGGGGGATTCTGCCCCTCTGCCCCGCTATGGGGAGACACCCCCCAGTGCTGCCTCCAGCCCTGGGGCCACCACCAGCAGAAGGACATGGAGCTGTTGGAGCGGGGCCAGAGGAGGCCCTGGAGATGCTGGGAGGGCTGGAGCCCCTCTGCTGGGAGGGGGGGCTGAGAGAGTTGGGGGGGGTGGGCCTGGAG
>NW_015091349.1:101201-102533 GCF_001431845.1 Calidris pugnax | reverse complement strand
GGGCTGGTGGCCACGGCAGGGCGAGCTGAGGTCAGCCCCGTTAATTGCCAGGCTGGGGAGGTGCCAGCCCAGGCGGGGAGATTAGGGCTTTGCTGACTGCAGCCTGGCACGGCCCCCCGAGCTGACACAGCTGGCATCAGCCTTGGCATGGCAAGGGGCTGCCTCGGCCCCCAGAAGCGGGGGGGGGACACAGGGAGCATCACCCCCCCACCCTACCCTGGGTAGCTTTGATCCCCTCCTTAGGTTTCCCTCCCCCCGGGGGATTCTTGCCAAAATAGGGGGGGGGGGATGCCAGGAAGGGGTTCCCTGCCCGGCTCTGCCTTTTGAAGGCATCGCTGCTCGTGCCTCAGTTTCCCCAAAATGGGTAAAAAAGCCCTCCCCGCTGCCCCCCCCATCCTGGGAATGATGCTCAGGCTCTGATCCAAGGTCAAGTGCAAGGTCTTGCCCCTGGGTGGGGGCAATTCCCAGCACAAATCCCAAACTGGGTGGAGAAAATGGCTGGAGAGCAGCCCCCAGGAAAAGGACCTGGGGGTGTTGGTGGATGAGAAGCTCCACACACCCCAGAAATGTGGGGTCACAACCCAGAAAGCCCCCCCCCAGCACCCTGGGCTGCATCCCCAGCAGGGAGAGGTGGGGGGGGGATTCTGCCCCTCTGCTCTGCTCTGGGGAGACCCCCCCAAGTGCTGCCTCCAGCTCTGGGGCCACCAACATCAGAAGGACATGGAGGCCACAGAGATGCTGGGAGGGCTGGAGCCCCTCTGCTGGGAGGGGGGCCTGAGAGAGTTGGGGGGGTTCAGCCTGGAGAAGAGAAGGCTCTGGGGAGACCTCAGAGCCCCTTCCAGTCCCTCAAGGGGCTCCAGGAGAGATGGGGAGGGACTCTGGATGAGGGAGGGGAGCCCTAGGAGGAGAAGGAACAGTTTTCAACCACAAATTAGGAGATGGAGCTGAGATTTGGGGAGGAAATTCTTCCCCCTGAGGGTGGTGAGAGCCTGGAACAGGTTGCCCCAGAGAAGCCGTGGCTGCCCCATCCCTGGAGGGGTTCAAGGGCAGGTTGGAGGGGGCTTGGAGCAACCTGGGCTGGTGGGAGGTGTCCCTGCCCATGGAGAGGGTTTGGAATGAGATGGTCTTTAAGGTCCTTTCCAACCCAAACCATCCCATGATCCTGTGCTGGGGGGTACCCAGCTGAGGACCCCATCCCTTACACCCCATGGAGGAGGCTTGGGTCCCCCCACAAGCAGCCCCAACCCACCTCCCTGGGCTGTATCCTTGGAGGAACCGCGTTCCTTAAGCGGCTTTAGGGGGATTATGGGCAGCCCCCTTGGCCCTTGCCCT
>NW_015091349.1:100493-100942 GCF_001431845.1 Calidris pugnax | reverse complement strand
GGGGGGGGGGGATGCCAGGAAGGGGTTCCCTGCCCGGCTCTGCCTTTTGAAGGCATCGCTGCTCGTGCCTCAGTTTCCCCAAAATGGGTAAAAAAGCCCTCCCCGCTGCCCCCCCCATCCTGGGAATGATGCTCAGGCTCTGATCCAAGGTCAAGTGCAAGGTCTTGCCCCTGGGTGGGGGCAATTCCCAGCACAAATCCCAAACTGGGTGGAGAAAATGGCTGGAGAGCAGCCCCCAGGAAAAGGACCTGGGGGTGTTGGTGGATGAGAAGCTCCACACACCCCAGAAATGTGGGGTCACAACCCAGAAAGCCCCCCCCCAGCACCCTGGGCTGCATCCCCAGCAGGGAGAGGTGGGGGGGGGATTCTGCCCCTCTGCTCTGCTCTGGGGAGACCCCCCCAAGTGCTGCCTCCAGCTCTGGGGCCACCAACATCAGAAGGACATGGAG
>NW_015091349.1:94235-99652 GCF_001431845.1 Calidris pugnax | reverse complement strand
ACGGTACCTCTTTACCCGCCGTCGTCTTCCTCCCTGCTCTCAGGCTTTGGCTACGGGAGAGGGGTTTGGATGAGACCTGGGGGTCCGACCAGAGCTCCTCATCCTCCGTCTCGCTCTCGTACCGCCGGTTGGCCATGGGGTAGCCTGGGGACAAGGGGACACCTGGTACCATCTCCCCCTGGCTAGAGACCCCCCCCCACGCATCACTCTGATTTTTTTTTTTCCCCAAAAACTCACCCAGCAGCCTGTGGTTCTCTTCTTCCTCCAGGTAGAGGGGGTCCTGGTAGTGCACGGGGGCTTCGTCGGGGATGGAGCGCAGGTCCTGCATGCTGAAGCTGCGGAGACGCCCGGCCAGCACCCCCTGGCTCTGAGGGGGGGGGTGGAAAAAACACACAAAGAATCATAGAACGGTCAAAGTTAGAAGGGACCTTAAAGATCATCAAGTTCCAACCCCCCTGCCCTGGGCAGGGACACCTCCCACCAGCCCAGGTTGCTCCAAGCCCCCTCCAACCTGCCCTTGAACCCCTCCAGGGATGGGGCAGCCACAGCTTCTCTGGGCAACCTGGGCCAGGCTCTCACCACCCTCCTACCAAAGAAGTTCTTCCCCACATCTCAGCCCCATCTCCCCTCTTTCAGTGTCAAACTCTTCCCCCTCCTCCTGGGGCCACAGAATAATTTGGGTTGGAATGGACCTTAAAGATCATCTGGGGGTTGGAACTCAAAGACCTTTGATGTCCCTTCCAACCCGAACCCTTCTATGATTCTATGATCTTGCTCCAAATCCGCTGCCCTGGGCATGGACACCTCCCACCAGCCCAGGTTGCTCCAAGCCCCCTCCAACCTGCCCTTGAACCCCTCCAGGGATGGAGTGGCCACAACAACCCCTCCAGGGATGGGGCAGCCACAGCTTCTCGGGGCAACCTGGGCCAGGCTCTCACCACCCTCCTACCAAAGAAGTTCTTCCCCACATCTCAGCCCCATCTCCCCTCTTTCAGTGTCAAACTCTTCCCCCTCCTCCTGGGGCCACAGAATAATTTGGGTTGGAATGGACCTTAAAGATCATCTGGGGGTTGGAACTCAAAGACCTTTGATCAGCCCCATCTCCCCTCTTTCAGTGTCAAACTCTTCCCCCTCCTCCTGGGGCCACAGAATAACAGAGGGGCTCCAGCCCTCTGAGCATCCTCATGTCCCACCTGGAGCCTTCTCTTCTCCAGGCTGAACCCTCCCAGCTCTCTCAGCTCGTCCTCTCATCCCTCTGAGCATCTTCGTGCCCCTCTGCTGGACCTGTCCAACAGCTCCACGTCCTTCCTGTGTTGAGGACCCCAAAGCTGGACACTACTCCAGGTGGGGTCTCACCAGAGCAGATCAGAGGGGTAGAACCCCCTCCCTGGCCCTACTGGCCACTCTTCTCTTGATGCAGCCCAGGATGGGGTTGGTTTTCTGGGCTACCAGCACCCACTGCTGGCTCCTATTGGAAGGGGCTCCAAGGTCTCCCTGGAGCCTTCTCTTCTCCAGGCTGAACCCTCCCAGCTCTCTCAGCTCGTCCTCTCATCCCTCTGAGCATCTTCGTGCCCCTCTGCTGGACCTGTCCAACAGCTCCACGTCCTTCCTGTGTTGAGGACCCCAAAGCTGGACACTACTCCAGGTGGGGTCTCACCAGAGCAGATCAGAGGGGTAGAACCCCCTCCCTGGCCCTACTGGCCACTCTTCTCTTGATGCAGCCCAGGATGGGGTTGGTTTTCTGGGCTACCAGCACCCACTGCTGGCTCCTGTGGAGCTTCTCGTCCACCAACACCCCCAAGTCCTTCTTCTCCTCCTGCTTTCTACTACCTCATCCCCTGCTCTGTATTGATAGCACAATCCCACCCCCCCACAGAAAAAAAAAAATCCACAAAAATAAACACCCCACAAAAAAAAATACAAAACACCCCACAAAAAAGGTGGAAATGATCCCTACGGGACCAAAAAACCCCCAAAGTAGGGGGCACCAGGGCGATGCAGTCCCACCAGGAATGGCTCTGCACCCAGACACCCCTCTCCTGCCACCCATACGGGGGTGGCAGTTTTCCCCACACCCCCCGGGGGCTGAAGCATCCCGAGGGATGAGGAGGAGCTTCATCCCGTTGCCGGTACCTTGGTGGCCGCCTGGATGGCTGCCGTGGCTGCTATGTTGAGGCCCTTCCTGCCGAAACGCACCATGGTTTCACACCAACGTTCCCTGGCCTGGATGATGAAGGTGTCGATCTCCTGATGGGATGGGACAACCGGGACTGAGTCTCCACGGCCGGGGGCACCACCACGGCCCGGGGGCACCACCACGGCCCGGGGGCATCACCACCACGGCCCCAGGGGCACCACCACCACGGCCCCAGGGGCACCACCACCACGGCCCCAGGGGCATCACCACCACGGCCCCAGGGGCATCACCACCACGGCCCCAGGGGCATCACCATGTCCTGGGACACCACCACGGCCCAGGACGACACCACCACAGCCCAGGGGCATCACCATGTCCTGGGACACCACCACAGCCCAGGACGACACCACCACAGCCCAGGGGCATCACCATGTCCTGGGACACCACCACGGCCCAGGGGCATCACCATGTCCTGGGACACCACCATGGCCCAGGGCATCACCATGTCCTGGGACACCACCACCACGGCCCAGGACGACACCACCACGGCCCAGGACGACACCACCACCGCGGCCCAGGACGACACCACCACCGCGGCCCAGGACGATGGGACGATCTCAGCACTCCCCCCCAAGGCACACAGGACCCCCCCCCAGGAGCCAGGAAGCCTACGGCCCAGGACGACACCACCACGGCCCAGGGGCATCACCACCACGGCCCAGGGTGATGGAACGATCTCAGCAACCCCCTCCCAAGGCACACAGGACCCCCCCAGAAGCCAGGCAGCCCTTACCTTCTCCTTGCGGGACAACGTGGGGTGCACGAATTTCCGGTAGAGGAGGCTGGCCCCCCGGGTGTAGGGGGAGAGCAACCAGATGACGAAGGCCATCTTCATCTCGTAGTAGAAGGGAAACCTGCCGGAGATCATAGAATGATCCAGGCTGGAAGGGACCTCCAAAGGTCATCTAGTGAGTGGGTGGGGGGGGAGAGAGAGAGGGGAGGTCTTTGGGGGGGCTCCCCCAAGGTGGCGTCCGTCCGTCCGCCCCCCAAACACACCCCCACCGTGGGGGTCTCACAGCCCATTTGGGGGGGGGGAATAGTGGCTTTAACGGGGTCCACAGCCCCATTATGTTGGGGACAAGAAGGTCCCTGGGGACACATTGAGGTCCCTAAGGGCAGGTTGATGTCCCCAGGGTGGCCCCCAAGGGCAGGTTGGGATCCCCAGGGGAAGGGACAAGAAGGTCCCTGGGGACACTTTGGGGTCCTCAGAGGCAGCTTGGAGTGCCCAAGGTGGGGACAAGGGGGTCCCGGGGACACGTTGAGGTCCCCAAGGGCAGATTGGGTTCCCCAGGGAGATGTTGAGTTCCTCAGGGAGATGTTGGGGTGCCCAGGGGAGGGGAGAAGGGGATCCCTGGGGGCACGTTGGGGTCCCCACGGGCCGGCTGGGATTCCCAGGGAGATGTTGGGGTCCCCAGGGGAGGGGAGAAGGGGATCCATGGGGCGCTAAAAAAAATTGTGGTTGGACTTGAGATGATCTCTGAGGTCCCTTACAACCACTACGATTCTGTGTAGTCCCACCTCCCTGCAGCCAGCAGGGACACCCCCAACCAACTCCCCCAACCAGCCAATTCTTTATCCACTCAACAGTCCACCCATCAAACCCTTGAGTTCCTCAGGGAGATGTTGGGGTCCCCAGGGGAGGGGAGAAGGGGATCCCTGGGGGCACGTTGGGGTCCCCACAGGCCGGTTGGCATTCCTAGGGAGATGTTGGGGTCTCCAGGGGAGGGGAGAAGGGGATCCATGGGGCGCTAAAAAAAAATTGTGGTTGGACTCGATGATCTCTGAGGTCCCCTCCAACCACTACGATTCTGTGTAGTCCCACCTCCCCGCAGACAGCAGGGACACCCCCAACCAACTCCCCCAACCAGCCAATTCTTTATCCACTCAACAGTCCACCCATCAAACCCATATCCCTCCAGTTTGGTGAGGAGGATGTTGTGAAGGACCATGTCAAAGACCCTACTGAAGTCCAGGTAGATCACGTCCATAGGTCATCCCTTATCTACTGACCTACTCACTCTATCCTAGAAGGTCCCCAGGTTAGTGAGATGAGGGGGGGTGGAAAAAAAACCACACAGGTGCCAGGGGGGGTTTCCAAGGGCACGTCCTCCTCCATTCCATCCACCCGGGGACCCCAACCAGACCCTGCTCCCCCCAACCCTCACCAGGAGATGAGAAGGTCGGTGAGGGGGGGTTTCCAAGGGCACGTCCTCCTCCATTCCATCCACCCGGGGACCCCAACCAGACCCTCCTCCCCCCAACCCTCACCAGGAGATGAGGAGGTCGGTGAAGGTCTCCGTGGCTGTGAAGAGGGCGAAGACGATCCAGTACATCATCCAGCGGACCTGCGGGGGGGTTGGTGGGGGCAAACTGGTCAATCTGGGACTGGAGCCCAGGAAGGAGCTCCCCCCATCCCTTCCCGACCCCCCCCCAACTCACGTATTCCCGGATATTTTTGGTCTTCACGGCCTTGTAGGAAGCGTAAGCCGGGTAGAGCATCCCAAAAACCAGCCTGTAGCGGAGAGGGGGGGTGAGGCACGTTGGCCACCACACGTAGAGCATCAGCAGGGTGGAATAACACAACCGCCCCCCCCAGGGGCGCAGTTTGGCTTTGAGCCCCCCCAAAAAAGTCATCCCGGCCCCGGGGAACCCGTCAGGAACCATCCGGGAAGGGGAGAACTGGGCCACCTCCCTCCCAGAGAACTCGCCCACCCTCAACGGGGACCGGCCCGACCTGTCGAGGCAGAGGTTGGGATGCTCCCGCCGGAGGGATGCTCCGTGCCACCCCCTTCCCCCCCCCTCCGTGGGCGAGGTGGCAACCCCAAAGGCGCAGTTGGTGGCCCGGTGACACCCGGTGAAGTGGCCCCAGTAGGTGACTTCCCCAGGGAAGGGAAATCACCTGCCCCCCCACCTCCTTCACCCCCCAAACCTCCACCACAGCGTGGCATCGCGGCTGCCTTCACCCCCTGGCACCCCCCAACCCAAGGATGGGGCCAACCCCCCAGCCCCATGCCCACGGGCACGCTTGGCTACCACCCACCCAGCCCAGGTAGCCAAAGGGTGGGAGGGGAAAGCCAAGGGAGAACAAGCGGGCCCCGGGGGTGGCAAGGATCGGGCCCCAGGGGTGGCAAGGATCCAAGGGCAAACTCGCCCTCCCCTTGGGATGGACAGGGGGCCACCAGCGGCTCCAGGCCACTCGCCCAGCTCCGGGAGGGGGGGG
>NW_015091349.1:84597-93983 GCF_001431845.1 Calidris pugnax | reverse complement strand
CCGCGACGGTAACGAACGAGTTGAATCCCGCAGCCACCGGTTCCGCGCATGCGCGGTTGAGAGGGAGCGGACCCCCTCCCACCGCTCTTAAAGGGGCAACGGCGGGCCTTAAGACGGCAATGGCGGCTCTTAAAAGGGCACCGGCCGCTCTTAAAAGGGTAGAGGCGGCTCTTAAAAGGGCAAGTGAAGAGGTGGGACCCGGAGTTTTCCGCCATCAAAATTAAAGACTAGGTTGGGAGGGAACTTTTGGATCATCGAGTCCAACGCTGCCCAAGCCACCAATAAATCCATGTCGCTCAGCACCACGTCTGCCCGGCTTTGAAAACCCTCCAGGGATGGTGACTCCACTTCTTCCCCTGGGGCAGCCTCCTCCAAGGTTTGAAAACCCTTTTGGCGACGAATTTTTTTCCTAATACCCATCCCAAACCTCCTCTGGCACAACCTGAGGCCGTTTCCTCTCCTCCTACCACTTGTAACTCGGGAGAAGAGACCACCACATCACCCCCCCCCCAATAAACCCCTTTCAGAGGAGGGCAAAAAATCATTGGGTTTGTATTATTGTGTTTTTTACCGGCAGGGAAAGCCCCTTCGCGTGGTGCTGAGGGCTTCATTCTGGTTTTGGAGGGGGTCTTTTTGTGATATTCGGCTGGAGGCACATGGTACCGAGGGAGAAAAAGGGCAGGGAGGGAAGAGCTGTGGGATGTGAGGGTTTGGGCGGAGGTTGGGAACGCTGGCGGGTCATGCCAAGGCAGTCAGATGGGCTGGCACCACCCCGGGAGGTGTTGATTCAGCGGGGTTTGCCCTCAGCTGCTGCGAAATTCCCTTCCTGGGCCTGGCCTCACCTGGGTTTACATGTGCTCTTAACCTTAAACACCCGCTGGGATGGGGCCAGGGCTCTGCGGCAGGCACCGAGCGGGCACCGAGCCCTGCAGGATGCTCAGGAGAAAACAAAACCTCCTCCTCCTTCTTCCTGGCACCGAAACAGGCCTCAGAGTCCTCTCTGCTGGACCTGGCATCACCTCGCTGGGCTACTTTCCCCCTCGGCCCTGCATCCCCCATCAGTGGTCCAGGGCACCCCCGGCTCCTCTATCCTGGTCGTGTTCACTTTTGGGGTGCCAGCACCCCTCTGCCCTCCTCCCACCTGCCTTTAAAATCCACCCTGTGGGGAAACTGAGGCAGAGAAGCCTGGCAATGCCCTGCTGCGGCACCGGTTAGAGCTTGGGGGGGGGCTGCATCAGGGAAGGGAGTGATATTTTCCTGTAGCCCCCCCCGAGGTCAAACCCTGCTCCCCAAAACCGGCCGTGCCCCGGAGGTGCCTCTTACCTTGGAGAGGATCTTTATTTTGTGAGCTTAATTGGTGGTTTTTCACATGCAATATTAATATACCTGGGGGCCAGGGCTCTGCGGCGGGCACCGAGCGGGCACCCAGCCCTGCAGGATGCTCAGGAGAAAACAGAACCTCCTCCTCCTCCTTCCTGGCACCAGAGCAAGGCTCAGAGTCCTCTCTGGAGGACCTGGCATGGACCTGGCATCACCTCACTGGGCTACTTTCCCCCTCGGCCCTGCATCCCCCATCAGTGGTCCAGGGCACCCCCAGCTCCTCTATCCTGGTCGTGTTCACTTTTGGGGTGCCAGCACCCCTCTACCCTCCTCCCACCTGCCTTTAAAATCTGCCCAGTGGGGAAACTGAGGCAGAGAAGCCTGGCAATGCCCTGCTGCGGCACCGGTTAGAGCTTGGGGGGGGGGCTGCACCAGGGAAAGGAGTGATATTTTCCTGTAGCAACCCCTGAGGTCAAACCCTACTCCCCAAAACCGGCCGTGCCCCGGAGGTGCCTCTTACCTTGGAGAGGATTTTTATTTGTGAGCTTAATTGGTGGTTTTTCACATGCAATATTAATATACCTGGGGGCCAGGGAAATGCTCCCCTGGAAAACCAGCCGGGCGGCTGCTGGAACGGCCTGGGGGTGCAGCAAAAATCCAGCTGGGACTCCCCTCCCTGGGGAAACACCTCCCTCTTCCCCTTCCCCAGCCGTAGCCAGAGGCGTCTGCAGCCCAAAAAAAAAGCAGGCAAGCCATGTGCAGGGCTTGGAGGACCCTAAAAGAAGGGGTTCCCCCATCCTGGGCTCGGTGGGGGACGCTTGTGTTATGGGACGCTGGCTCGAGCAGGACCCCCGGGCAGGAGGACACCAGCCGTGGGTGGGCACAGGGTGGCCGTGGGCAGACACAGACAGGGCTGGGTGTCACAGTGTGTTTATTGTGGGGAACGTTTGGGTGGGCACTGGGTGGGCACGTACACCTCGGGTGCTGCTGGGACACGCTGGGTCCTGCCCGGTGGTGACTCCACTTCTTCCCCTGGGGCAGCCTCCTCCAAGGTTTGAAAACCCTTTTGGCGACGAATTTTTTTCCTAATACCCATCCCAAACCTCCTCTGGCACAACCTGAGGCCGTTTCCTCTCCTCCTACCACTTGTAACTCGGGAGAAGAGACCACCACATCACCCCCCCCCCAATAAACCCCTTTCAGAGGAGGGCAAAAAATCATTGGGTTTGTATTATTGTGTTTTTTACCGGCAGGGAAAGCCCCTTCGCGTGGTGACGGGGGCTTCATTCTGGTTTTGGAGGGGGTCTTTTTGTGATATTCGGCTGGAGGCACATGGTACCGAGGGAGAAAAAGGGCAGGGAGGGAAGAGCTGTGGGATGTGAGGGTTTGGGCGGAGGTTGGGAACGCTGGCGGGTCATGCCAAGGCAGTCAGATGGGCTGGCACCACCCCGGGAGGTGTTGATTCAGCGGGGTTTGCCCTCAGCTGCTGCGAAATTCCCTTCCTGGGCCTGGCCTCACCTGGGTTTACATGTGCTCTTAACCTTAAACACCCGCTGGGATGGGGCCAGGGCTCTGCGGCAGGCACCGAGCGGGCACCGAGCCCTGCAGGATGCTCAGGAGAAAACAAAACCTCCTCCTCCTTCTTCCTGGCACCGAAACAGGCCTCAGAGTCCTCTCTGCTGGACCTGGCATCACCTCGCTGGGCTACTTTCCCCCTCGGCCCTGCATCCCCCATCAGTGGTCCAGGGCACCCCCGGCTCCTCTATCCTGGTCGTGTTCACTTTTGGGGTGCCAGCACCCCTCTGCCCTCCTCCCACCTGCCTTTAAAATCCACCCTGTGGGGAAACTGAGGCAGAGAAGCCTGGCAATGCCCTGCTGCGGCACCGGTTAGAGCTTGGGGGGGGGCTGCATCAGGGAAGGGAGTGATATTTTCCTGTAGCCCCCCCCGAGGTCAAACCCTGCTCCCCAAAACCGGCCGTGCCCCGGAGGTGCCTCTTACCTTGGAGAGGATCTTTATTTTGTGAGCTTAATTGGTGGTTTTTCACATGCAATATTAATATACCTGGGGGCCAGGGCTCTGCGGCGGGCACCGAGCGGGCACCCAGCCCTGCAGGATGCTCAGGAGAAAACAGAACCTCCTCCTCCTCCTTCCTGGCACCAGAGCAAGGCTCAGAGTCCTCTCTGGAGGACCTGGCATGGACCTGGCATCACCTCACTGGGCTACTTTCCCCCTCGGCCCTGCATCCCCCATCAGTGGTCCAGGGCACCCCCAGCTCCTCTATCCTGGTCGTGTTCACTTTTGGGGTGCCAGCACCCCTCTACCCTCCTCCCACCTGCCTTTAAAATCTGCCCAGTGGGGAAACTGAGGCAGAGAAGCCTGGCAATGCCCTGCTGCGGCACCGGTTAGAGCTTGGGGGGGGGGCTGCACCAGGGAAAGGAGTGATATTTTCCTGTAGCAACCCCTGAGGTCAAACCCTACTCCCCAAAACCGGCCGTGCCCCGGAGGTGCCTCTTACCTTGGAGAGGATTTTTATTTGTGAGCTTAATTGGTGGTTTTTCACATGCAATATTAATATACCTGGGGGCCAGGGCTCTGCGGCGGGCACCGAGCGGGCACCCAGCCCTGCAGGATGCTCAGGAGAAAACAGAACCTCCTCCTCCTCCTTCCTGGCACCAGAGCAAGGCTCAGAGTCCTCTCTGGAGGACCTGGCATGGACCTGGCATCACCTCACTGGGCTACTTTCCCCCTCGGCCCTGCATCCCCCATCAGTGGTCCAGGGCACCCCCAGCTCCTCTATCCTGGTCGTGTTCACTTTTGGGGTGCCAGCACCCCTCTACCCTCCTCCCACCTGCCTTTAAAATCTGCCCAGTGGGGAAACTGAGGCAGAGAAGCCTGGCAATGCCCTGCTGCGGCACCGGTTAGAGCTTGGGGGGGGGCTGCATCAGGGAAGGGAGTGATATTTTCCTGTAGCCCCCCCCGAGGTCAAACCCTGTGGGCTGGCACCACCCCGGGAGGTGTTGATTCAGCGGGGTTTGCCCTCAGCTGCTGCGAAATTCCCTTCCTGGGCCTGGCCTCACCTGGGTTTACATGTGCTCTTAACCTTAAACACCCGCTGGGATGGGGCCAGGGCTCTGCGGCAGGCACCGAGCGGGCACCGAGCCCTGCAGGATGCTCAGGAGAAAACAAAACCTCCTCCTCCTTCTTCCTGGCACCGAAACAGGCCTCAGAGTCCTCTCTGCTGGACCTGGCATCACCTCGCTGGGCTACTTTCCCCCTCGGCCCTGCATCCCCCATCAGTGGTCCAGGGCACCCCCGGCTCCTCTATCCTGGTCGTGTTCACTTTTGGGGTGCCAGCACCCCTCTGCCCTCCTCCCACCTGCCTTTAAAATCCACCCTGTGGGGAAACTGAGGCAGAGAAGCCTGGCAATGCCCTGCACACCCGCTGGGATGGGGCCAGGGCTCTGCGGCAGGCACCGAGCGGGCACCGAGCCCTGCAGGATGCTCAGGAGAAAACAGAACCTCCTCCTCCTTCTTCCTGGCACCGAAACAGGCCTCAGAGTCCTCTCTGCTGGACCTGGCATCACCTCGCTGGGCTACTTTCCCCCTCGGCCCTGCATCCCCCATCAGTGGTCCAGGGCACCCCCGGCTCCTCTATCCTGGTCGTGTTCACTTTTGGGGTGCCAGCACCCCTCTGCCCTCCTCCCACCTGCCTTTAAAATCCACCCTGTGGGGAAACTGAGGCAGAGAAGCCTGGCAATGCCCTGCTGCGGCACCGGTTAGAGCTTGGGGGGGGGCTGCATCAGGGAAGGGAGTGATATTTTCCTGTAGCCCCCCCCGAGGTCAAACCCTGCTCCCCAAAACCGGCCGTGCCCCGGAGGTGCCTCTTACCTTGGAGAGGATCTTTATTTTGTGAGCTTAATTGGTGGTTTTTCACATGCAATATTAATATACCTGGGGGCCAGGGCTCTGCGGCGGGCACCGAGCGGGCACCCAGCCCTGCAGGATGCTCAGGAGAAAACAGAACCTCCTCCTCCTCCTTCCTGGCACCAGAGCAAGGCTCAGAGTCCTCTCTGGAGGACCTGGCATGGACCTGGCATCACCTCACTGGGCTACTTTCCCCCTCGGCCCTGCATCCCCCATCAGTGGTCCAGGGCACCCCCAGCTCCTCTATCCTGGTCGTGTTCACTTTTGGGGTGCCAGCACCCCTCTACCCTCCTCCCACCTGCCTTTAAAATCTGCCCAGTGGGGAAACTGAGGCAGAGAAGCCTGGCAATGCCCTGCTGCGGCACCGGTTAGAGCTTGGGGGGGGGGCTGCACCAGGGAAAGGAGTGATATTTTCCTGTAGCAACCCCTGAGGTCAAACCCTACTCCCCAAAACCGGCCGTGCCCCGGAGGTGCCTCTTACCTTGGAGAGGATTTTTATTTGTGAGCTTAATTGGTGGTTTTTCACATGCAATATTAATATACCTGGGGGCCAGGGAAATGCTCCCCTGGAAAACCAGCCGGGCGGCTGCTGGAACGGCCTGGGGGTGCAGCAAAAATCCAGCTGGGACTCCCCTCCCTGGGGAAACACCTCCCTCTTCCCCTTCCCCAGCCGTAGCCAGAGGCGTCTGCAGCCCAAAAAAAAAGCAGGCAAGCCATGTGCAGGGCTTGGAGGACCCTAAAAGAAGGGGTTCCCCCATCCTGGGCTCGGTGGGGGACGCTTGTGTTATGGGACGCTGGCTCGAGCAGGACCCCCGGGCAGGAGGACACCAGCCGTGGGTGGGCACAGGGTGGCCGTGGGCAGACACAGACAGGGCTGGGTGTCACAGTGTGTTTATTGTGGGGAACGTTTGGGTGGGCACTGGGTGGGCACGTACACCTCGGGTGCTGCTGGGACACGCTGGGTCCTGCCCGGCAGTGGGACACGGGCAGAGGGAGCTCTGGACATGGCACGGAGGGGGATGGGAGAGGGCTAGCCCTGCTTCTGCGGGTGGCATCCTGCCAGCCCAGAGCATCCTGCTGGTCTCGAGCACCCCGTCCTCCTCAGGGCATCCCATCCTCCTCAAGGTATCCCATCTGCGTCCTCCTCAAGGCATCCCATCCTCCTCAGGGCATCCCATCTGCATCCTCCTCAGGGCATCACACTGGCCTCGAGCATCCCATCCTCCTCAGGGCATCCCATCAGCTCCCTCCTCAGAGCATCCCACCCACACTGGGCACCCCATCGTCCTCAGGGCACCCCATCCACATCCTCCTTGGAGCATCCACCTGGCCTTGAGCATCATCCTCCTCAGGGCATCCCATCCTCCTCAGGACGTCCCATCCACACCCTCCTCAGAGCATCCCACCCACTTTGGGCACCCCATCATCCTCAGGGCACCTCATCCACATCCTCCTCAGAGCATCACACTGGCCTTGAGCATCATCCTCCTCAGGGCATCCCATCCACATCCTCCTTGGAGCATCCCATTGGCCTCGAGCATCATTGTCCTCAGGACACCCCATCCACATCCACCTCGGAGCATCCCACCCACTTTGGGCACCCCATCCTCCTCAGGGCATCCCATCCACATCCTCCTTGGAGCATCCCATTGGCCTCAAGCATCATTGTCCTCCTCAGGGCATCCCATCCACATCCTCCTTGGAGCATCCCATTGGCCTCAAGCATCATTGTCCTCCTTAGGGCAGCCCATCCACATCCTCCTCAGAGCATCACACTGGCCTCGAGAACCCCATCCTCCTCAGGGCACCCCATCCACACCCACCTTGGAGCATCCCACCCACTTTGGGCACCCCGTCCTCCTCAGGGCATCCCATCCACACCCTCCTCAGAGCATCCCACCCACCTTGGAGCATCCCATCATCCCGGGAGCACCCCAGGGTCCCAGGAGCACCCCATCCAGCCCTGCCCATGCACATCCCTCTCCTGTGCCCCCAGCCCTCCCTGCCACAAGCCTCCAGCCCATTGCCTGTCCCCCCCCCAGCCCTGCCAGCCCCCCCAGTGCCACAGAGCTGGTACCCAAGGACATCGCTCTGCATGGTCAAGGGCATCCCACCCTCCTGCCCGCATCCCACGGGATGCTGGATGGGGAGGCTGTGGGGGCTGCAAAACTGGGAGGACCCGGGAGGAGGTGGGAAACTGAAGCTCATGGCTTCCCCCAGCAAGCCGTGGGGCTGGGTGCTGCCCTGGGGTGGGTGAAGATGGGGAGAAGAAGAGGGGGTGGTGGTGGCACCGGGCTGGGACCACAGGGCAGGGCTGCAGGCAGGAGGAAGGGGGTGGTGGGCGCATGCGTGTCCTCAGGCTCTCAGGGTTGGGGATTGGGGGGAAAGGCAAGAGCTGTTGACCCCCACGGGCAACCTGGGCTCTCCATCCTCGCCTAGAGGCTGAGGTCCACCACCACGTGCCGGTAGACCAACGTGTTGGCCTTGAAGCTGGGAGCCAAGAGGAGCTGGACGTCAGACGCCGGCACGTAGCGGAAAGCCCGGGGGGCCTGAACCGAGAGCTCCTGGAACTTGACGAATTTCTGCTTCTCCTCTTCCCACAGGTAGACGTGGGTGAAGGAGAAGTCACTGCCCAGGGCCAGGTACTGCCGTTGCTCCACCAAGAAGGGCTGCATCACCATGGAGCCGCGGGACGGCAGCGTCTGGAGCTCCACGAAGCGCTGCCCTTCCCACCTCACCACCTTGGAGTCGCCGATGTAGCGGCTGAGGCAGAGGAACTGGTCCCTCTTCACCTTGAAGTGCTTCACCATCTGCACGTCCAACATCTCCCCCACCTCCCCCTGAGGGACGAATTGCTTCTGCGCCCGGTTCCACTGGTAGATGACGGGGGCTTGGGAGCTGCTGGAGATGATCAGCCGGGGTTTGCCCTCGTTCTCCACGTACTCCACGTCGGTGTCGCGGTGCCAGGCGTGGAGGGCTTGGTGGGAGTAGAAACCGTTCTGGTTGAGGCGGTAGAGGCTGGTGGAACCCGCCTTGGAGCTGTCGGCGATGACGAAGTACCAGTCGCCTTCGATCTGGAAGGCTTCGATGTCGTTGGGCTTGCGGGTCTTCTGGCTGTCGATGTCCTGGATCTTGATGAACTTGTCCACGGCGGTGTCCCAGCGGTAGATGTAGGAGCCACCAAAGAGTTGGGCCACCACCACGTACAGCTGGTCCTGGGCCACGATGGGCTTGCAGTGCACGGCCGAGTGAGCTGCCCGGGCAGGACCACGTCACCTTGGGGTTGTTTCCTCCTCCAATCCCCCCCCAAAAATGGATATGGGGGTGGTGGTGGTGGTCCCAACCCTAGGATGCCTTACCAGGGATGCGGTCGAAGTCACGCAGCTTGCGCTCCACGTAGTCCCACTTGAGGATGGCACAACTGCTGGCACTGGGCTGTGCCAGGGCGACGTAGAGGTCGCTGGCGTAGGTGAAGGGCTCGGCCGACACCGACTGGAAGGGCAGGACCTGGTGGACCACGAAATCTGGTGGGGGAGAAGCGGTGGTGAAGAAGGGTCCGGCCACCCAACTGGGTGTGTTGGGGGGCGGGTGATGGGTGGCCGGGGTCCCCTTACCCGTGGTGATGCACTGGAAGTCACCCAGTGCCAGGTCCCGGATCCGTTGGCCCTCAAATTGCCCGGGGCTACTGCAGAAGACGGCGGGGACGGTGGTGTTGGTGCTCTCCAGCCACTCCACCAGCCACTTGATCTTGCAGTCGCAGGCCAGCGTGTTGCCCCGAAGGTCCCTGCCGAGGATGGCACCCCGTCACATCCTCCATGACACAACACCCAGCACCCAAACCCCCCAAAACCAGGGGTATCACCCTCTCCCTGGTTGTCCCCAGAGCTGGGATGGTCTTACAGGTCACTCAAGATGTCCAGCGGCTTGAAGAGACCCCGAGGCAACGTCTGCAGGTTATTGTTGGCCAAGGACCTGAATGGGGAGTGGGAGGGTGGTGGTGGTGGGGGGACAGGGGAGGTGACACAGCCCTGGCCACCCTGAGGGTGTGAGGACCATCCTCCATGTCCCCAGGGACCCCCCTCATCCTCCAGGTACTCACAGGTGGGTCAGGGACTTGAGCCCACGGAAAGTGGCCTTGGAG
>NW_015091349.1:64264-66859 GCF_001431845.1 Calidris pugnax | reverse complement strand
CCTTGGAGCATCCCACCCACTTTGGGCACCCCATCCTCCTCAGGGCATCCCATCCACATCCTCCTTGGAGCATCCTGCTGGCCTCGAGCATCCCATCCTCCTCAGGGCATCCCATCCACACCCTCCTCAGAGCATCCCACCCACCTTGGAGCATCCCATCATCCCGGGAGCACCCCAGGGTCCCAGGAGCACCCCATCCAGCCCTGCCCATGCACATCCCTCTCCTGTGCCCCCAGCCCTCCCTGCCACAAGCCTCCAGCCCATTGCCTGTCCCCCCCCCAGCCCTGCCAGCCCCCCCAGTGCCACAGAGCTGGTACCCAAGGACATCGCTCTGCATGGTCAAGGGCATCCCACCCTCCTGCCCGCATCCCACGGGATGCTGGATGGGGAGGCTGTGGGGGCTGCAAAACTGGGAGGACCCGGGAGGAGGGGGGAAACTGAAGCTGGTGGCTTCCCCCAGCAAGCCGTGGGGCTGGGTGCTGCCCTGGGGTGGGTGAAGATGGGGAGAAGAAGAGGGGGTGGTGGTGGCACCGGGCTGGGACCACAGGGCAGGGCTGCAGGCAGGAGGAAGGGGGTGGTGGGCGCATGCGTGTCCTCAGGCTCTCAGGGTTGGGGACTGGGGGGAAAGGCAAGAGCTGTTGACCCCCACGGGCAACCTGGGCTCTCCATCCTCGCCTAGAGGCTGAGGTCCACCACCACGTGCCGGTAGACCAACGTGTTGGCCTTGAAGCTGGGAGCCAAGAGGAGCTGGACGTCAGACGCCGGCACGTAGCGGAAAGCCCGGGGGGCCTGAACCGAGAGCTCCTGGAACTTGACGAATTTCTGCTTCTCCTCTTCCCACAGGTAGACGTGGGTGAAGGAGAAGTCACTGCCCAGGGCCAGGTACTGCCGTTGCTCCACCAAGAAGGGCTGCATCACCATGGAGCCGCGGGACGGCAGCGTCTGGAGCTCCACGAAGCGCTGCCCTTCCCACCTCACCACCTTGGAGTCGCCGATGTAGCGGCTGAGGCAGAGGAACTGGTCCCTCTTCACCTTGAAGTGCTTCACCATCTGCACGTCCAGCATCTCCCCCACCTCCCCCTGAGGGACGAATTGCTTCTGCGCCCGGTTCCACTGGTAGATGACGGGGGCTTGGGAGCTGCTGGAGATGATCAGCCGGGGTTTGCCCTCGTTCTCCACGTACTCCACGTCGGTGTCGCGGTGCCAGGCGTGGAGGGCTTGGTGGGAGTAGAAACCGTTCTGGTTGAGGCGGTAGAGGCTGGTGGAACCCGCCTTGGAGCTGTCGGCGATGACGAAGTACCAGTCGCCTTCGATCTGGAAGGCTTCGATGTCGTTGGGCTTGCGGGTCTTCTGGCTGTCGATGTCCTGGATCTTGATGAACTTGTCCACGGCGGTGTCCCAGCGGTAGATGTAGGAGCCACCAAAGAGTTGGGCCACCACCACGTACAGCTGGTCCTGGGCCACGATGGGCTTGCAGTGCACGGCCGAGTGAGCTGCCCGGGCAGGACCACGTCACCTTGGGGTTGTTTCCTCCTCCAATCCCCCCCCAAAAATGGATATGGGGGTGGTGGTGGTGGTCCCAACCCTAGGATGCCTTACCAGGGATGCGGTCGAAGTCACGCAGCTTGCGCTCCACGTAGTCCCACTTGAGGATGGCACAACTGCTGGCACTGGGCTGTGCCAGGGCAACGTAGAGGTCGCTGGCGTAGGTGAAGGGCTCGGCCGACACCGACTGGAAGGGCAGGACCTGGTGGACCACGAAATCTGGTGGGGGAGAAGCGGTGGTGAAGAAGGGTCCGGCCACCCAACTGGGTGTGTTGGGGGGCGGGTGATGGGTGGCCGGGGTCCCCTTACCCGTGGTGATGCACTGGAAGTCACCCAGTGCCAGGTCCCGGATCCGTTGGCCCTCAAATTGCCCGGGGCTACTGCAGAAGACGGCGGGGACGGTGGTGTTGGTGCTCCCCAGCCACTCCACCAGCCACTTGATCTTGCAGTCGCAGGCCAGCGTGTTGCCCCGAAGGTCCCTGCCGAGGATGGCACCCCGTCACATCCTCCATGACACAACACCCAGCACCCAAACCCCCCAAAACCAGGGGTATCACCCTCTCCCTGGTTGTCCCCAGAGCTGGGATGGTCTTACAGGTCACTCAAGATGTCCAGCGGCTTGAAGAGACCCCGAGGCAACGTCTGCAGGTTATTGTTGGCCAAGGACCTGAATGGGGAGTGGGAGGGTGGTGGTGGTGGGGGGACAGGGGAGGTGACACAGCCCTGGCCACCCTGAGGGTGTGAGGACCATCCTCCATGTCCCCAGGGACCCCCCTCATCCTCCAGGTACTCACAGGTGGGTCAGGGACTTGAGCCCACGGAAAGTGGCCTTGGAGAGCGCTTGGATGTCGTTGTTCTCGATGAACCTGGGGTGGGAGGAGATGGTGGCACTGTCCCCTGTGGGTCACAGCCCCCACACACCCCCTCCCCAAGCTTTTTCCCCCCCCACACATCCCTGTCCCCCATCCCACGCACAGGTACTGGAGGTGCGAGAGGCCGGCGAAGGCGTTGTCCCCGATCAACGTGAACTTGTTGGAGTTGAGGAGGCTG
>NW_015091349.1:63414-64254 GCF_001431845.1 Calidris pugnax | reverse complement strand
CCTTCAGAGGGGGGGACAGAAAGGCGGGGGGGTTGTCCACCACCCCCCCTGTCCCCCCCCTCAATACCCCTCAGCATCACCCCTGTGTGTGCCCCCCACTCCCTGGGGAGAGGTGCTGGGCAGGGGGAGAGCAGCCCCAGGAGGAATCCTGCCCCTTTAGGGGGGTGACACGGAGGGGGCAAGATGAGTATCTGGGGCTGGCACCCACCCCACACATTGTCCCCACCCCACACGTGTCCCCACCCCTGGCACGAGTGTCTATGGACACACACACACACGCACACGTGTGTGCACACACGTGCCCCCGTGCCCCTACACGGCTCCCGTGTGTCACTGTGTCCCCACGGCCAAGCTCCAGGACCTGCCAGCCCTGTCCCCTTGGGGCTCTGGTCCCCAAGGTCACGGCAGACGGGCTCCCTCCATCCCTGATGGATGGCTGCCTGCGCCAGGAGACCTGCCACCGCCGCAGGACAACGGGGGGGACCGGTCCTGGGGTGTCCCCAACCCGCTCCTTCCCCCCAGAGACCCCCACCCTGCCCGTACCCCACACTGCCACGCGTTGTCCCCCCATGCAGCACAAAGAAAGAGGCTGTCCCTGCCACCCCAGGGCAGGCAGGGGTCCCTGCACCTCGGGATGTGATCTGCTCCCTGTCCCCATCCCTGTCCCCACCCCTGTCCCCATCCCTGCTGTTTCGGGTGTGAAGATGCTCAGCAGGGGAGTGTGTGGCGTGGAGGGGAAGCTCTCTTGGAGCAAAGCCCCCTCTCCATCGCATCAGCCCCAACACAAACTGCTTGGAGAACTACATGTAGCTCGGGGGTGTGGGGGGGAGATAGGCCCCA
>NW_015091349.1:62265-63145 GCF_001431845.1 Calidris pugnax | reverse complement strand
CCCTCTGCAGCTCCATCACGCCCTGGCCTAACCCTGCTCTTTTCCCGGGAGCTGCTCCTCCTCTTCTTCCCGCTGCCGAAACCTTTTCCTTTCCTTCTTCCCGGGGGATTTCAGCGGGGAAGGGAATGGGAGGAGGGGAGGAAGGAGGGGAGGAAGGCTGCCGGCATCCCAGCCTCCCCTCCGCAGCAGCAGCGCAGCGGGAAGGAGGGAGGGAGGGAGGGATGCGGTTGAGTGACAGCAGGAGCATCCCTCTGGATGGACGGACAGACAGACGGGCGTGCAAACACAGCAGGGGGTGTGTGTGTGTGTGTGTGTGCACACTACTGAGGATGGAGATGGAGCTGGAGGAAGGGGGGACACACACACACACAACTGGGAGCACTGGGATGGGGGGCCAGGGAAGATGCCACCCCGAAGCTTCACCCACGCCAGCTCCGTCCCTCCCGTCCCAGGCACCGCGTTCCCGGCCAACAATGAGCCCATCCAGCTCCATCCCCACACCCCGGGGGGCAGGGGGGGGGCTGCCCCACAGCTGCCCGTGCACCAGGCTGCAGGAGGGGGGGGACACACACAACCAGGGGTGCAGCCCCCCTGGGACACACATGCTAAGGGGGAGACGGGCGTGCAAACACAGCAGGGGGTGTGTGTGTGTGTGTGTGTGCACACTACTGAGGATGGAGATGGAGCTGGAGGAAGGGGGGGGACACACACACACAACTGGGAGCACTGGGATGGGGGGCCAGGGAAGATGCCACCCCGAAGCTTCACCCACGCCAGCTCCGTCCCTCCCGTCCCAGGCACCGCGTTCCCGGCCAACAATGAGCCCATCCAGCTCCATCCCCACACCCCGGGGGGCAGGGGGGGGGCTGCCCCACAGCTG
>NW_015091349.1:60511-62159 GCF_001431845.1 Calidris pugnax | reverse complement strand
CCACCCTGGGGTCCCTATAAATGCCCCCCAGCTCCATCTGGCAAAGGGACAGGAGCCACGCAGCGAGGGAGGACGAGATGGACGGCAGCTCCAAAGAGGCGCTGATGGAGGAGGCACCTCCGGTAAGGAGCACCCACCACCCCACCCTGGGGGGGACCATGTGGGGCTGAGCCCCCCATTACCTTCCCCAGCCCCCCCACACCGGGGGGCTCAACCGGGTTTGGTCCCCTTGATGTCCCCAGAGGTACACGGCCTCCCCCCGCCTGCCCTGCATCCCCCACCAGCTCAAGTGCCTCCTCATCGTGGTGGTGGTGGTGGTGGTCCTGGTGGTGGTCATCGTCGCCTTCCTCCTCCTGGGGCTGCACATCACCGAGACACACGCCGAAACGGTGAGGGCAGCACAAGGGACACCCATGGTGTGACACCAGGGATGTCACCAGCTCCTGGCACTTTGTAGGGATGGGGTTTAGACCCCCCCCATTAATGCTCCTTGAACCTTCTCCCCTTCTTCCTTCTGCCCGGCAGGTCTTGAGAATGACCATCCATGGTCTGGACGGCGAAGGGACCCCCCAACACCTCTCCATGAGCAAGAAGGAGAGGACGGGGACGTTCGCCGTGCGGGATGGTCTCAACGCCACCGCCGTGGTGGTGTACAACTACAGCAAGGTGCCCCCCATCCCGGGGAAGAGGGGGGAGATGGGGGGCAGGATGGTGGCAGAGGGGACAGAGGGGCTGAGCTGACCCCGGGGTGTCTCTGCAAAACAGCTGCTGGTGGGCTACAGGTCCTGGCGTCACCGCGCCTGCTACGTCACCCGCGTGGACAAGGACAACATCCCTGGGCTAGATGCCATCACCGAGACCTTCCACCATCGGCTGGTGAGTGGTGGCCACCCTAGAAGAAGGGGGTGGGCTTCCCAGCCTGATCCCTGCATCCCAGGCAGCCAGGGGCAAGTGGCAACCATCCGTTGGATGGATGGCTAGCAGCAGCCAAGGGTGGTAGCCATCCCCCCCCCCGTTTCTCTGTCCCACAGGCTGAGGTGAAGGAGGATGGGGACAACGCCATGCCCTTGGCCGACCGCTCCATCTTGGGCACCACCATGAACATCCTCTGCAGCACCGTCCCCGTCTACTGGGCATAGGGCTGGCTGGTGGTGGTGGGGGGGACAGGATGGTGGGATGGGGGTGTCACCGTCCCCATCCTCCCCATATTTGCCTTCCAGGAGGGATATTCCTGGGAATCTCTCCTTTTCCGTGGTCCCATCCCGTGGGGCAGCTCCGTCCACGGCCGCTGGGCACCGCGGCTCTTCCACGCCAGAAAAAAGTGGGGTTTGCTTTGGGATAAAAGCTTCTGTCTGCGAAGTAAAGGCTGTGCCCCCCACCTCCGAGTGCTGCTCTCCTCCTTTCCCCCCCATTCCCCCCAAAAAATGTCCCACTCTCCCAGGTGACACGATGCCCCGGGGATGTCCCCATGTGGGGTCTGCTGTGGGTCCATGCAACCCCTGTGTTGGTGTCCTCGGGTGAAGGACCAGCCCCAGCCATGGAGCACACACTTCCTGGGACAGCAGAGCATCCCCCCCCCTGGCTGTGACCCCCCCAGTTTGCACAGAGGGAGGACAAGATGCCAGATGTCCCCCCCCATGTCCCCCCA
>NW_015091349.1:60218-60501 GCF_001431845.1 Calidris pugnax | reverse complement strand
GGGTCTGCTGTGGGTCCACCCAACCCCTGTGTTGGTGTCCTCGGGTGAAGGACCAGCCCCAGCCAGGACCACACACTTCCCGGGACAACAGAGCATCCCCCCCCGTGGCTGTGACCCCCCCAGTTTGCACAGAGGGAGGACGAGATGCCATATGTCCCCTCCCATGTCCCCCCAGTTGGCACCAAGGGAGGACAAGGTGGCAAGAGCATCATCTCCAGCCCACGGGCACAGGCAGCCACCCCTGGGCCCCCCCCCTTGGGGAAAAGCCCCCATCCCCGTCCCC
>NW_015091349.1:55539-60208 GCF_001431845.1 Calidris pugnax | reverse complement strand
GGGGACCTTGTGCCCCACCCCCCCCGAGCCCCAAGCCCTGGGCATCCATGGGCACCACCATCATCCTCCTCCCAGCCCCTCTCCACCTCCTTGATCCTCCTCATCCCCAGCAGCTCCGACTGGGAGCATCCTTGGGGGGGGGCATCTCCAAGCTCCGTCCCCTCCTGGTGCAGATGGGGACAGAGGGACTCTGTGCCACATCCCCACCGAGCCCCAAGCCCTGGGCATCCATGGGCACCACCATCATCCTCCTCCCAGCCCCTCTCCACCTCCTTGATCCTCCTCATCCCCAGCAGCTCCAACTGGGAGCATCCTTGGGGGGGGGGCATCTCCAAGCGCTGCACCCCAGAATGGGGCTGGGAGGGGGAAAAGACACCCCAGGAGGACCTTACCCAGTGTGTGTGTCCCCCCCAGAGACACATCAATGTTGGGCAGCCCAAGGTTGTCCCTATGGACCCCCAACCCAGGCAGCAAGGAGGGTCACAGCCCCCAAGAAGGGGGGGGGGAGGTGACAATTTGCTGGGAATGGGAAGGAAACTGCAGATTGTCACCTATGGACATGGGGACAGCAGCTCTGCTCCCCAAAATATCCTCACACACCCCCAAAATTATCCGGGCAAGGAGCCAGGGGGAGAAGGGTGCAGGACAAGGAACCAGGAGCCCCTCGAGGATCTCCCGTGCCCCTCGACACCCTGGGACAGGAGGCAGCGTAGTAAGAGGGGGGTGCACACCCTCACCCCCACCCCCAGCTGCAAACATCTGGGTCCCCAGGGTCCAAAAAGGGGGCCCAGAGGTGGCCAGAGGGGTCCCACCCTGACCCTGACCACAGGAGAAGCTCTTGCCCAGGCAAGACCAGGGCAGTGTCGCCCCGCTGAGAAACATTAGGGATGAGAGATATTAGTCGTTTAGCTTAATTAAGCTCATTTTAAATCCAATAAATGACTTAGGGTTCTAATACGGCGTGATTTGTGCTGTTTGCTTCGCACGAGTAGCTGGGTTTGCTGATGCCTTCAGGCCACGACAGTTTTCTTAGTAATTTTAGTAGAAGTTGAACGTTTTCAGCAGAAGGAAAATGTTGATGACACACTGCTGTTTTGGTAGGGATTTTCCCCAAGTCTGGGGTTTTTCGGTCCCCCCAACGAGCACAGATGGCCAAGAAGGGTTGAGCAGAAGAGCCCCCCAACGAGCACAGATGGCCAAGAAGGGCAGAGCAGAAGATACGGGGTGACAACCAAGGGGGTGTTAGAAGACCCCAACCCAAAAGTCACCATTGGACTAAGAGATGGGTGAAGAGCGCGTGGAGAGATGGAAAGAGCCTGATTCCCCAAGTATTTATTCAGGGTAGAGCAGAAGATAAGGGGGTGACAACCAAGGGGGTGTTAGAAGACCCCAACCCAAAAGTCACCATTGGACTAAGAGATGGGTGAAGAGCGCGTGGAGAGATGGAAAGAGCCTGATTCCCCAAGTATTTATTCAGGGTAGAGCAGAAGATAAGGGGGTGACAACCAAGGGGGTGTTAGAAGACCCCAACCCAAAAGTCACCATTGGACTAAGAGATGGGTGAAGAGCGCGTGGAGAGATGGAAAGAGCCTGATTCCCCAAGTATTTATTCAGGGTAGAGCAGAAGATAAGGGGGTGACAACCAAGGGGGTGTTAGAAGACCCCAACCCAAAAGTCACCATTGGACTAAGAGATGGGTGAAGAGCGCGTGGAGAGATGGAAAGAGCCTGATTCCCCAAGTATTTATTCAGGGTAGAGCAGAAGATAAGGGGGTGACAACCAAGGGGGTGTTAGAAGACCCCAACCCAAAAGTCACCATTGGACTAAGAGATGGGTGAAGAGCGCGTGGAGAGATGGAAAGAGCCTGATTCCCCAAGTATTTATTCAGGGTAGAGCAGAAGATAAGGGGGTGACAACCAAGGGGGTGTTAGAAGACCCCAACCCAAAAATCACCATTGGATTAACAGATGGGTGAAGAGCGTGTGGAGAGATGGAAAGAGTCTGATTCCCCAAGTATTTATTCCTTTGGGGTCCCTCCATTTTTGGGGACACCCAGGGCTGACCTCGCTGTTGTACCTTTTGGTTAAATTAATTATTTTCATAAAAACTGGTGCCTGAGGCTCCACTGTGGGATCCAGCCTGAAGAAGGAGTGAGCACACCCAAGTGTGTGTGTGAGAGGAGCAGGAAGGGGCACCCCTCAGCTCATGGGGGTGTCCCCCCACCAGAAGACCCTGCTCCTGGCGGTGACACACTGGTGTGATGGGTGTGTGGCTCCTGGAATGGGGTGGGAATGCTTGGCCAGTGGCTTCTCCTTCTCTCCAGCTGGCACCCAAAGCCCCAACACTGGCCAACACGAGCCTCCCAGTGCCCAAGCATCCTCAGGACCGAGGTTATGGCCTTGGAGACACGTCCCCAACCTCGTGGTGACCCCGCTCCCAGCCCAACCTTGTGGTTTTTGGGAAAGCTTTGATGTTTTGCCCACCTCAAGATGCTCCAGGTGCCCCGAGCTGGCGAAGGGAATAGGGGCACCCAGCCAGGTCCTTCCTTGGCCCTGGCCACCTCTGGATGCTCCAGCCTGGAGAGCAGCCCCAACCCAAGCAGGAGGGTTTGCTTTGGCCCCAACACCTCGCTCTGGGACAGCAGAGAGGTCCCCGAGCTTGGGGACAAGTGCTCCTCAGAGCCTCTTGACCAGCAGGTTCCCAGGGGAATCGAGTCCCGGGGAAGGGGGTCAGCAAACACACGTGAAGTGGGTTGCACCCCCCCCAGGAGCACGATTGTTCACCAGGACCACGAGTCCCTTCACAAGGGCCACCCCATTCCTCACCCCCAGCACCTCGATATAAAGCCAGGACGGCCCAGGCTGGGAAGAGGAGGAGGAGGAGGAAGAGGAAGCGGCCATGGAGAGCAGCATGAAGGAGGTGGTGGTGGTGGAAGAGCCACTGGTGAGTCCCTGCCACCCTCAGTGGGGTGACACAGCCACATTTGGGGTGTCCCTTGTCCCCAACAGCGATGCTTGGACACAGGGGTTTTGCCCAGTTTATCCCAGCAAGGAGCAAAACCCCACGGGATGCTGCATCCCCAGAGCTGGGGGGTGGCAGGATAGGGGGGAAAAAACCCACCCCCAGCCCCCCAGCTCCCATCTCCTTCCCGTTCACCCCATTTTTCCCCCTTTTCCCTGTGCCCACAGGACCCCGAGAAGTGCTGTGGCTCCGGCTGCTGCCCCCAGGGATGCTGCGGGCCGGGCTGCTGCGTGTCCTGTGGCATTTGCTGCACCAAATGCTGTGCCAAATGCTGCCTGCCCCGGTGCTGCAAGTGCCCCAGTTGCCCCAGTTGCCCCCATTGCCCCCGTTGTTGCCCCAGTTGCCCCGGTTGCCCCCGTTGTTGCCCCAGTTGCGGTTGCCTCAAGCGGTCCCTCTGCTGCTTGCCCCGTTTGCTCTGCTACTTGCCCCGCAAGCTCCTCAGCTGCTGCCACCTCAAGTGCCTCCTCATCACGGTGGTGGTGGTGGTCCTGCTGGTGGTCATCATCGCCGGCATCCTGCTGATGTGGCTGCGGGTCGACCAACAACACGCCGACGCCGTAAGTAGGGACATCCCCCCCCTTGTCACCACCACCACCCACCCCCCGACCTCAGGGAAGGGGCTACCACTTCTTGTCCCCCTCCTCCAGGTCCTGAGGATGGGCTTGCAGAGAGGATGGGCTTGGGAAGAGGATGTGGCCACCTTCTACCTGGATGGTGGAGATGGAAACCCGGCCACGGTCATCTACGACTACAAGAATGTAAGTGGGGAACCCTGCGTGGTTGGGGGATGGGGGGAACATGGGGAAGGGGTGTCCCACCCCCCCGAGATGTTGAGGGTGTCCTTCAAACAGCTCCTGGTGAGCTTCAGATCCCATCTCCACCGTGCCTGCTACGTCACCCGGGTGGACAAGGACAATATCCCTGGGCTGGATGCCATCGCCGAGACCTTCCAGCGCCGGCTGGTGAGTTTTGACCCCCCTGGAGCTTTGGGGGGGGGGACACAACAATGCCCTGAGCATCCCACCTCGTGTGACCCCCCCCGATGAAGAATTGGGGTGCAGGACTCCCTTGTTTTACCTTCTCCCCCCTCTCCAGGCTGAGAAGAAACTGGCCGTGCCCCTGGCTGATCGCTCCCTCCTGGGTACCACAGCGAGCATCCTCTGCAGCATCATCCCCATCTACCAAAAAGCCCCCCCCCCCATGGGCAGGGGGCTGTCAGGGGGGGGTTGGGGGACCCCCCCGCACCCAGCAACACCCTCACACTTGTTGGAGAAAGGGTTAAAGCAAAATTGTTCCGGGCCAATTTTTACACTGCACCATTGTTTTGGATTTTCTTAAAAAACCCAACACACTTAGATAATTCACAACTTGAAGCAATATCTGACCTGGAGGCCATCACTTGATGCTTAATGGGGACAGCTGGTTTGTCACTTGGCTCAGCTTCGCCAAACCCAAGTGCAAAAAAAAAGAAAAAAAAAGGAAAAAATGCAAACCCCAAACCCTCGTGACATTTAAAGAAAGCAAATCCGCCGTTCCACTTCTTCTCCCGCCTTCAAAATAATTTGCATTTTAAGGGATCTGAGCAGTTTGGGGGCAAATTTTTGCTGCAGCCACAGCCTGGGGACCCCCCCTGGAGGTATCTTCCCCC
>NW_015091349.1:53833-55529 GCF_001431845.1 Calidris pugnax | reverse complement strand
TCTTCCCCCCCCCCCCAAGCATCACTCTGCAGTGGGGGCAAGGGACCGACCTGAGCTGCCCCCTTCGTCCTGCCAAGGCTTGTCCTGAAAAATCTCCGTCCTCTCCCGCACTGCGGAACCCGAAAAAGGAGAAAGGGAAAAAAAAAACCCAAAATCAGGTCTCGGAGCTATTCCTGGCCACCAGCTCCCCTGCCCACGGTGGCCACGGCCACCAGCTCCCGTGCCCGAGGTGGCCACGGCCACCAGCAGCTGCCTGGGGACTGGGATTACCAGGATTGGGATGCGGGTGTTACTGGGATTGGGGGTTATTAGGACTGGGGGTAATTAGGATCAGCAGTGGGCATTATTAGGAGCGGTTTTACTGGGATCAGGCACTATTAGGACTGGGGTGCTGGTGTTACTGGGATCAGGCACTATTAGGACTGGGGACTGGTGTTACTGGTGTGGGGGGTTATTAGGACTATTAGGACTGGTGTTACTGGTGTGGTGAATTATTAGGACTGGGATGCCGGTATTATTAGGACTGGGCGTAATTAGGATCAGCAGTGGGTGTTATTAGGAGCAGTTTTACTGGGATCAGGCACTAGTAGGACTGGGGTGCTGGTGTTACTGGGATTGGGGGTTATGAGGACTGGGATGCTGGTGTTACTGGGACCAGGTGGTATTAGGATTGGGGTGCTTGTGTTACTGGGATTGAGGGTTATTAGGACTGGTGTTATTGGGATCAGGTGCTATTAGAACCGGGATGCTGCCGTTATTAGGCTCAGGAGTCATCAGGACGGGGGTACTGGTGTTACTGGGATTGGGGGTTATGAGGACTGGGATGCTGGTGCTATTGGGATTGGGCTTTATTAGGACTGGGGTGCTGGTATTATTAAGACTGGGGGTAATTGGGATCAGCAGTGGGTGTTATTAGGAGCAGTGTTACTGGGATCAGGCACTATTAGGACTGGGATGCTGGTGTTACTGGGATCAGGCACTATTAGGACTGGGGACTGGTGTTACTGGTGTGGGGGGTTATTAGGACTATTAGGACTATTAGGACTGGTGTTACTGGTGTGGTGAATTATTAGGACTGGGATGCCGGTATTATTAGGACTGGGCGTAATTAGGATCAGCAGTGGGTGTTATTAGGAGCAGTTTTACTGGGATCAGGCACTATTAGGACTGGGATGCCGGTATTATTAGGACTGGGGGTAATTAGGACCAGGATGTTGGTGTTATTGGGATTGGGCATTATTAGGACTGGTGTTATTGGGATTAGGTGCTATTAGAAGCAGGATGCTGCCGTTATTAGGCTCAGGAGTCATCAGGATGGGGGTACTGGTGTTACTGGGATTGGGGGTGATTAGGACTGGGATGCTGTTGTTACTGGGATTGGGGGTGATTAGGGCTGGGGTGCTGGTATTATTAGGACTGGGGGTAATTAGGATCAGCAGTGGGCATTATTAGGACCAGTTTTACTGGGATCAGGCACTATTAGGACTGGGATGCTGGAGTTACTGGGATTGGAGGTTATTAGTACTGGGGTGCTGGTGTTACTGGGATGGAGGGTTATTAGGACTGGGATGGGGGTGATTAGGACCAGGATGCTGGTGTTACTGGGATGGGGGGTTATTAAGACTGGGGTGCTGGTGTTACTGGGATGGGGGGTGATTAGGACCAGGATGCTGGTGTTACTGGGATGTGGGGGGGG
>NW_015091349.1:51065-52837 GCF_001431845.1 Calidris pugnax | reverse complement strand
ATCACTCTGCAGTGGGGGCAAGGGACCGACCTGAGCTGCCCCCTTCGTCCTGCCAAGGCTTGTCCTGAAAAATCTCCGTCCTCTCCCGCACTGCGGAACCCGAAAAAGGAGAAAGGGAAAAAAAAAACCCAAAATCAGGTCTCGGAGCTATTCCTGGCCACCAGCTCCCCTGCCCACGGTGGCCACGGCCACCAGCTCCCGTGCCCGAGGTGGCCACGGCCACCAGCAGCTGCCTGGGGACTGGGATTACCAGGATTGGGATGCGGGTGTTACTGGGATTGGGGGTTATTAGGACTGGGGGTAATTAGGATCAGCAGTGGGCATTATTAGGAGCGGTTTTACTGGGATCAGGCACTATTAGGACTGGGGTGCTGGTGTTACTGGGATCAGGCACTATTAGGACTGGGGACTGGTGTTACTGGTGTGGGGGGTTATTAGGACTATTAGGACTATTAGGACTGGTGTTACTGGGGTGGGGGGTTATTAGGACTGGGATGCTGGACTGGGATGTTGGTATTATTAGGACTGGGGGTAATTAGGATCAGCAGTGGGTGTTATTAGGAGCAGTGTTACTGGGATCAGGCACTATTAGGACTGGGGAGCTGGTGTTACTGGGATTGGGGGTTATGAGGACTGGGATGCTGGTGCTATTGGGATTGGGCTTTATTAGGACTGGGGTGCTGGTATTATTAAGACTGGGGGTAATTGGGATCAGCAGTGGGTGTTATTAGGAGCAGTGTTACTGGGATCAGGCACTATTAGGACTGGGGAGCTGGTGTTACTGGGATTGGGGGTTATGAGGACTGGGATGCTGGTGCTATTGGGATTGGGCTTTATTAGGACTGGGGTGCTGGTATTATTAAGACTGGGGGTAATTGGGATCAGCAGTGGGTGTTATTAGGAGCAGTGTTACTGGGATCAGGCACTATTAGTACTGGGATGCTAGTGTTACTGGGATTGGGGGTTATTAGGACTGGGATGTTGGTATTATTAGGACTGGGGGTAATTAGGACCAGGATGTTGGTGTTATTGGGATTGGGCATTATTAGGACTGGTGTTATTGGGATTAGGTGCTATTAGAAGCAGGATGCTGCCGTTATTAGGCTCAGGAGTCATCAGGATGGGGGTACTGGTGTTACTGGGATTGGGGGTGATTAGGACTGGGATGCTGTTGTTACTGGGATTGGGGGTGATTAGGGCTGGGGTGCTGGTATTATTAGGACTGGGGGTAATTAGGATCAGCAGTGGGCATTATTAGGACCAGTTTTACTGGGATCAGGCACTATTAGGACTGGGATGCTGGAGTTACTGGGATTGGAGGTTATTAGTACTGGGGTGCTGGTGTTACTGGGATGGAGGGTTATTAGGACTGGGGTGCTGGTATTATTAGGACTGGGGGTAATTAGGATCAGCAGTGGGCATTATTAGGACCAGTTTTACTGGGATCAGGCACTATTAGGACTGGGATGCTGGAGTTACTGGGATTGGAGGCTGTTAGGACTGGGATGCTGACCTGGGGCTGAGCATCCAGGACAGAGGGGGGGAGCCCAGAGCAGCGCAGCTACGGCCCCCCCCCAGGACCGGAGCCCACCAGGAGTGCACCCACCTCCCCCCAGTGCCGTGACCACCCCAGGGTGGGGGCCACAACCCCCCCCGGCCCCCCCAATGCCTGGATCCGTCCCCCCCACTCCCGGCAGCCGAGGAAGCTGCTCCCCGTGGGGAGAGCGCAGCTGGGGCTGGCTGGGATTCGGGGCATCCATCCAGGGGCCTCC
>NW_015091349.1:47472-49465 GCF_001431845.1 Calidris pugnax | reverse complement strand
GTTAATGGGATGTTGTTGTAACTGGGATGGGGGTTATTAGGACTGGGATGATGGTGTTACTGGGATGGGGGGCTATTAAGACTGGGATGCTGGTGTTACTGGGATGGGGGATTATTCAGACTGGGATGCTGGTGTTACTGGGATGGGGGATTATTCAGACTGGGATGCTGGTGTTACTGGGATTGGAGGCTGTTAGGACTGGGGGGGGAAGGGGGGGGGCCAGGGGGGGTGTGTGATGAGTTTCCCAAGGGCTCACCCCCCCCCCGCAACCCCCCGCCGGCTCAGCCCTCCCCACCCCATGATGGAGCAGCTGAAGATGAGCTGTCAGGAACTTGGCAGGACCCCGAGGTCCTTGTGCAATCGCTCGAGTGTCCTCGTTTCCTCAGCTCTTGCAGGGCAAGGGGGGGGGAGAGCTGGCACCTCTGGGTGCTGTGTCCCCCCCCCAGGGACCCCCCTGCACCCCAATGAGGTGTGGGGAGGGGGTGGCATCCCCGGGGGGGCATGGTTATATACCCCACCACCCATTTGGCAGCCCTGCCTGCCTCCCTGCCTTCTCTCCGCTTAAACCCCCCCCCTAAAAAAAACCCCAAAAAACCCCACACCCCCCCCAGTGTGATTTTCACCCCACATCACATTTCTCCATGGGGATGGTCACAGCATCTCGTCCCCAAAAGGCTCCTGTGAGGACAAGCAGAGCTGTGGGGCAGCAGACCCCGCGGCCACAACATGGCTTGGTGGGACACCGTGGCCACCAGCAGGGAACTGGTGGCCACCAGCAAGGAACTGGTGGCCACCAGGCGTGACGGCAGCAACTGGTGGTGGCCAGAGCAGAGCACCAACCTCAGGGAGCCTTCAGATCACCATCCATCACTGGTGACACCTCGTTGTGGACCACAACCCAGCTCGGGGGCCACCGTGGCCACCAGAGGCGAGCCAGCACTAGCCTCATCCTACCCACTGGGTGCATTTTGCTGCCCCACTGAGCTGTGGGGAGGGTGTGGGGACAATGTGGGGCAGGACACGGAGGTGCCAAGCTCCTGATGGAGCTCCTGGAAGAGCTTTGGGATGGGCTTTGCCTGCTGCTCCTGCAGCCCCCGGCCCCCCCAGCTCAGCCCATGTGGAGAAGGTGGCTTTTCCAAGGGTTTTGGGGGGCAACCATGGCAGCTGCCCCCCCCCGTTGGAGGCAGGTGAGGAGTTATGGGGCCAGTAGCCCGTCCTGCTACATGGGGTGACCTGGCCTGGCTATGGGGAGGAGGTGGATGGACCCAAACCCTTTTGGGACCAAAAACCACCATCGGGGCCAAACCCATGGCATCTCCACAACCCCACGGCGATGGGGGGAGAGGGGGAGCCCCCTTACCTCTCCTCTGCCTTCTGTGGGGCTGGGGGGGGGTCCATGATGTGGGGCTGGGGTAGAGTTGGATGGTACAGATGATGGTGAGATGCTGGAGCTGCATCCCTTTTGGGGGGGCTTTTTTGGGGGGGGCTTATGTCTTCCAGGGCTTGAGGAAACATCCCATGGGGAGCTGCCCCATGGCCAGGGAAAAGGTTCCTGGGCTCTGTGGGGCTGGAGAAGGCAGGTCCCCACCGTGGGGCACGGGCCACAGCACCCCATGGCCACCACCAGCCCACAGAGAGCTTGTGGGGCAGGAGACCCCCGTGGGTGGTTGGGGGGCTGGGGAAACCGCGTCTGGGGGGGAGACGGGTCCCAGTGTGAGAAAGTCAGGAAAATAAGGAAAAAAAACTCCACCACGAGCCCAAATCCGTGAGAAAAAGGGGCATTTTGAGGGTGGAAACCGGCGGCCGGATCTTGACCTCATGGATTTACATCATCCCGGGGGGGGGGACACACACACTCAGTCCTCAAACATCCTCCCCCAGCAGAGGGATGGAAACAGAAAGTATGTCAAAACCCGGCTTGTTTTTCACCCTCTGTGTGTGTGTGGGGGGGGGAAAAATCCGGGTTATTTTTTCCGGAGATGGAGCAAGAGGT
>NW_015091349.1:46749-47451 GCF_001431845.1 Calidris pugnax | reverse complement strand
CCCCGGTGCCCAGGTATGGCCTGCTGGGGAGCTGGGTGGCACCTGGGGGGGGACCCAGTGGCCCTTGGGGGGGACCCAGTGGCCCATGGGGACCTAAGGTGGCCCTTGGGGACCCGAGGTGGCCCTTGGGGACCCGGGTGGCGATGGGCTCTGCTGAAGTGGCAGAGCTTTGTGGGGGGGGGGAATAAAGCCCCCCCAGATAAGGGGTGAAGGTTTCCCCACCATCCCCAGCCAGGCCCTGAGGGAGGGAGGTCCCTGAAAGCAAAAGGGAAAAAGGTTTTTAGGCGACCCGAGGTGGCCCTTGGGGACCCGGGTGGCGATGGGCTCTGCTGAAGTGGCAGAGCTTTGACGGCAGGTGTCACCCACAGACCTCAGCGTGCACACACGTGTGCACACACACACACACGCGTGAACACACGTGGCCACGCAGCCCGACCAGGGCTCTGCCCTCTCCTGCTCCCTGGGTCACCCTCTGGCCACCCTGGGGTGGCTCACACCGCTCCAGGGGTGCTGGCCCACCCTCCCTGAGGTGCTGGCCCAACTCCTGGGGTGCTGGCCCACCCTCTCTGAGGTGCTAGCCCAACTCCTGAGGTGCTGGCCCAGGCCATAGGGGTGCAGAAGGGGGACTGGGGGGTGCGGGATGGGGATGTGGGGTGCAGGAGCAGGACATGGGGGTGTGGGATGGGGATGTGGGGTGCAGGA
>NW_015091349.1:23441-23750 GCF_001431845.1 Calidris pugnax | reverse complement strand
AAACACATCCCCCTCTCCCAGAATTTCCTCTTGGGGACACCCCCTGGGGTCCCCAAATTGCTAGAGGAATTTGGGTGGTGGGACATTTGGGTGCCCCCCACCCCCCCAGCCCCCCAGGGGAGGGATGCAGCCAGGCTCCCTCCCTACAGAAGGCTCTACCACCACATTTTTGGGGTGTCTGCTTAAAATAGGGGGTGTGTGGGGGGGTCATCTCCTTCTGTCACCCTGCTTGGGGGGGGGATGCACATCACACCCCCCAAGAATGAGGATTTTGGGGGGAAATCCTCTCTCCCATCCTCTCCATGGGGG
>NW_015091349.1:18460-22915 GCF_001431845.1 Calidris pugnax | reverse complement strand
AGTTGTTCCTGGGGCGTTTCTGCCTCCGGTTTGCCCGGGTTTCACCTAGATTACACTTTCCAGGCGTAGCCACAGGAGGCTACTGGTTGCAGTCACACTTGTCAAGCTGCCCGAAAAATATTTTCCAGCCGTTATATGTCTTTTTTTTTTTTTTTTTTTTAAAAAAAAAAAAAAAAAAAAAAAAAAAAAAAAAAAAAAAAAAAAAAAATCCCCCCCGCCGAGCCGGCGGGGAGGCCTGTGGGTTCGGAGCTCGGGGAACCTTGGAAATCTCAGGCCCATCCCTGGATCTGCTTTATTTTTGTTTAATCACCCGTTCTCGGCGGCGGCGGCGTGCTCTGGCAGGGGGGTTCGCACGCCTGCCCGCCCCCCTCGCTCGACCTTCCCTTCCCGGCTCCTGGGAAACCCTCTGGCTGAGGATTCACGCCGGCGGGGTCCCGAGGATGAAGAGGAGGAGGAGGAGGGGGGGGACACGGCGTTTCCTGAGGCTTTATCCATGGAGGGGTGGGAGGAGGAGGAGGGGGGGGGACGCTGGGAGCCACGGCTGGACCCCCTGGAGAACAAAGCAGGAGGGAGGGATAGGGGGAAAGGAGGGAGGATGGCTCAGGGGTGGTTTTCCCCCAAATTTTTCCTCTTGGATGTGCTGAAGGGGGGTGTTTTTTGGGCAAAAAGGTGCCTTCCCAGTTGCCTGCAGGTTTGCTGGGGTTTGGTGGCGGGGGGGGAAGGAGCATCCTGCCACATCCCGCTGCATCCCATTAAACCACAGAGAGGGATTATCCCATTTATAACCTGCCCAAAGGGTGCAGGAGGGCTGTGGGTCACCTCTGTCCCCCCCGGGGGGGTTGTCTTTGTGTGGCAAACCCCCCTCCATACCCATCCAAAAGGCAATGAGGAAAATCTCTCCCCATTCCTGGAGCTGCAGGAGGGCTCCGGGGAAGCGGGAGCAAATTTTGGAAGGAGTTAATGGGTGCCTGGGGAGAGGATTGAGCAATAAAAGCAGAAGGGGGGGGGAAATATATTTGCAGCCAAAGCCCCCGGGGCGAATGCACCCAGGTCTGGGAGCCCTTTGGGAGCTGGTGGTGGCCCTTGGCAGAGGGGGGGGACGGTGACAGGGTGCCAGGAGCTGGGGTTACCCCCCCTGTGTGGGTGTTGGGGTGCATTCTGGTCCCCCCTGGGTGCTCGTGTCTCCCCCCGCTGCCACTGTCCTCCCCTCCTCGCAGGGGAATGTGACAACAATCCCCCCCTCTCCTCCTCCTCCTCCTCCTCCTCCCCGGGTCCCCTTGGCAGAGCAGTTTGCAAATATTTTCCTTTCCAGCAGCTCTCCCTTTCACAAGTGACCGGTGGCCCCGGGCTGTGTTTTCCTCGGTGACCTGACTTTGGGAAGGCAGGGAGAGCCCCCCCATTTATTTTTCCCCCCCTGGGGCTTGCTGGGGGGGGGAGGTGGCAGCTCTGCCATGCCTTCCATCCGTCTGGCATCCTCTATGCCAGAGCTGCTGTCACGGAAGAGGAGCAGAAGGAATATCCTCCCCTGGAGGGATCAAACCATCCCTCCTGCTCCCGTCCTGCCCCCGGATGTTCAGTTGTTTTGCTGCCTTGGGGGGGGGACACAGTGTTTATTAGAGGCCAGGCTCCACGCTGAGTATTTTACACTCCAGCATCACCCAGCACGGGGTGGGCAAAGGGCCCCAAGCCCCTCACCCTGATGCCCAGGGCTGGGGAGAAGGGGAATTGGCCACGGATACCCAGGAGATGGATGCTGCCTCCGGGTGGGATGCTCCTTGCGCCGAGCTGCTGTCACGGAAGAGGAGCAGAAGGAATATCCTCCCCTGGAGGGATCAAACCATCCCTCCTGCTCCCGTCCTGCCCCCGGATGTTCAGTTGTTTTGCTGCCTTGGGGGGGGGACACAGTGTTTATTAGAGGCCAGGCTCCACGCTGAGTATTTTACACTCCAGCATCACCCAGCACGGGGTGGGCAAAGGGCTCCAAGCCCCTCACCCTGATGCCCAAGGCTGGGGAGAAGGGGAATTGGCCACGGATGCCCAGGAGATGGATGCTGCCTCCGGGCGGGATGCTCCTTGTGCCCTGGAGGGATGGACTGGGGGGAGATGGAGGGGGAATTGGGGAGAGGGATCATCCCTCCACCTTGGATACTGTGTTTTAGCATCTCTGCCTTCCCCGGGGAGCCTGGATCATGCTTTTCCGGGGAGAGGAGGGCAGGGATGTTGATGCAGCCCTGGTTCTCCCAAAGGCACCGGGTGGGACAAGGATGCTCCGGCGAGGGGACAGGAGGCTGGGGGTCCCATCTGCCTGGGAGGGGGACACACAGCAGAGTGACTGCATGCCAGCACTTTTGGGGGTGTGGGGGTTCCCCTTGGGTCCTGACCTGCTCTCTCCCCCCACCCCCCAGCCCCGTGCCTCAGTTTCCCCACTGGGGCCGTGCCCTGGCCTGGCTCCCAGCCTGGCTGCCGAGGCTGAATTCCTGCTTTGTGCCTCCCGCTCCGCCGCTGGGAAGGTGCTCTGGGAAAGCAAATATTCCTCGCCCCGGCCTTTACAGCCTGGCTGCTCCCTCTCTCCCTCCTCCTGCCGGCGAGGGGCACCGGGAGAGGGGCTGCAACACTCGGGGTCCACCCCCAAAGCCTCCATCCTGACCCCCTTGGTGTCTTTTGGGGGCCACCGGCTGCGGGGAGCTGCTCCCTCACCCCAAAAACCCCTGGGATGCTCTGCATCCCTCTGCTTTTACACCCACACCATCCCTCCGGGCAAAGGGGGAGGAGGATGGGGTTGGGGGAACACTGGCCAAAGGGGGTGTCCCCTCCTCTGGCCGTGACCCTGGCGTGTTTGGCCACGGAGCCGTGGGGCGCAGCTGGGCCGGCGTGCGGGGGCGAGGGGGCGGCGCGAAGGGAGCATTCCTCACATATTTAAGGGCTCTGCCCCAGCCAGCGGGACACAGCTCCGGTGAATCCATGGATTTTAGGAGCCGGGATGCACCTCTTAAACCCCCTTTCCATCCATCCCTCCCTCCCCGCTGGATGCCTCCTCCAGAGTGGCTCGGTCCTGCCTCCTCCTTACACCCCAAAACCCTTCCCTGGCAGGGACATGGGAAGGGAAGGACATGGGAAGGACGTGGAGCTGTTGGATGGGTCCACCGGAGGGACAGGAGGATGCTCAGAGGGATGGAGCACCTCCCTGTGAGGGGGGGCTGAGAGAGCTGGGGGGGTTCAGCCTGGAGAAGAGAAGGCTCCATGAAGACCTCAGAGCCCCTTCCAATGTCTGAAGGGGCTCCAGGAGAGCTGGGGAGGGACTCTTTGTCAAGAAGTGCGGTGACAAGACAAGGGGGAACGGTTTTAAATTGGAAGAGGGGAGATTGAGATGAGATATTAGGGAGAAATTCGTCACTCTGAGGGTGGTGAGAGCCTGGAACAGGTTGTCCCCCCGAGAAGCTGTGGCTGCCCCATCCCTGGAGGGGTTGAAGGCCAGGTTGGATGGGACTTTGAGCAACCTGGGCTGGTGGGAGGTGTCCCTGCCCATGGAAAGGGGGGTTGGAATGAGATGATCTTTAAAGTCCCTTCCAACTCTGACCATTCCATGGTTCCCTCTGTCCCTGCCTCACACCAGGAGCGATGCTCATGTCTCAGCATCACACGAGGACTGGTGATGGAGAGGGAAGGCTGGGCAAGGGATGCTCCCCATCTTGCTGGAGCTGCCAGAGCCCATCCTGCCCGGTGCCACTTTGAGGACCGGTGGGATCCACGCAGGGACAAAGGTCCTTCCCACCCCTGGCCACGCAGGGAGCCTGCTTTGCCCCAGACTGACCTGGAACAGGATCCTGTCCTGTTTATCTGCCTCCCTCCCCTGCCAAGGCTTCCCCCGCCGCTCTGTTTGCTTTTCCCTGCTCACCAGAACATCGCGTCCGTGCCCCCGGCCTCTTCCCCGTTGCTTATTTTTCCCCTTTTTTTTTTTTTTTTTATTTTATTATTATTTTTTTTTCATGCAACAGGGTTCCCAACCTTGGTAGAGACCGAGGTCAGGCTCATCCCAAAATCTCAGGGATGTCAGAGAGGTCAGACCCATGGGTACCCCTCTCCTCTGCTTGATGGATAAAGGATGCTGCTCCTGCATCCCTAACGTGCCATGGCGAGGGGGACAGAGGGACATGGAGAGGGGGACAGAGGGACATGGAGAAGGTGACAGAGGGACAGCCACCAAGCAGGAGATGCCTCTAGCACGGGGAGGGGGGTGCTGCAGGGGTTGGCCCTGGTCCCAACGAAAAACCTTGTTTGTCTAAAGCTTCAGCCCCCGGGGTTTACGTCACCGTTCCCAGAACCCGAAAGAAAACACATCACGCAAAAGAAAAAAAAGAAGAAAAAAATGAAAAAAAAAAAAAAAAAAGGCAAAAAAAGTTTTAACTAAATCCCTGTAATTATGTTCAGTTAAAAGGATTACTGCAGTTTTGGGGA
>NW_015091349.1:14141-17679 GCF_001431845.1 Calidris pugnax | reverse complement strand
GGGGGGAGGATGTAACCAGAGCCCAAACCAACGTGGAAGTTTCTCAATCCAAGGTTTTTGGGCTTGTCCCCAACGTGTCCTTACAGGGACGGCTGCTGGGACACCCCCTCAACCCCCCCCCTTCTCCTCAGAGCTGCTTTTCCCCTCGCCGAGGGCTGGAGAAAAGACTTTTTTTTGGGGTGGGGGGAGAAGAAAAAATGGGAAAAGCAGCCCCCACGTCCCCCTCGCTCGCCTGCCCGGCTCTCTCACGTCTCCCAAATCCCTCACATATGGTTTCTATATCACTTGGCTCTGGCCGGGGCTGTAAGAGAGCTTACTTTCCCTTGTCTTTCCATGCAGCTCTTGGCACGGGATGCTCTGGCCTTCCTCCCCCCTGTCCTCCTCCTCCTCCCCCTCACCGCTGCCCGTTCGGACACGTCTCTCTCCCAACCCCGGGGAGGATACGGGGAAAACCAAAGAGGGGGGGGGACACCCATCTCCTGCCTCTTTTCTGCCCTCAAAATTGTAGCCTGGCCGTGCCAGGGGAGGTGCCGGCCCCGGTTTGTTTGCTCTTCCTTTGCCTTTCCCTCTCTCCACCCCCTGGTCGAGGGGACAGACCCAAAACGTGGCTCTTTCAGCCCAAATAAAAAAGTTCTCCGCCGCCGCGGTTCGGGCCGGGTGCCATGGGAAGGCGTGAGGCCTGGTCGAGCTGGGGTGGCCCCCCCCCACCCTGACCCCCCCCTCCGGGGCTGATCCTCTCACCCTGCGCCGGGTTGGTTGTTTTTTTGGCCTTGTCAAGGGTTATCCTAATTGTCCCGCCTTGCTTTCGTAATTAGTGGGCTCTTTGGGGAGCCGCTCGCTAATTGCTCGGAGCACGAACTTGGCGCCGCTCACCCTCAGCTGCTCCAGACCCCCCCCCTTTTCTGCCCCCCCCCAACCCATCCCAGTCCCCCTGCCCTTCCCTGGGGGGGTGGCGAGGGCCAGGGGGTGCCCAGGACCACCCGGTGGCCACTGGTGGCCCACAAACCCTGGCACTGGCCACATCCAGGGGTTGGGAGGAGCCTCATAGGGGACTGATGGGGTTTGGGGTCCAGCCCTCCCCTACTCCCCACCACTACCCTTCCCCTGCCCTTCCCCGGGGGCTGGCAAGGGCAGGGGGTGCCCAGGACCACCCGGTGGCCACTGGTGGCCCACAAACCCCCCCCCCTCCGGGGCTGATCCTCTCACCCTGCGCCGGGTTGGTTGTTTTTTTGGCCTTGTCAAGGGTTATCCTAATTGTCCCGCCTTGCTTTCGTAATTAGTGGGCTCTTTGGGGAGCCGCTCGCTAATTGCTCGGAGCACGAACTTGGCGCCGCTCACCCTCAGCTGCTCCAGACCCCCCCCCTTTTCTGCCCCCCCCCAACCCATCCCAGTCCCCCTGCCCTTCCCTGGGGGGGTGGCGAGGGCAGGGGGGTGCCCAGGACCACCCGGTGGCCACTGGTGGCCCACAAACCCTGGCACTGGCCACATCCAGGGGTTGGGAGGAGCCTCATAGGGGACTGATGGGGTTTGGGGTCCAGCCCTCCCCTACTCCCCACCACTACCCTTCCCCTGCCCTTCCCCGGGGGCTGGCAAGGGCAGGGGGTGCCCAGGACCACCCGGTGGCCACTGGTGGCCCACAAACCCTGGTACTGGCCACATGCAGGGGCTGGGGGGAGCCCCAAAGGGGTCTGATGGGGTTTGTGGTCCAGTTCCCCCAATCCACCACTGCCATTCCCCTGCCCTTCCCTGGGGCTGGCGAGGGCAGGGGGTGCCCAGGACCACCCAGTGGCCACTGGTGGCCCACAAACCCTGGTACTGGCCACATCCAGGGGCTGGGGAGAGCCCCATGGGGATCTGATGGGGTTTGGGGTCCAGTCCCCCCAATCCCACTGCTGCCATTCCCCTGCCCTTCCCCGGGGGCTGGCAAGGGCAGGGGGTGCCCAGGACCACCCGGTGGCCACCGGTGGCCCACAAACCCCGTTGTGAAGCCCCAGCTCCACCCAGCACTGGTCACATCCAGCAGCCTGGGTGCCGGCGCTGGCGTGGCGGCCACGGCATGACCTCAGCCAGCCCTTTTTTTTTTGGCTTTTCCACAAAAGCCAGGTCCCCGGGGGCTCGGTGCCGGCCAAATGCCGAAGCCAGGAGCCGTGTCCCGTAGCCCTGACTCCTGGAGAGAAGGGCAGGATGAAGAGGAGGAGGAGGAGGAAGGGCTCTGCAGGGTTATATCCTCCAGCCCCGTGATGCCGAAGCATCCCTGCGCCCCCCCAGCCCCATGGAAACGGTGGCAGAGGGATGCTTGGGGGGGCCAAGGGGGAGGTCGTGGCCCCGGCAGACGGACGGACAGACGGACACCCCTCGGCTGGCTCCGTTCCTGGGGGCACTGGGCACAGTGGGAGCTTCCTGGGCCATATGGCATCGCTCAGTGGTGGCAGATGACTCGGAGGTCGTTTTCGGAGCATCCCTGGGTGTTTTAGAGCATCCTGGGGGTTTTGGAGCATCCTGGGGGTTTTGGAGCATCCCGGGGGCTGTCAGAGCATCCCTGGGGGGTTTGGAGCATCCCTGGGGGTTTTGGAGCATCCCGGGGGTTGTTGGAGCATCCCTGGGGGTTTTGGAGCATCCCGGGGGCTGTCAGAGCATCCCGGGGGCTGTCAGAGCATCCTCGGGGGTTTTGGAGCATCCCAAGGGCTGTCAGAACATCCCTGGGGGTTTTGGAGCATCCCAAGGGCTGTTGGAGCATCCCTGGGGGTTTTGGAGCATCCCAGGGGCTGTCAGAGCATCCTTGGGGGGTTTGGAGCAGCCCTGGGGATGTTAGAGCATCTCTGGGGGTTTTGGAGCATCCCTGGAGGTTTTGGAGCATCCGTGGGGGTTTTGGAGCATCCCAAGGGCTGTCAGAGCATCTCTGGGGGTTTTGGAGCATCCCAGGGGCTGTCGGAGCATCCCTGGGGGTTTTGGAGCATCTCTGGGGGCTGTCAGAGCATCTGTGGGGGTTTTGGAGCATCTGTGGTGGTTTTGGAGCATCCTGGGGGTTTTGGAGCATCCGTGGGGGTTTTGGAGCATCCCCGGGGGCTGTTGGAGCATCCCCGGGGGCTGTTGGAGCATCCCTGGGGGGTTTGGAGCATTCCTGAGGGTTTTGGAGCATCCTCGGGGGTTTTGGAGCATCCCGGGGTCTGTCAGAGCATCCCTGGGGGTTTTGGAGTATCCCGGGGGCTGTCAGAGCATCCCAGGGGGTTCTGGAGCATCCCAGGGGGTTCTGGAGCATCCCAGGGTGTTTTGGAGCATCCGTGGGGGTTTTGGAGCATCCCAGGGGCTGTCAGAGCATCCCTGGGGGTCTTGGAGCATCCCTGGGGGTTTTGGAGCATCCAAGGGCTGTCGGAGCATCCGTGGGGGTTTTGAAGCATCCCGGGGGCTGTTGGAGCATCCCTGGGGGTTTCGGAGCATCCTGGGGGCTGTCAGAACATCCCTGGGGGGTTTGGAGCATCCATGGGGGTTTTGGAGCATCCCTGGGGCTGTCAGAGCATCCCTGGGGGGTTTGGAGCAT
>NW_015091349.1:10344-12662 GCF_001431845.1 Calidris pugnax | reverse complement strand
TTTGGTTTTTGGCAAAAGTGGAAAGAAAGCAGGTTTTGCAACACAAATAATAACAGAGACCCTGAGACACACACACACACTCTCTCTCACACACTCACACACACACACACACACCGCACTCTCGTACACATACACACACACACATGCACACGCACTCTCTCGTACACATACACGCACACGCACTCTCATACTCATACACGCACACATACACACTCATACACGCACACATACACACTCATACACATACATGCACACATACACACACGCACACACACTCGCACTCTCTCATATACACATACACTCACACACACACACGCACTCTCTCATACATACACACACACGCACTCTCTCATACATACACACACACGCACTCTCACACATGCACACACATACACACACGCACTCATACACATACACACGCACACACACGCGCACTCTCATACACATACACACACTCATACACGCACACATACAGGCACTCTCTCATACACATACACTCAGACGCACTCACACACATTCATACACACGCACACGCACACGCACATACACGCACACACACACATACGCACACACATACACACTCTCACACACTCACACACATACACACACATGCACACGCACTCTCACACACACACACACACTCTCATACACATACACTCACACACACACACTCACACACACACACTCTCTAAAAGGAAAAAAAAGTGACGGATCAGGGTTTATTTGAACCAGATGTCAGCGTGGGGCTGGCTCCAGCTGCCAGGAGAGCTGACACGGCGGCGGGGATGGGGAGCGAGGGGGGGGGGGCCTGGCCAGCACCACACTCCCTTCCCCCCCCAGGCCCCTGGTTGAAGGAAAGAAAGAGGATGAGGAGGAGGAAGGGTTCACCTTCCTCTTCAGGGCCTTACCGGGTGTGGAGGGGCTGGGGAGAGCCCCGTGGGGGCCCCGATAGCATTTGGGGTCTAGCCCCCCCTGTTCCTCACCACTGGCCTTCCCCAGGGAAGGGGGTGCCCAGGACCACCTGGTGGTCCCTGGTGCCCACAAACCCTGGTGATGGCCACATCCAGGGGTTGGGGAGACCCCCATGGGGGTCTGATGGGGTTTGGGGTCCAGACCCCTCCTCTGCCCTTCCCCAGGGGCTGGTAGGGGCAGGGGGTGCCCAGGACCACCCGTTGGTCCCTGGTGCCCACAAACCCTGGTGATGGCCACATCCAGGGGTTGGGGAGACCCCCATGGGGGTCTGATGGGGTTTGGGGTACAGACCCCCCCTGCTCGGGTCCAGACCCCTCCTCTGCCCTTCCCCAGGGGCTGGTAGGGGCAGGGGGTGGTTGGTCCCTGGTGCCCATCCCTGGTGCCCACAAACCCAGTGTGAACCCCCTTCCCCCCCATGGTGGCCACATCCAGGGGCTGGGGGGAGCCCCACGGGGGTCTCATGGATTTGGGGTCCAGCCCCAGGGGATGCCCAGGACCACCCGTTGGTCCCCAGTGCCCACAAACCCTGGCACTGGCCACATCCAGGAGCTGGGGGGAGCCCCAAGGGGGTCTGATGGGGTTTGGGATCCAGTCCCCCCCAACTCCCCACTGCTGCCATTCCTCTGCCCTTCCCCTCGGGCCGGCGAGGGCAGGGGGTGCCCAGGACCACCCGTTGGTCCTCAGTGCCCACGAACCCTGGTACTGGCCACATCCAGGGGCTGGGGAGAGCCCCATGGGGTTCTGATGGGGTTTGGGGTCCAGCCCCCCCCTGCTCCCCACTTCTGCCCCTCCTCTGCCCTTCCCCAGGGGCTGGTGAGGGCAGGGGGTGCCCAGGACCACCTGATGGCCACTGGTGGCCCACAAACCCTGGCACTAGCCACATCCAGTGGCTGGGGAGAGCCCCATGGGGGTCCGATGGGGTTTGGGGTCCCCTGGCATAGGCGTGGAAGGTTGGGGGGCTCACACCTCCTCCCTCCCCACCCCTCAGCTGCCTTCCTGGGAGACATCGCCCTGGACGAGGAGGACCTGAAGCTCTTCCAGGTGGACCGGGTGGTGGACCTGGCACGCCGCACCGTCACGCGCTTGCCCACCAACTCCTCAGGTACCACCCTCATCCCCAACCAACCCTCCCAACCACCTCCAACCCAGGGGGCTGCCCCCTTCTCACCACCACCACCCCTCCAACTATCCCCGTAGACACCAACACCACCAACACCACCCCACGGCTGGGCCACCAACCCCACACCCGTGGACGGCAACGGGGACGGAGCCGCCGGGCGGCCACATCCCGACCGGAGAGAGTGTGGCCGGATGGTGTCATCCCTTACGTCATCAGTGGCAACTTC
>NW_015091349.1:4296-10334 GCF_001431845.1 Calidris pugnax | reverse complement strand
CCCCCCCCCCCCTCCCGCAGGCAGCCAGCGAGCCATCTTCCGGCAGGCGATGCGGCACTGGGAGAAACACACCTGTGTCACCTTCCTGGAGCGCAACGACGAGGACAGCTACATCGTCTTCACCTACCGCCCATGTGGGTAGGTCAAAGAAAGAGCTGGGAGGGGTCCCAAGCACGTCCCGGGACCACCTTGGCTCTCAAACTGTGAAGGGGGATGCTGGGCTGATGTGGCTTGGGACTGGGATGCCCACATTGGCGTGTGCGTGGTGCCAACGGGCTGGCCCAGACCCTTCTGGGTCTTCAAAGTGTGGCTTGGGTTGGAAGGGACCTTAAGGATCATCTCATCATCTCATCTCATCTCATCTCATCTCCATATCTCCATCTCCATCTCATCTCATCTCATCTCCATATCTCCATCTCCATCTCCATCTCATCATCTCCATCTCCATATCTCCATCTCCATATCTCCATCTCATCTCATCTCATCTCATCTCATATCTCATCCTCCTTCTACCCCCTTTCCATGGGCAGGGACACCTCCCACCAGACCAGGTTGCTCCAAGCCCCCTCCAACCTGCCCTTCAACCCCTCCAGGGATGGGGCAGCCACAGCTTCTCAGGGCAACCTGTTCCAGGCTCTCACCACCCTCACACCAAAGAAGTTCTTCCCCACATCTCAGCTCCATCTCCCCTCTTTCAGGGTCAAACCCTTCCCTCTTGTCTTAGAGCTTCCCTCCCTCACCAAGAGTGCCCCCCCAGCTTTCCTGGAGCCCCTTGAGGGACTGGAAGGGGCTCCAAGGTCTCCCCAGAGCCTTCTCTTCTCCAGGCTGAACCCCCCAACTCTCCCAGCCTGTCCCACCAGCCCTGATGCTCCCAGCCTGACTCATGGAATCACTGGGATGCCCCACACCTCAGGGACATCCCCACTCCCACCCCCGGAAAGCCGGGGCTCAGCTGGTACCCCCCACCTTTCCCACCCCCCCAGGTGCTGTTCCTACGTGGGTCGCCGAGGAGGGGGACCCCAGGCCATCTCCATCGGCAAAAACTGTGACAAATTTGGCATCGTGGTGCACGAGCTGGGCCACGTCATCGGGTTTTGGCACGAGCACACGCGCCCCGACCGGGATGACCACGTCTCCATCATCCGGGAGAACATCCAGCCAGGTAGGGAGCAGCCTCCACCCCCTTCTTCTTCCTCCTCTTCCTTCCTGCCATGGAGGGGGCTGCAAAAAATGGGGTCCCCTCCCTGATGGTGTCCCCATCCCACCTCCCTCCCCAGGGCAGGAGTACAACTTCTTGAAGATGGAGCCGGAGGAGGTGGAGTCGCTGGGTGAGACCTACGACTTCGACAGCATCATGCACTACGCCAGGAACACCTTCTCCAGGTACGTACCCCCCACCAGACACCCCCGGGGGGGAGCTCATCCACCTCTCCCCCTCCTCCCCGCAACCCTATCCCACCTCCCTCCCCAGGGCAGGAGTACAACTTCTTGAAGATGGAGCCGGAGGAGGTGGAGTCGCTGGGTGAGACCTACGACTTCGACAGCATCATGCACTACGCCAGGAACACCTTCTCCAGGTACGTACCCCCCCCCAGCCCCTCGGGGGGGGGCTCATCCACCTCTCCCCCTCCTCCCCGCAACCCTGGGGATGGTGGTACGGGGTCCCCAGCCCCAGAGGACAGTGCCCACAAACCCTGGTGATGGCCACATCCAAGGGCTGGGGAGAGCCCCATGGGGGTCTGATGGGGTTTGGGGTCCAGACTCCCCCTACTCCCCACCACTACCCTTCCCCTGCTCTTTCCAGGGGCTGGGGAGAGCCCCAAGGGGGTCTGATGGGGTTTGGGGTCCAGACTCCCCCTACTCCCCACCACTACCCTTCCCCTGCTCTTCCTGGGGGCTGGCGAGGGCAGGGGGTGCCCAGGACCACCCGGTGGCCACTGGTGGCCCAGAAACCTAGTGTGAACCCCCTTCCACCTTGTGCTGGCCACATCCAGGGACTGGGGGGGGTACGGCGTCCCCAGCCCCAGAGGACAGTGCCCACAAACCCTGGTGATGTCCACATCCAGGGGCTGAGGAGAGCCCCAAGGGGGTCTGATGGGGTTTGTGGTCCAGTCTCTCCCAGTCCCACCACTGCCATTCTCTGGGGATGGTGGTACGGGGTCCCCAGCCCCAGAGGACAGTGCCCACAAACCCTGGTGATGGCCACATCCAAGGGCTGGGGAGAGCCCCATGGGGGTCTGATGGGGTTTGGGGTCCAGACCCCCCCTACTCCCCACCACTGCCATTCCCCTGCCCTTCCCCGGGGACTGGCGAGGGCAGGGGGTGCCCAGGACCACCCAGTGGCCACTGGTGGCCCACAAACCCTGGTGATGGCCACATCCAGGGGCTGGGGAGAGCCCCATGGGGGTCTGATGGGATTTGGGGTCCAGTCCCCCCTAGTCCCACCACTGCCATTCCCCTGCCCTTCCCCGGGGGCTGGTGAGGGCAGGGGGTGCCCAGGACCACTTGTTGGTCCCTGGTGTCCACAAACCCTGGCACTGGCCACATCCAGAGGACAGTGGCCTGGGGTCCTCCTCCCCAGAGGACCAGGTTAAGCAGCACGGGGGTTAATTCCACCCGGTGCCGTGTCCCAGCACACGGGGGGCAGGATGAAACCCCTCGGGGGCAGGATGAAACCCCTCACCATCCCTCTCCAGGGCAGGGACGGTGCTGTCCCCATGTCACCTCTGTCGGGGACACCTCCCCCATGACTCACCAGCCCCGGGCTTTAATTAGCCAGGCTGTCTTTAGCATCCTGCCCGCAGCCCCGGTGCTTTCCAGCCACCGCTGCTCATCCTCTTCCTCCTCTCTCACCCCAGGAGCATCTTCCTGCTCATCCTCTTCCTCCTCTCTCGCCCCAGGGGCATCTTCCTGCTCATCCTCTTCCTCCTCTCTCGCCCCAGGGGCATCTTCCTGCTCATCCTCTTCCTCCTCTCTCGGCCCAGGGGCATCTTCCTGCTCATCCTCTTCCTCCTCTCTCGCCCCAGGGGCATCTTCCTGCTCATCCTCTTCCTCCTCATCCTCTTCCTGTTCATCCTCTTCCTCCTCTCTCGGCCCAGGGGCATCTTCCTGCTCATCCTCTTCCTCCTCTCTTGGCCCGGGGACATCTTCCTGCTCATCCTCTTCCTCCTCTCTTGCTCCAGGGGCATCTTCCTGGACACCATCCTGCCCAAGTACGACGTCAACGGGGTCCGACCCGCCATCGGCCAGAGGACACGGCTGAGCAAAGGGGACATCGCCCAGGCCCGCAAGCTCTACCGCTGCCCGGGTGAGTGCCACCAGGACGGCTCTGCCCGTCCCCCCCCGGGGTGACACGGCACTTCCAGGGGGGGCTTGGAGCCTGCACGGGGCCCTATCTGCTGGGGAACGCCTCTGCTGGCACCCCAAGACTTGACAAAGGAAACATCACCCTGGCTGGATTCCCTGTTTCCAGTGGAAAAAAAAAAAAAAATGGTTTTTTTGGGAGGGTCCTCCTCACCACCAGACCCCCCTCGAGAAGCAGGCGAGTTGCTTTTCTCCATCCACGGCGTTTTTCTTGGGGGGGGGAGCTGTGAGCAGAAGTGAAATGCAAGACCTCGGTGAGCCACGGGGCTCTGGCCGGTGTGAGCAAGGGCATCCTCAGCTGCCCTCTCCTCCCACTCCTCTGAGGAAAGAGCATCCTCCAGGAACAACTTCTAAGGGCATCCCCCAGGAACATGCCCCAAGAGCGTCCTCCAAGGGCATCCTCCAAGACCATCTTCCAAGAACATCCCCCAGGAATGTGCCCCGAGAGCATCCTCCAAGAGCGTCTTCCAAGAGCATCCCCCAGGAGCATCTGCCAGAAACATCCCCCAGGAGCATCCTCCAGGAACATCCTCCAGCAACATCCTCCAGGAGCATCCTCCAGGAACATCCTCCAAGAGCATCCCCCAGGAGCTTCCCCCAGAAACATCCTCCAGCAACGTCCTCCAGGAGTGTCCTCCAGCAACGTCCTCCAGGAACATCCTCCAGGAGCATTTTCCAGAGCAGAGCATCCCCTGAGAGCATCCTCCAAGAGCAGAGCATCCTCCGAGAGCGAAACATCCTCCTCAGAGACCTTCTCCAAGCGCATCCTCCATCCCACCCCAACAACAAGAGGGTTTTGGATGAGGCTGAGCGTTACACAGAGCTGTTACCAGCGAGATGGGACAACGTGGTCCCCACCACAAGACCAAAGGTCCTCCCCAGGACCCCCACAGAGCCAGGGATGCTCGGTGACACCATCACACATGTTGTCACCTCGAATGGCACTGAAGACCATGGCACTGACACAGCTTGGGGGACCGGGGAGGCTGGCATGAGTTGTGTGTGTCCCCCCCAAAACCCCCAGGATCTTCAGGCACGTGCTCCAGGGGCTGCACTGCCAACATCTGCAAGGAGTTTGGCTCCAGCTTAATTCCAGCTGCTAATTAGGAGCCTGGAAGAGGGACGTCTTTGTCAGGGGCCCCGGCAGCCGGCCGTGCCGCGTCCGGGGGCTGCGAGCACGAGCAGGAAAAGTGATTAATTTGGAGGGAGGGGGGAATAAAAAAACCCCAAAAAAGACCCCTCTGCAAGCCTGGCTTTTCCCTTCCCTTTGTTTTCTGCTGTAAAGCAAAGAAAGGGGGGAAAAAAGCAAGCCTGGCTTTTCCCTTCCCTTTGTTTTCCTCTGTAAAGCACGGAAAGGGGGGGGGAAAAGCAAGGAAAGGGGGAAAAAAAAGCAAGGAAAGGGGGAAAAAGAAGCAAGGAAAGGGGGAAAAAAGGCACCGAGCCCAGGTTTTGAGCTGCCTTTTTTTTTTTTTTAACATTTTTTTTAATGTTTCACCTTTCATCTTGTGCCCCCCCCACCCCAAATCCTGAGTGGGGAGGTGGGGGGTGGCCGCCTTGGCCCTGGGACAAGCAGAGAGAAGCGCTGTGTGTGCAGCAGCCACGGCATCATGTGGCTACCAGATGGCAACCCTGGGCCAGGGCCAGCGGTGGCCGGAGCCCGGGCAACGAGCCGAGCCCTGGGCATGGGGAGCAAGGGGGGGGGGACACACACCACGGGATGGCTCGTAGCCATGGGGCTTGGTGGCCAGGAAGGGGGACAGGGTGCTTGGGAGGGGGTGCCAGGAGCATCGCCTGCCTCTCTGGGGTGGTTTGGGGCTTTTTGGTGATGGGGGGGTTTGGGGCTTTTTGGTGATGGGGAGGTTTGGGGCTTTTTGGTGATGGGGAGGTTTGGGGCTTTTTGGTGATGGGGAGGTTTGGGGCTTTTTGGTGATGTGGTGTTTTGGGGCTTTTTGGTGATGTGGTGTTTTGGGAGTTTTTTTATGCCCTCAGGGCTGGGAATTTGGGTGGTACAAGGGTGCAGGGGAGCCAATGCTGCCCCATCTGGGGGGCTTCTAGTGTGTGGGGGGGTCTGACCCCCATTTTTTCCCCCCTTTGCAGCTTGTGGGGAGACTCTCCAGGACAGCCAGGGCAACTTCTCCTCCCCTGAGTTCCCCAACGGATACTCTGCCCACATGCACTGCGTCTGGAGGATCTCCGTCACCCCTGGAGAGAAGGTACCAACTGTTGGTGCAGCACCCAAGGCATCCCCCACCTCCTCTCCCTCCTCACCCCATCTTCTCCCCCCTTTTTTTGGGGGGGGGAAACCCCCAACCCTACCATCTCCCCCCAACCCATGCTACTTGGCATCACCACGGAGCAGGTCTGGGTACCACCTGCCCAGCATCACTCTCCAGTAGACAAGACCCACCGTGGGGCACCAGGGTTGGGGGGAAAGCTCACTCCATGGATTTTTTTATTATTTTTATTATTTTTTTTTTTTAAAAAAAACCACCTTAGATCATCCTGAACTTCACCACCCTGGACCTCTACCGAAGCCGGCTGTGCTGGTACGACTACGTGGAGGTGAGAGACGGGTTCTGGAGAAAGGCCACGCTGCGAGGTAACCAAACCGGGAGCTCTTAGCCTGGCCGGCTGGCACCACTGCCCACCCGCTGCCCTCCTGACCCCCCCCCCCC
>NW_015091349.1:3398-4276 GCF_001431845.1 Calidris pugnax | reverse complement strand
CCCCCCCCCCCAAATTGGGGGTGCTGGGGGTGCAGGCAGCAGGGCTCCCCTCTGCCTGTAGCCCTGCCTGACCACCGTGTGCCCTTCTTGGGTTGGGGGGGGTTATTGCCATGAACGGGGCTCCTAGCCTGCTGGCCCACACCAGTGAAACCAGTCTGGTTGCCCCCCCTGCCTGACCACCGTGTGCCCTTCTTGGGGAGGAGGAGGTTGGGGAGGGGGGGTTTATTGCCATGAAAGGGGCTCCCAGTCTGCTGGCCCACACCAGTAAAACCAGTCTGGTTGCCCTCTCCCCATGGAGGTGCCAGTGTCTCGGTCCCATCCCCACAAACGGGGTGTTCCTCAAGTTGTTGCCCCCTCGCTCTGAAATAAGCAATTTCTGTGAAAGGGCTGGAAAAACGGGGTGTTCCTCAAGTTGTTGCCCCCTCTGAAATAACCAATTTCTGTGAAAGAGCTGGAGGGGAGAAGCCCTGAGGAAAGGGATTTGGGGGTGCTGGTGGAGGAGAAGCTGGACATGAGCAGGCAGTGGGCACTCACAGCTCAGAAGGTCAATCCCATCCTGGGCTGCATCAAAAGCTGCGTTGCCAGCAGGTCCAGAGAGGGGATTCTGCCACTTTACGCTGCTCTGGTGAGACCTCACCTGGAGTGTTGTGTGCAGGTCTGGAGCCCTCAATAGAAGAAGGACATGGACCTGATGGAGAGGGTCCAGAGGAGGGCCACGAGGATGATCAGGGGGATGGAGCACCTCTGCTACGAGGACAGGCTGAGGGAGCTGGGGTTGTTCAGCCTGGAGAAGAGGAGGCTCCGGGGAGACCTAATAGCAGCCTTCCAGTCCCTGAAGGGAGCCTACAGGAAGGCTGGGGAGAGCCTGTTTAGAAAGG
>NW_015091349.1:0-3311 GCF_001431845.1 Calidris pugnax | reverse complement strand
GGGGGGCACTGGGGGAGGACTGGGAGGGGATGGTGAGGAAGAGGAGGGTGCCTGGCCGGCGGTAGCCCAGCACGTCTTCATCCCCAGGCAGGTTCTGCGGGAACAAGCTGCCCGAGCCCATCATCTCCACCGACAGCCGCCTCTGGGTTGAGTTTCGGAGCAGCAGCAACTGGGTGGGCAAAGGTTTCTTCGCCGTCTACGAAGGTAGGGGTGGGCGTGGGGCAGGTTATGGGGCAGGTTATGGGGCTGGTGGTGGTGGGACAGGGGTTGGGATGCTCAGATGGCTTCTCCATCCCTTCCAGCCATCTGTGGGGGGGACGTGAAGAAGGACAACGGGCACATCCAGTCGCCCAATTACCCCGATGACTATCGGCCCAGCAAGGTGTGCGTCTGGAAAATCACCGTCTCCGAGGGCTTCCACGTGGGCTTGACCTTCCAGTCCTTCGAGGTGGGTGAGCGTCCTCACCAGTGTCCCCCCCACCTCCCCAGCAGCATCTCCCCGACACCCTGCACCCCACGGGGCTGCAGTTGGGGCTGCCTGGTACCCACATCCCTCCCCACCACCTCCCTGCCTCAGTTTCCCCACGCAGCAGACCACCTCCCTTGGCTGTTGGACGTGTGGGTCTGGGAGTGTGGGGAGAAGAAAAGGGCCAAGCAGGGTCTAAAGGACCTGGGGGGTGTTGGGATGCTGAATACAAGCCAGCAGTGTGCCCAGGTGGCCAAGGAGGCCACCAGCATCTTGGCCTGTATCAGGAACAGTGTGGCCAGCAGGGCTGGAGCAGTCATGGTCCCCCCCTGGACTGGGCAAGGGTGAGCCCCCAGCTTGAATAGTGTCCAGTTTTGGGCCCCTCATGACAGGAAAGACCTTGAGGGGCTGGAGCGTGTCCAGAGAAGGGCACCAGAGCTGGAGAAGGGTCTGGAGAATAAGGAGAAGGGTCTGGAGAACTTCTGAGGAGCAGCTGAGGGAGCTGGGGGTGTTCAGCCTGGAGACAAGGAGGCTGAGGGGAGACCACCTTGCTCTCTCCAACTCCCTGAAAAGAGAGTGTAGCCAGGGGGGGTCGGTCTCTTCTCCCAAGTCCCAGGTGATGGGACAAGAGGAAATGGCCTCAAGTTGCACCAGGGGAGGTTCAGGTTGGATATTGGGGAAAACTTTGACACTGAAAGGGTTGTGAAGCCTTGGAAGAGGCTGCCCAGAGCGGTGGTGGAGTCGCCATTCAAGGAGGGATTTCAAAGCTGGGCAGACGTGGTGCTGAGGGACGTGGTGGATTGGGCAGTGTTGGGTTGATGGTTGGACTCAACGATCTGGAAAATCCCTTCCAACGTGGACGATTCCATGATTCTATGGTTTGGGGATGATGGGGACGGGGTGAGACCCACCACCCACCCTGCTAACATTCTCACCCACCTCCAAGATCGAGCGGCACGATAGCTGTGCCTACGACTACCTGGAGATCCGGGATGGCAACAGTGAGACGAGCAACCTCATCGGGCGCTACTGTGGCTACGATAAACCCGACGACATCAAGAGCACCTCCAACAAGCTCTGGATGAAATTTGTCTCCGACGGCTCCATCAACAAGGCCGGCTTCGCTGTCAACTTCTTCAAAGGTAGGAGAAGCACCGGGAATCATCGCTGATGATACCAAACTGGGAGGACTGGGCAACACTCCAGAGGGCTGGGCTGCCATCCAATGTGACCTGGACAGGCTGGAGAGCTGGGAAGAGAAGAACCTCATGAGGTTCAATAAGGACAAGAGTAGGGTCCTGCACCTGGGGAGGAAGAACCCCAGGCACCACTATAGGTTAGGGATGGACCTGCTGGAAAGCACTTCTGAGGAGAAGGATCTGGGGCTCCTGGTGGAGAGTAAACTCTCCAGGAGCCAGCAATGGGCCCTGGTGGCCAAGAGGCCAATGGGATCCTGGGCTGCGTAGGGCAGAGTGTGGCCAGGAGGTGGAGGGAGGTCATTGTCCCCCTCTGCTCTGCACTGGGGAGGCCACAACTGGAGCACTGGGACCAGTTCTGGGCTCCCCAGTTCAAGAGAGACTGGGAACTGCTGGAGAGAGTCCAGCGTAGGGCAACCAAGATGCTGGAGGGATTGGAGCATCTCCCTGGTGAGGAAAGGCTGAGAGAGCTGGGACTCTTGAGGCTGGAGAAGAGAAGGCTGAGGGGAGACCTTCTTCATGCTCCCAAGGATCTCCAGGGTGGGTTGAAGGAGGATGGAGCCGGACTCTTTTCCGTGGTTGCCAGGGACAGGCCGAGGGGCAACAGGCACAAGCTGGAGCAGGGGAAGTTCCACTGCAATGGGAGGAAGAAGTTGTTTGGGGTGAGGGTGGCAGAGCCCTGGCAGAGGCTGCCCAGGGAGGGTGTGGAGTCCCCTTCTCTGGAGATCTTCAAGCCCCACCTGGATGCTCCTGAGTGATGTGCTCTGGGCAGCCCTGCTTTGGCAGGGGGTTGGACTGGATGGTCTCTAGAAGGTCCCTTCCAACTCCAACAATTCCGTGATTCCGTGACTTTAGGTGATGGGGTGGGGGGTATTTTTATCCTCATAAGAGCCTCCCATCGCATCCGTGAGTGGCCCTGGCCCTGAGCATCACCACCTCGGGGCTCCTGCCCTCCTCACCATCCTTTCCCCATGGACCACGCTGAACCTTGGAGCATCCCCACCAGCCTGGTTGTGCCTCACAGAGGGATGTGCGGTCCATGGGGGGAAATCTTCAGCCCCCACGTGCCCCACAGACTTATTTATTACTGTTTGTTGAGAAGGTGCTGGTGCTTTGCAAGGAAATTTATCCCCGTCCACAAAGGCGAATCCACCAGTCCTGGGGGGGAATATAGGGGTCCTAAGAAGATCTATAGGGTCATGGGAGGGGATTTGGGGGTCCTGGGATGGGAAATGAGGGACCTACAGGGTCTATCGAGGCCCTGGGAGGGGATATGGGGAGCCTGGGGGGGAAGATGGGGTGCCTGGGGGGGATTTGGGGAGTCCGAAGGAGGTCTAGAGAGAGCTGGGAGGGGACATGGGGCTCTTGTGGGGGTCTATGAGGTCCTGGGAGGGGACATGGGGGTCGTGGGGGCAAATATGGGGGTCCTGGGAGGGAATTATGGGGTCCTGGGGGTGAATATGGGGTGCTAGGAGGGGAGGTGGGGGTCCTAAGGAGGTCTATGGGACATTGGGAGGGGAGATGTGGGTCCTGGGAGGGGAGATGGGGTACCTGGGAGGGAACATAAGGGTCTTGGGGGGTCGCATAAGGAGGGGGGGGTGCATCCTTGGGGCTGTCCCACGCCTGGCCCCGGGGAAGGGGTTCGGTGG
>NW_015091348.1:0-1207 GCF_001431845.1 Calidris pugnax | reverse complement strand
ACAACCCCAGAATTAAGCTTTTTCAGAACCACACATGCAGAGCCTTTTCCACAGTCAAAACATCATTCAAATCCCTCATAGTACTCAGGCTGGTAAGCTGCTTCCCTGTTTCGGATTTTTCTTTTGTGTTTTTTGTTATTTTGTTTGGTTTTTTTTAAGAAACAGGCAAAAGCAGTATCCTCAGACTCAAATCAATACCTTACGGTTCTCAGGGATTCCTTTGGGGCTCATTTTTCAAAGGGCCTACAAGACACAAACAATCCAAAGAGGTAGTCTGGGCCACTGAAAGCCATTTTGTTACTAACTAGACTGAAAATCTGAGGGGGTACAAAGTTTTTCCCTTTTTAAATATGTAATGGTACTCCAAGTGTGAACATCCAAGGTTTGCACAAAGATATACGAGTCAGACATTGGGAGACCTAGAAGAGAAGTATCCCAAACCAGCAATCCTCAATGGGTCTATGACAGGAGTATGCAATGCAGAAAAGCTACTATCAGTACCAACATGGGTTAAAAGGAAAAATTTTACAGATTAAGAACACTGACAAATGACCAGAGCCTGATATTTGAAAAGACTACATTACAACAGCAAGCTCTGGACCAAGTACTTATCTCCTCTGAGCCTACAGAGTTCTACCTCATGGCTCTAACCTGGTGTTCCTCCTTCCAGTTTTAAGCAAGGTGCCTTTGAAGACATTGCTTTGATTTAGGTAGAGCCTTCCCACCAAAGTACTCAGAATCTAGAGAGAGCGTCCCTGAAATTAGCACATGAGATGTTTTTGCCACATAACCTTCACATAGGTAAAGTTATACAAGCTCTATATTGCCAACTGTGGTTGAAAAAATTTTCCCAGTTCTAGAGATACTCAAGTAAAGGCAAGTGATGTGCAGTGCCCTAGAACATAGAAAGCATAGGTAAATGCTGAACAAACTTTTGTTATAGCACTGATGAACCAATCTCACAAACACAACAATCACACACTTTGCACCCTGTTAACAATTCAAAGTCCAAAAAAACACAGATGAAAAGCTGACAGTATCAACAGAACAGAACCAAATGTCTCTTATTTTCAAGATATCAACACTACTTTATGGGTGTCTCAGAGAAAATGAAATTCACCTGCCTCAGTGACAATGCTGTAATTCAACAGCAGAATTTTTAAAGGGCTGGCGGGCAGATCTCAAGGTTGAAAAATTAAAAAAAGCC
>NW_015091347.1:1954415-1956262 GCF_001431845.1 Calidris pugnax | reverse complement strand
TGCCAGGCTGGAGAGCTGGGCTTGTGCCAACCGCATGAGGCTCACCCAGGCCAAATGCAGGGTCCTGCACCTTGGATGGGGCAATCAATGCACTGAAAGAGTAGCAGTCAAATGCTCGATGTCCAAGTGGAAGCCAGTGACCGCTGCCGTTCCTCAGGGGTCAGTACCGGCACCAGTACTGTTTAACTTCTTTGTTGGAGACATGGAAAGTGGGACTGAGGGCACCCTCAGCAAGTTTGACAATGACAGCAAGCTGTGTCGTGCGGTGACACACTGGACGGAAGGGATGCCAGGCTGGAGAGCTGGGCTTGTGCCAACCGCATGAGGCTCACCCAGGCCAAATGCAGGGTCCTGCACCTTGGATGGGGCAATCAATCCCAGGCACAAATACAGGTTGTGTGGAGAATGGCTGCAGAGAAGCCCTGAGGAGAAGGACTTGGGGATTTTGGTAGGTGATAAGCTCAACATGAGCTGGCAACGTGCGCTGGCAGCCCAGCAACCACCCACAACCTGGGTTGCATCCCCAGCAGCGTGGCCAGCAGGGCGAGGTGGGGGAATTCTGCTCCTCTGCTCTGGGAAGACCCGCCCCCAATGCTGCGTCAAGCTCCGGGCCACCAAAAGCAGAAGGACACGGACCTTTTGGAGCGGGGCCAGAGGAGGCCACAGAGATGCTGGGAGGGCTGGAGCCCCTTTGCTAAGAGGACAGACTGAGAGAGTTGGGGGGGGTTCAGCCTGGAGAAGAGAAGGCTCCAGGGAGACCTTTGAGCCCCTTCCAGTCCCTCGAGGTTCTGTCTACAGAGAAGCTGGGGAGGTGTCCCGGTTTGAGTAAAACAGAACTAATTTTCTGTTCAGTAATTTCACTTTTTTCACAAACATTGCTCTTATCCCTCTGAGAACGACCAGTTTTCTCCACAATATGCTGTTAGTTTCAGCGAGTCAGAAGTGGCCTAGCTTAAATGTAAAATTACAGAACACAAAATCCCCTCAAACCGGGACACCCAGGTTGCCCAGAGAAGTTGTGGCTGCCCCATCCGTGGAGAGGTTCAAGGCCAACTTCGCTGGAGCTTGGAGCAACCTGGTCTGGTGGGAAATGTCCCTGCCCAGGGCAGGGGGTGGGACTGGATGATCTTCAGGGTTCTCTCCAACTGTTCTGTGATTCTATGAATGTGGTTTTATTTTCCCCTATAATACCCAGATTATTACTCTAATTTTTTGATTAATTCCATCACAGGTTTTATGGCAGGAGCAGTTTATTGCTTTACTCTAGGGCAAGAAAGCTGGCTGAAATAGGGATTTACATCCACTATTGCAAATGACAATCCTGCCCCAAACTATATATTGTGCCGTGAGAAGTTTGGCCAGCTATTAAACCCTGTATCGGGGAAAATGAACTTAAAACCAGACCTTCGAAGTGGTGCGCTGCAAACTGTTAAACTGAGATTTGGGAAAAAAAAAGCAAAAAAAAAAAAAGCAGCATATGTGACTCCGTTAATGTCAAATATGCTTGGTTAAAAAAACTAATTTTCTTTTTTAGAGGAAAAAGGTTTTTCTATTTTATTGTATTTATTTTTTGTTTTATTCTTATTTTAAATTTATTTTATATTAATTTAATTTTAAAATTTATTTTATATTTATTCAATTTTAGTTCTTTTTTATTTCATTTTATTTATTTTTATTAAATAAAGAACTTTGGGGGGGGAGATCTTTCCTATTTTTATCTTTCTCTCATCTTTTTTTTTCTTTCATTTCCTTTTATAATCCCGTAATCTGATGGCGCAGGGGTGTGTCGATACACAGATATACCCTGCGGGGCTGGGGGGAGGCAGCGCCCAATAATATCTTAGGGA
>NW_015091347.1:1954200-1954405 GCF_001431845.1 Calidris pugnax | reverse complement strand
GGGGGGTGTGTGTTGATTTTGGGGGTGCAGTAGTGCATTGGGGGAGGGGGATGGCTTCTTGCCCCCAGGGATGCTGCGCATCAGCATCCGTGCAGGGGTGGTGCATTATGGGATGCGCACGCATCCCATTGCGGGGGGGGGACGGGGTAGAGGCGGGGGCTTTGAGGCATTTTGGGGGGTTTGCGGGGGGGGGGGACGGGTGCGG
>NW_015091347.1:1950549-1954180 GCF_001431845.1 Calidris pugnax | reverse complement strand
GGTGCTTTGAGGCATTTTGGGGTGTTTGCGGGGGTGGGGTACGGGTGCGTGCAGGTCTGGGGGTGCAGCATGTGCGGCTGTGTGCGTGCAACACCCCAACGCCACCACCTCGGAGGTCGGGAGGGGTGAGTGGGGGTACATGGTGCGTGGTAGGGGGCTCGTGCACACACACACAAGGGTGCACACGTACGCTGGGCGAATACCTGCACAGTGCACAGGCGTATGGACGTGCCTACAGTGTGCCTGTGCATCCCCTGACATATGGGCACCAACAGAGCACATGTGCACCATGCGTGCACACACCTGCAAGCGCCCCTTGCACGTGTGCCCCGCACGCACGAACATCTGCGGAGGTGCAGGCAAGCACCAGGTCACGAACCCGCAGCGCACTTATGTATGGGATGCGTCGTGCACAGTGTGTGTTCACATACACACTGGGGGGTATGTGCAGCCCAGAGGTGTCTGGGGGTGCACGTGTGCAAAGAGGTGCATCCTACAGAGCTGTGGAGGTTCATGCAGACGTGGGGAGGGTGCATGGATGCAGGGTGGGTGTGCTGCACATGGGGGCAACATGCACAGACAGAACTCAAAGCCCCAATCTGCCCAGGTTTTCCTCCAAAAGCTGTGGCACGTTTCTGCTCTCCTCCTCTCCCATGGGCAAGGCTGAGTGAGTGCACTGGGGTAGTGGCACCTTTACTGGGCTTATGACTAGGTTTCTGTTTGCTTCCTATGGGGCTACTGCTACAATACCACTAGGATGCTCCCAGTAACCTTGTGAAGGGTCAGTGGGATACTGTCAAGAGACAGCTGAGACCCTCTTGGGAGACTGCTGAGATGCTACTGGGAGTTTACTAAAATATTGTTAGGACACTTTGTAGACAGCACTAAGGCTCTTTCACAGGGTGGCACTAAGATACTCTCTGGATGCTAGGGGGATACCGGGAGAATGTTACTGTGGTACTACCACGGCACTACCAGGATGCCATCAAGACACTACTAAGACACTCCCAGCATCTTTCCAGGGTTGATACTGAGATGGTCTTACAAAGGTACCAGTGGAGTATTGCTAACCCACCAGCAGGGTCTTCTCAGGATACTACAACAGGCACAGTTCAGATGCTTTCAGCATCGTAGCATGGCACAAAGCTAATACCTGGGTTTTACAGTGCACTACCAAGATACTATCAGGACCCTACTCAGAGAGTAGCCGTGTACCATCACAGCACTGTCAGGATTCTATCAGGACACTGCTCATACACTACTGTGATGCTATCAGGGTGCTGTTAGGATATTAACTAGGATGCTATTTGGAATGCTCCTGGCATAGTATCAGGATACTACTACCCCTGCTGGTACACCTTCAGGGCTCTGCAGAGCTGTCCGGTGGCTGCTGCTAGGACACTCTCAGTGTGGCACAAAGGTACTGGATGCTGCTAAGATGTTCGCAGAATTACAGAATGGCAAGGATGGGAAGGGACCTCTGGAGATCATCTTGTTGAACCCCCTGCAAGAACAGGGTCACCCAGAGCAGGTTGCACAGGAATGTTTCCAGGCAGGGTTTGAATATCTCCAGAGAAGGAGACTCCACCATCTCTCTGGGCAGCCTCTTCCAAGGCTCTGGCACCCTCACAGGAAAGAAGTTTTTCTTCATGTTGAGATGGAATTTCCCGTGCTCCAGTTTGTGCCCTTTGCCCCTTTTTCTGTCACCCAGCACCACTGAGAAGGGTCTGGCCCCATCCTCTTGCCACCCGCCCTTTAGCTGTTGCTCAGCATCGATGAGGTCTGCTCTTCTCCATCTGAACAGCCCCAGGTCCCTCAGCCTTTCCTCAGCAGAGAGATGCTCCAGTCCCTCATCATCCTCATAGCCTCTGCTAGACTCTTTCCAGCAGTTCCCTGCCTTTCTTGAACGGGGGGGCCCAGAACTGGACCCATTGCTCCAGCTGTGGCCTCCCCACAGCAGAGCAGAGGGGGAGGATGACCTCCCCCCACCTGGGGCCATGCTCTTTTGAGCCCCCCGGGAGACCATTGGCCTTGTGACCACAGGAGCACGTTGCTAGCTCGTGGGCAACTTGTTGTCCACCAGGACTCCTGGGTATTTTTCCTGCCCTTTTGGAACTTCATGTTATCAGGATACTGCTTGGATATACCAAAGATAACACTGAGGTACTTTCACAATACTGTCAAGGCACTACTAAGATACTACTAACATACTATGTTAGTACTAACATACTATGTTAGACCGGGCAGCTGCTCAGGTCTGGAACAGCAGAGCAGAGGGGGAGGATGACCTCCCCCCACCTGGGGCCATGCTCTTTTGAGCCCCCCGGGAGACCATTGGCCTTGTGACCACAGGAGCACGTTGCTAGCTCGTGGGCAACTTGTTGTCCACCAGGACTCCTGGGTATTTTTCCTGCCCTTTTGGAACTTCATGTTATCAGGATACTGCTTGGATATACCAAAGATAACACTGAGGTACTTTCACAATACTGTCAAGGCACTACTAAGATACTACTAACATACTATGTTAGTACTAACATACTATGTTAGACCGGGCAGCTGCTCAGGTCTGGAAAAACCACAGATCTCTAAATTTGGTTCCTATTTTCACCAAAGCTCTGGCCTTCACAAGCAACCTCATTTCTTTTTTGAATTGTTTTGAATATCCTGATATATCAGAATATTACCACTATTCTGCTAAGGTGCTATCAGGACAGTATTCATTTCCTAGTAGGGTGCTGTCAGGATGCTACTAGGATATCAGTAGGTTTCTTCCAAGGTACTACAAGGGCAATAGAAAAGATTGTGGTAAGATACTTCTGGGAAACTGTCAGGGCAACACTCATACTTTTAGGATACTCTCAACACATTACTAGCATGATACTTTCAGGTCATAACTAAGATAGTGATGTAGTATAAAGATACTACTAAAATACTACCAGTTCAGTAAAAAAGGGAGTGTTATGATACTTTTTATATACTACCAGTGTAGCACTAAGAAGCTTTTGGGCCACTATCAAGACTTTGGTGTTACTTAGTGAAGTACTACTAGTATAGTGTCAGGATATTTGCTTATTTCTATGAAGCCATATCCCAACAGCATGTACTTAAGATGATGTTGAGATACAGCTAGGGTACTACAGAGGTGCTGTTGGTCGTGTAATATCCCTGGCAGTAGGGTTTCAGCCAGCACGGTGAAAGCCGAGGGGGTAGGGGACCCTGGTGTTGCAACCTGTGAGTGCAGGCCCTCTCTCCGCAGCTAAGGTGGCACGTTGGTGTCGAGGAGGATGGAGGCCCCCCTGGTAAGCCTGGAGGAGGAGTTCGAGGAGGGGCCTGGAGACGATGTGGGGACCCCCCAACGTACTGCAGACCCGGCGCTGGCCGAGCTGGAGAGCTTCTCAGCCGAGATGATGAGTTTCAAATCAATGGAGGACCTGGTGCAAGAGTTCGATGAGAAGCTCACTGTCTGCTTCCGCAACTATGATGCTGCCACCGAGGGTCTGGCCCCCGTGCGGGGGTGTCTCCAGGCACAGGAGGAGGAGGACCGCCTTCAGGATGAGGAGTGAGTAAGGCTCCCCTACTCCTGGGGCCACGTGCTTCCTCGCGCACCTGCAAAATCCACCCCCCCCCCCCA
>NW_015091347.1:1939708-1950209 GCF_001431845.1 Calidris pugnax | reverse complement strand
CCCCCCCCCCCCCCCCCAGTGCAAACTGGCTCCCTGCATTGCAGCGTGGTCATGCAGCGCAGTGTAGTGGTGTAGGAACCTACTGTAAGAAAGCCCTCTCACAGCCTGCGGGGCATCCTTGCGGCCTTGGGAGACTTCCCTGACCAGCTCTCTGCCCTGTGGTGGGGTCATGCACAGTGTCAGGAATAGCAGTGGAGTATCCTATGAGTAAGGGCTCCCTCGGAGCCTGCATGCCGCCTTGCAGACTAGCAAGGTACACTCCACGTGCAACCAAGTCCCCCACATTGCATCATGCAGCTGTGTGGAGTAGCTGTAGAGGATCGTTGGAGTAGCCGTGTGGGATCCTTGAAGTAGCTTTGTAGCATCCTTGGAGTAGCTGTGTAGGATCGAGTAGACCACCCATGGGCCCGCATGCTTTCTTGCATGGTCATGCCCTACAGCCCATCCCAGGGCGTACTGGGGAGCCTACCTCATCGCAGCATGGTTGCATAGCACGTCAGAGCAGTGGTGGAGTATCTGATGAGTAACACCGCTCCAGGGCCTGTTGTACCTCCTCGCATGCTTGCAAGATCCTCCACCACCTGCAAATTGGCTCCCTGCGCTGTGGGCTGATCATGCAGCACCTTGGAGTAGCTGTGTAGGATCCTTGGAGTAGCATTTGGGCAAATCCCCCATCCCTGCCACAATATAGTGACATTTGCATTAAAATCTCAATTTCCATGAAAAACCTTTTTTTTCCTGCAAAATGCCATTTTTTGGCCAAACTAGCGTATTCTTTTCAGCGATTTCTACATTAACACCTTTCTAATGGATTTTTTTGTGTGTGTGTTTAATTGGGATTATTCCTTAGGCTGCAATTCTTAACACTGCTTTTTCACCATGCAAAATGGTTGTTTTCAACCTTAAAGCGCCCAAATCTGTTTATTTTGGGTTGATGTTTTTTTCTTTCACCAAGGTCGAATTGCTTTTTGTAATTGGCCAAACCAATGGGTTTTCAGAGAAAAATGCATTTTGGCCTGGTGCCGGGAGCGCCGCGCTGTCGCCGGCAGCCAGCTCGCAGCGCCACTTTGTGCCGCTTATTGTGTCTTTTTGGATCACTTTGAGCAAAACAGGGCTTTTATGTTTTTTTTTTTTCTCCCTCTTGAATGAGCCCTGTGTGCGCAGGCGGGGGATGGGATGGCCCTTAAAGGTGCTGTATTTCCCTAATTATTAACCAATTCTTGCCATAATTAACCCAGAAATCTGCTGCTGCTTGCCTGACCCTGTAGGGTGCTGACTCTTTAAGATTGGAAAAGTGGGGGGATAATAATTTTTTTCCTTATTTGCTGCATTTTTGTTAAAAAATGGGAATATATGGGATTTTTGACATGGGCACTTTTGTGCATTTATTTGTGAAATATGTGATTTAGGGGGGATCAGGTGAGGAGGGGGATGAGATCCCCCTAAGATCAGCAGTTTGGGGGCTGGGGAGACGCAGGAAGTTTTGGGGTGATTTAGGGGGAATCGGGATGTGCGTGGACGTGGCACCGTGTCAGAGTGAAAATGCCATTTGTGGTGGAAAATGTGAGGGTTTGCCTTAATTGGGGAGAAATTTTCTAATCTTTTTGTGCCTTTTTCCCCATTTTTGGCCTTTTTCCCGATGTTGCTACCTTTTAGCTCTTTTCTCCTATTTTCCGCAATTTTTTCTTTTTCTCCCCTTTTCTCCACTTTTCCACCTTTTCCCTTTATTTCCCCCCCTTTTTTTTGGTACATTTTTTCTTTTTGCCCATTTTGGGTTTTCCCCCATTTTTTCTTTTTTCCTTCTTTTTCCCCTGTTCCTCCTTTCCCTATTTCTCCCCCTTTTCCTTTTCTTTCCTCCTTTCCTGCTTTTCCTTCTTTGACCCCTTTCTCATTTTTCCTTCCATTTCCCTTTTACTCTTATTTTGTTCTATTTTCCACATCTTCTCTTTCTTTAGCCCCCTTTTCTCCTTTTTTCCCGTTTTCCCCCTTCCCCTCTTTTTTTACCCTTTTCTCTCTTTTTTCCCTTTCTTATACCCTGTTTTCCCCATTTTTTTCCTCCTATACCTTCCCCCAAGGACCATTTTTTTATGGTGAAATTGGACAAAATTGGTCCAGACCAGTGGGGGAGAATCTCTGCACCAAATAATGGTGCAGAGGACAGGGGACTGGGGGTTGAGGTGTTTTGGTGCATTTTAGGGTATCAGGGCCATGGTTTGGGGTGGTTTCAAGCAGTTTTGGGACAATTTTTGGCTTGTTTCCAGATGTTTCAAGGCTGTGTTTTGGGGCAGCATTTCAGGGAGGGTTGGGGGATTTCAGAGTATTGCAGCTGATTTTGGGGGTGTTTCTGGGTGTTTTGGGGAGTATTTCATTTGGGGGTGTTCCAGGGCTGTATTTTGGGGTATTTCAGGGCAGTTTTGGGTGTTTCAGGACTGCTTCAAGGTGGGAATGTGGAGTGTTTCAGGGTGGTGTTTTGAGGTTCTGTGACTGCATTTTAGGCATTTCAGCACATTCTGTGGCAGCATTTTGAGTTGTTTTGTGACCTTTCGGAGGGTCTTGGGGCTTTGGGACAATATTTTAGGATGTCATTTTGGGGTGTTTCTGGGGCTTTGGCAGCATTTTGGGACATCTTGGGGCATTTTGGGGCATCATGGTGATGTTTTGGGATGGTATCATGAAGCATTTCAGGGTGGTCTTTTTGGGCAGCTGGGGACATTTTGGGACATTGCAGCAGCCTTTTGGGGACTATTTAGATGGCAATGTTTCAAAATGACATTTGGGGCCATCTCAACTGTTGGGGCACCATTTTGGGGTACTTTGGAGTGTTTCAGGGCAGTATTGCATGATGATATTTTCAGAAGCTTTGGGGTCATCTAGGGCATCATTTGGGATCTTCTAGGGCAGTGTTTAGGGTGTTTTGGGATATTTCAGGCATCTCAGTGGCGTTGTGGGATTTTTCCAGACAATGTCAGGGGTGTTTCTGGAGCTGCATTTTGGGGGTTTGAGGCGTTTTGGCATGCCATTTTTGGGATGGCTTTCTGGGAGGCAACATTTTGGGATCGCCGCTCACTACCCACCTCCCTGCAGGGTCTGGGATGCTCTCACGGATGGCTTCGCCCCCCGGGGCTCCCCCCGGCCCTGGCTGCTCCCCGGGGCTGAGGCCCCCGACAGCACCGACCCCCAGGTACGGCTGTGCCCCCTCCTTGGCTCCCCAAATGCCCCCTTGCCCCTGCATGACACCCTGGTGATGCTTGACAGCTGTCAGTCAGCACAGTGACCATCAGGGCACTGCAAACTACCCCAAAAATGGTATTTTTGGAGTGACACAGCACCAGTGCAGTGGGTGTCCACATTCTGGTGTGAAATTACACTGAAACAGGCAAGATTAAGTGTTTAGTTTAGCAATCTGATCTTTGCCAGTTCCCCCCAAGCCACAGAGAAGGTGGTGTATTTTTGGGAGTCTTTGTTGTAGTGAGTTCATGCTGTGAATAACTGCAGTTGGATGGTGTGAGGGCTGCAGTAACGCCCCATAATGCACTGAATTTAACCAGTTTGGATGTTGCACAGCCTGTTCCTAAGGAGGGAAGAGAAGGTGAATTTCTTCAGTTATTTTCTGCTAAAAAGGTGAAATAAAATGTGAAAGGTGGTAAAAAGGAAGACGAATCCCCATCCAACATCTTCATCCATCACCTTCCCATCCTTGCTCCCCTCTGACGTCTCCCCATTTAATGTCTCCATCTGACCTCTTCCCCATTCAGCTTCACCATCCCCATCATCTCCATCCAGCATCTCCAACACATTCCTATCCGATATCACCATCCAATATATTAATTCCAACCTCTCTCCATTCAGCAGACCTGTATTTCTCCCTGTTCAATTTCCCAGTCCAGTATCTCCATCCAACAACTCTCTATCCAGTGTCTCCACATCCAGCATCTGTCTCCTTGCAATACCTCCCCATCCAGTGCTTCCCTGTTCATCATCTCCCTCTTCAAAGTGTCTATCCAGCATCCCCATCCAGTGTCCCCTATCCACAATCCCATGCAACATTTCCCTGTCTGAACATCTCTATCCGTTTCTATCCAGTGTCCCTGTCCAGCATCTCCACACCCAATGTCTCCTTGTCCAGCGTCCCAACCCAATGTCTCCACCTGATATCTCACCATGCCAACCCCCCTTCCATGCAGCGTGTCCCCCCCAAGCTGTGGTTCCCTGGTGGCTCTCCCTGTGCCAGGGCCAGAGCCATTTCTGTGTCCGTGCTGGGGCCATGCCTGTGCTGGGATGTGCCTGTGGTGCCATCAAGGCTGCCCAGCCTGTGTCTCCTGCAGCTCTGCGAAAAGGAGGAGGAGGAGGAGCTCACTGAGAAGAGCGAGCAAGACTCGGGCATCAACGAGGAGCCACTGCTGACAGCTGAGCAGGTACCCCTGGCCCTCATGGGCACCTGAACACCTGCGTGTCCCCCAAAAGCCAGGCTTTGGCATCCCTAGAATGGCCTCCGCCTACCCCAGACCTATGGCCACGTGGTGAAAGCACAAAAATAGGCCAAAGCCCATTGTTTTGGGCTGTGGGATGAGGGGCATGGGATGCAGATTTGGATGTAGATGGAGGTGCAGGTTGTGGGTGCCAGTGTGGTATTTGGGTGCAGATGTGGGGTGCCAGTGCTTGATGTAAATGGGTGGCATGGACTGAGGGATGAAAGCATTGGGGGGTGGAGATGGGATGAAGGTGTAGGATGCTGGTGCCAGATGCAGGGTAAAGATGTGGGGAAGGGAGCAGGGATGGAGATGCAGATGTAGGGTGAGGCTGTGGCTGCTGGCTAGAGGGTCCAGGTGCAAGTACAGGATCCAGGGAGCAGATAGAGGATGCAGGATGCAGCCATGGGTGCGGGATGCAGATGTGCATATAGATGCAGGTCCAAGGTGTGATTGCCCATGGGGGTGTGAGATTTGGGTGCAGATGCAGGATGCAAATGGAGGGCACAGGGTGCAGATGGATGCAAATGAAGATGGAGATGAAGGGATCAGGTTGCAGATGTGGCTGCAGGACACAGATGCAGGGTGTAGATGGAGATAGGATGCAGGTGCAGATGGAGGACACTGGTGCCCCACAGGTCATCGAGGAGCTGGAGGAGCTGATGCAGAGTTCGCCTGACCCCGAGGCTGACCCTGAGGGTGATGAGGATGAGGAAGAGGAGGAGGAGGAAACTGAGGCTGATACTGAAGGCGGTGGCGGGGGCATGGAGCCCATCCTTCTCCGTGAGCTGCGTGCTTTCTCCCCTGCCTTCAACAACAACTGCTCCCATGAAGGTACAGCCAGCAAAACCCAGGCCAGCCGCCTTTGGGGGGCAATTCCAGCCAAATTAGACAATTGAATCTCTCCAGGCTTCAGGGCTGGCTTGCACCAGTGTTTGCACACTGTTTGGCCAGGAGAGGGCTCTTGGCAAAAATGAAGCCCGGGTGGATTTTGCTGTTCCTATTGCTTCAAATGCCCCCAAGATTTCACCAAGCACTCCACGCGTTTTGCAAAATGCCTTGTGCTGCACGCCTTGCACTGATGGTGTTGTGCACCATCCCTCCTGTGCGCACGCTGAGCTTTTTCCTAACGCTTGCCCATCACTGTGCGGAAACGCCCAGTGTACTTTGTGTTTTTGCTGTTTGCATCCTGCATTTCAGGGAAATGCAGCTGATGTGGCAGCACCGTGCCTGTGACTGAACGTGCCAGGCACCTCCCTGCGCCACACACAGGGCATGTTCTGGACTGCACTCTGCATTTTGCTGGGCATTTCATTCCCCGAATGCACCAGTGGCCACTCAATGTTGCTGTGTGCCAGGTGTTTTCCTGATTGCTCTGTGCATTTTCCTACATCTGTGGAAAATATGGCAGCACCTCTGTCTCTAATATCACCATTTCACTAATTGCATTGTGCTTTTCCCCGGGAGCACCGTGCAGCATGCTTGATTGAAGTGTGTGGTGCATGTGTCTGCATGCACTGTGCATGCCACTAAATGTGCCGTGCACGAGACTTCTCACTAGTGGTGATGTTTCACTAATTGCCCCCCAGCACCTTCATAATTAGGCTGTACGTCTCGCTGGGTGGCACAAGACATTTTGCAAACTTCAGTGCACATTTCACTAATTGCAGCGGGCATTTCATTTATTGCACCAGACAGACATTGCACATACTGCACTGGGCATTTAATTTATTGCATTGTGCCTTTCACTAATTGCACCCTGCATTGCAGTAGCTGCACCATTGCAGTGCAGACCACACCAGTGCAGCCATTGCACTTCTTGCACTGTGCACGTCGCTTACTGCACTGGGCATGGCATGTGTTGCACCAGTCATTTCACCAGTTGCACTAGGGAGCCCACTAATCACCCCACGCGTCTCAATAACTGCAGTGTGCATCTCACCAACTGCACGAAGCCTTTTGCAAACTTTAGGGTGCCTTTCCCTAATCACACCATGCACATCAGAGGATGCGCAGGGTGTGTAACTGGTTGCAACGGGCATTTCTGTTATTGCTCCAGGTATATGGTTGTACTGTGCATTTCACTAATTTCACCAGGTGTTGCATTTACTGCATTATGTATTGCATTTATTGCACTTAATTGTACTTCCTGCGCTGGGCATAGCACTTACTGCATTGTGCATTTCATTTATTACACTGTGCATTGCACTTGCTGCACGGGGCATTGCACTTACTGCACCAGACATTTCACTTATTGCACTGGACATTGCAGTAATTACAATGGGCATTGCAGTAATTGCACTGGGTATTTCACTAATTGCACTGAGCATTGCACTTACTGCACCAGACATTTCACTTACTGCACTGGGCATTGCAGTAATTGCACTGGGTGTTTCGCGCATTGCACTTACTGCACCAGACACTCCCTGGATCGCGTTGTGCATTTCACTAATCGCACCAGGCGTTTCATTGATCACACTTGTGCGTTGCACTCGCTGCCCTGGGAGTTGCATCGGTTGCACCAGGCAGCCCACTAACGGCCCTGCGCAATCTTAACGATGGCACCGTCCGCATTTCTGGCGGCACGGCTGCCTCTCCCGGTGAGCGCGTGCCCGTCTCTAACCGCGACGCCCGGGCGGCAGGGCTGGGGCAGCTGTCGGCGCGGGAGCTGGTGGCGGTGGCCGGGCGCGCGGAGGCGGCCAGCCGGGCGCTGTCGGCGGAGCTGGTGGCCCAGCTGGCGCGGCGGGACGAGCTGGCGTTCGAGAAGGAGGTGAAGACAGCGTTCATCGGGGCGCTGCTGGCGGTGCAGGGGGAGCAGCGGGAGCAGCGGGAGGCCGCCCGTCGCCGCCGTCGCGACAGGGGGCTGAGCCTGCAAGGGGGGCGTCCCGAGCGTGGGAACCACATGCCTCGGAAGGTGGGAGACACCGCGGCCACAGGGACAGGGGATGGGGGGACTCGGGATGCATGGGGGAATGTGGGGACCCAGGGCAGGGGGATGAGGGATGGGGGTAGTGGGCTGATGGTGGGATAGGGGATGGGTGATAGGATGCAACAGAGGGACATGGGACAGGGACATGGGGCAGGGGGATGAGGGATGGGTGGACATGGGGTAGGGGGATGAGAAATGAGGGAATGTGGGACAGGGGATGGGTGATGGAAATGGGACAGGAGGACATGAGGCAGGAGAATGAGGGATGGGGGATATGGGGACAGGGGGATATGGGAACAGGGGATGGGGATGGGATGAAGCAGAGGGGCTTGGGACAGGCACATAGGGCAGGGGAAAGAGAGACAGAACGACATGGGATTGGAGCTAATCACACCATGCACATCAGAGGATGCGCAGGGTGTGTAACTGGTTGCAACGGGCATTTCTGTTATTGCTCCAGGTATATGGTTGTACTGTGCATTTCACTAATTTCACCAGGTGTTGCATTTACTGCATTATGTATTGCATTTATTGCACTTAATTGTACTTCCTGCGCTGGGCATAGCACTTACTGCATTGTGCATTTCATTTATTACACTGTGCATTGCACTTGCTGCACGGGGCATTGCACTTACTGCACCAGACATTTCACTTATTGCACTGGACATTGCAGTAATTACAATGGGCATTGCAGTAATTGCACTGGGTATTTCACTAATTGCACTGAGCATTGCACTTACTGCACCAGACATTTCACTTACTGCACTGGGCATTGCAGTAATTGCACTGGGTGTTTCGCGCATTGCACTTACTGCACCAGACACTCCCTGGATCGCGTTGTGCATTTCACTAATCGCACCAGGCGTTTCATTGATCACACTTGTGCGTTGCACTCGCTGCCCTGGGAGTTGCATCGGTTGCACCAGGCAGCCCACTAACGGCCCTGCGCAATCTTAACGATGGCACCGTCCGCATTTCTGGCGGCACGGCTGCCTCTCCCGGTGAGCGCGTGCCCGTCTCTAACCGCGACGCCCGGGCGGCAGGGCTGGGGCAGCTGTCGGCGCGGGAGCTGGTGGCGGTGGCCGGGCGCGCGGAGGCGGCCAGCCGGGCGCTGTCGGCGGAGCTGGTGGCCCAGCTGGCGCGGCGGGACGAGCTGGCGTTCGAGAAGGAGGTGAAGACAGCGTTCATCGGGGCGCTGCTGGCGGTGCAGGGGGAGCAGCGGGAGCAGCGGGAGGCCGCCCGTCGCCGCCGTCGCGACAGGGGGCTGAGCCTGCAAGGGGGGCGTCCCGAGCGTGGGAACCACATGCCTCGGAAGGTGGGAGACACCGCGGCCACAGGGACAGGGGATGGGGGGACTCGGGATGCATGGGGGAATGTGGGGACCCAGGGCAGGGGGATGAGGGATGGGGGTAGTGGGCTGATGGTGGGATAGGGGATGGGTGATAGGATGCAACAGAGGGACATGGGACAGGGACATGGGGCAGGGGGATGAGGGATGGGTGGACATGGGGTAGGGGGATGAGAAATGAGGGAATGTGGGACAGGGGATGGGTGATGGAAATGGGACAGGAGGACATGAGGCAGGAGAATGAGGGATGGGGGATATGGGGACAGGGGGATATGGGAACAGGGGATGGGGATGGGATGAAGCAGAGGGGCTTGGGACAGGCACATAGGGCAGGGGAAAGAGAGACATAACGACATGGGATTGGAGTATGCGAGGACAGGGGGTGGGTATTAGGGGACAGCAGATGGATGTGGGACATGGAGATGGGTGATGGGATGGGGCAGGGGTGCATGGGACGGGGACACAAAGCAGGAGCATGAGGTGGGGAGTACATAGGACAGGGGATGTGGGGACATGGAGCAGGGGGATTTGAGGTGGGGGACAAGATGGGGGGACATGGGATGGAGTTGTGGGGAGAGTGGATGGGTGACAGGGAGGGGCAGAGAGACGTTGGACAGGGGAATATGGGGTGGGAAGATGAGGGGACACGTGATGGGGGGGGGACACGCGACAGGGTGATGCAGGGATGGGAGAGGGCAAGGAGACAGGGGGACATGGGACATAAGGACAGGAGGATGGGGGACATGAGTTGGGGCGGATGGGAGGCAGAGGGAAAGGGGCACGTAGGATGGGAGTGTGGGGGATGTGGATGGGGCTCGGGGAGCCAGGGGGGACATGCCATGGGAGATGGCACGGCTGATGTCCGTGGTCCTGGGAGGTGACAGGGTTACATGTGTGTCCCCAGCGCTTCAGCATGGAGGGTATCTCCAGCATCCTGCACTCTGGCCTGCGCCAGACCTTCAGCCCCGCTACCAGCGAGAAGCAGGTGCCCTTTTTCCCCCCAGAATTGCCCAAATCCATCCCTTTTTAACCCTCCATCCTGCACAAATCCCATTCTCCTGCATTTCCCAAACCCATTTTAATTTTTTTTTTTTATTTTACAACTCCACCCTGTCCCCTACACCCTGCTAATTCATCTTGCAAAAATCACCATTTTTTACCCCCCAAAAAACCTCCTTAAGGAAAGGTTCGTGTTTGGGTGGGTTTTGCAGCATGCAAATTTGATACCCCCCAAAATACCGTCACAGGAAAATCACAGACATGTTCTGCTTTTGCACCAATTTGGGGTGATTTGTGGCAAGGCAGTGCAAAAAAAAAGGTAATTTTGTGCCATCTGGGTGGGTTTTGGGGTGGTTTTTTTAATGCAGTACCTGAACACGGTGATTCCCTATGAGAAGAAAGGGTCGCCACCGTCTGTGGAGGACCTGCAGATGCTCACCAACAGTGAGTATTCATTCATGCCACCATTTTGGGGCAGAATCGGACATTTTGCATCGCCACAGCATGGTGGATTTGGGACACAAATGCCCATTTTGCATTGTGGCAGCAGCTTGCGATGGGGGTGCCTCATTGCAATGAAGCAAATTTTGGATGCCATCCCCTGGGGGTTTTCTTGGCATTATTGCAGCACAGGCAATTTGAGGCACAGTCGCCCATGTTGCATTGTTGCAGTGAAGTCCATTTTGGGGGGGGCAAAGGAGCCATTTTGCAGTGTGGCAGCACTGCTGGTTTGGGGTGCAATCACCTACTTTGCGT
>NW_015091347.1:1930938-1939698 GCF_001431845.1 Calidris pugnax | reverse complement strand
CTTAATCCAGCGCTGATTTGAGGGGTAGAACACTCATTTTGCATTGCCGTGCACCAGCTGGTTGGGCTTGTTTTGGGAAGTGCTTGTTTTGGATTCTCATGAGCCCGGTGTATTATGAGAAACTGGCAGTGTCTCCATGGGGACTGTGGGGCTGGTTTTGTGGGGGGAAAGCAACATTTGGGGGGCAGTGTGTGTTGGGCTCATGCCTCCGTTCTCCCTCACAGTCCTGTTTGCCATGAAGGAGGGGAATGAGAAGGTGCCCACGCTGCTCACGGACTACATCCTCAAAGGTATCCACTCACCTCGTACATCCCCCATGCAATCCTCATGCATCCTTCATGCAGCTCCCTTGCAGCTCTTGTGCCTCTGTGCATCCACCATAGATCCCCTCTGCATCCCTGTGCATCTCCCTTGTGTTCTTCATGCACCTCTTGTGCATCTTTCATGCATTTCCCAACCATCTTGTGTGTATCCCTGGTGCATCCTTCATGCATCTCCGGCGCATCCTTTGTGCATCCTCCATGCATCCTCTGTGAATCCTGGGTGCAGTTCCTGTGCATCCCCTGGGCAGGCCTTGTGCATCCTCACACACCTTTGTAGATTGTTGTGCATCATCCCTGCAACTCCCTTGCACCATTACATGGCCTTTCTGCTTCCTTCATGCAGCCTCGTGAACCCCTGTGCACCTTCTTTCACTCCTCATGCACTGTTGTGCATGCCTTGTGCATCTCCATTCGTCCTCCATGCATCTGCTGGGCACCCCTCACCTGGGCATTGCTTGTACATCCCTGGGCATCTCCCACGTAGCTCCTGTGCAGCTCTTCTGTACCCTCCTGAATACTTGTGCATCCCTTGTGCACCCTTCATGCACCATTGTGCATGCTTTGTGCATTCCTCACGCATCCCATCCATGTTCCTCCTGCATCCTCTGGATATGCCCTTGGCAGCTGCTGGGCACTCATGCAGCACTCGTGTGTGATTGTGCATCCTTGTGCACCCAGATGCCCTCACACTTGTTCATATGTCCTTTTGGCATTCTCATGAATCCTCGTGCATGCTTGTGCGTGTGTGCATGCTCATGCATCTTTATGCACCCCCATGCATCGCCATGTACATTCATGTATCCTCATGAACACCCATGCACCCTCATGCATCATTGTGCAACCTTGCACACCCTTGTGTATCGCGGTGTCTACTTGTGCACTTTTGTGCATCCCAGCACAAGCCTGTGCATCATTGTGCACCCTCGTGCATCCCTGTATGTACTCATGCATCACTGTGCATCCTCATGCCCCCCCCCCCCACTTATGCATCATTGTGCATCCTCATTCATCCCTGTATGTGCTCATGCCCCCCATTACACACTTGTGCACCATCGTGTGCCTGTGTGCCACCATGTATATCCCTGATGTGTGCTGGTGCAACACCACGACCTCTCTCTTTGCAGTGCTCTGCCCAACCTGATATGACGCTGCCCTCCCGCCCCCGCCCTCCCCCTGCCCGCCTCAGCACACTCCGAAAATGGGGCCATACCTGAGGAAAACGGGTCGCCCGTGACCCCCAGCCCCCACCCTGCACTTCCCCCACCTTTGCACAGCTGGGAAATAAATAATTCGTTTCATTAATTAAGCAACCAGCCTCCAGCGTCTTCATCCCCTGGCTCGCAATGTTGTTTTGCAAGTTTTTGATGGAAAAAAGCAGTATTTTTGGGGCAGAAAACGCAGACAAGGAAGTTTTGCTGCGATGCTCATGAATATTCAGCTTTTTATAAAATATGCACATTTCTGGCTAACGAGGGGCTGGGTACTCCAAGCCGGCTGTAGTGCTGCAGGCAGCTGCCACAATCTGAGGGGCAAAATTTGACTGTAAATTCCATTTTGAGGGGATTTTTCCCATTTTTAGGTTTTCCAAAGCCCCATTTTCTGCTAGAGATTGTGCAAAAATCGTCTTTTTTTTTTTTTTCAGAAAATCAACTCATTATTTATTCAGAATAACTCATTAATTATTTTTCAGAAAATCAGCTCATTAGGGAATGAGGGGGAGGGTGTCCATTTTGGGGAGAATTGCTCATATTGGTGTTTGTCACTTATTTTGAGGGACAATCACTAATGTGGTGGTCATTGCTCATTTTTTGAGAGTGTCATCCATTTTCGGGGCAAATACGGTCATTTTGGGGGAGCTTATTGGAGAGATTTACTCATTTTGGGGAGGCTCGCTAGTTTGGGAGAGCATCATTTGCAGGTAGCATCACTCATTTTGGGGGGAAATTGTTCATTTGGGAGAAATGTTTTGGGGAGCATCATGGTTTTGAGAAGATCAATCATTTTGGGGAACCACTCCAAAAAAAAAACTTCATTTTGCAGAGCATAACGCATTTTGGAGCAGCATAACCCATTTTGAGGTGGGTGATTCCTTGGGGAGGTTCACTCCTTTTAGGAGAAAATAACTCATTTTGGGGTGTGCATCACCCATTTTAGTTCTATGCCCTAATTTTGGGGGTGGATTGGCCCTTTTGGGTAACATCATGCCTTTTTTTGGGAACATCACTCATGTTTTGAGAATATAACTCATTTTGGGGTGAACATCACTTATTAAACATTTTGGGAGTGCATCACACATTTTGGGGGAACATCATTCATTTTGGGTTAAAGTCACTTCTGAGTTCATTTTTTGGGGAGGATCACTCGTTTTGGGGGGAGCATCACTTTTGGAAGTGTACAACCTATTTGCACTGCATCACTCATGGATTTGGGTCAATTTGCACATTTTGGGGCTGATTTGCCTATTTGAAAGGCGTTTTCCTCATTTTGTGGGGTTATTTACCCATTTTGGGGCTCCCCCACTCACAGGAAGAAGCTGCCAATAAACTACAGCTGTGAAACCTCATCTCGTAGCACTTTATAATAAATGACCATGAATTAATAGTAAATTACAATGAGTCCTTTATGAAATTACAGATTACATTCACGCCAGATCAGTATCGAAAAATAGGCTTTTCTGCCCATTGCATCACTCATCTTTTTTTTTTTTCCCCAGCTGCTGTTGGGGTTTTTTTTCTTAACTCCTCAAGAGCCAAAAAAAATAATGACAAAGCCGGCAAAAAGCCGCCAAAAAAAAAATATCCTTCTTACAGAAACCTGCATTTACAGGAGGACCCTAGAGAAGAAAATTCTTTTTTTTATTATTTTTGCACCACATCAGCTGGGTTTCCTTTTGCATTTCCCCCTGCCCCATGTTTTAAGGCGAAATTCACCCTTTTGCTAGCATTTAAAAAAAATGCCAAAATACGTTGGGTTTTTTGCAGAGCTGCCATCCCCCAGGGCTCCTTTGGGGCAAAACACCACCATTTTCCCATGTGGGTGGACTGTATCAGGGTCTTTCCAGCAACAATACTGAATTTCCTTCTACCCGAGTGAATCTTGGGAGTCGCTACTCAATTTTTGGTGAAAATCTGCATTTTTTTATACCTCTTTTTTCCCCCATATTTTCCCGACTCAGTGCCAAAATGCCCTGGGAGAGTCTTGCTCCCGGCAGCCTTTGCCCCAACTCTGTGTCCAATCTCTGCCCTTAAGGGTGAGGATGGGTTTTTTTTCCCAATTCGATGGGGTTTTAGCACATAAATTAAAGGAATTGGGGAAATTTCCTCCTTTTTCCAGAAAATTGCATCTGGAGTCACCAAACAACTGCATCACTGGGGTCAAAATGGGGAGGTTTGGGCAAGCCGGTGGGTCACGAGTGCAAAAACCTCCTCAGATCCAACCTGAAACAGAATTTGCACCCGCTGATTATTTTTTTTCCCTGCGCACTGTTATTTATGCCTGTGAATCACCTTTTGGGGGGAAAAGCCCCAAAAGCATCAGTCCTGGGGTTGTTCGGGGTTCTTTTTGCACCAAGAAATCTAAGTGATGGACCCAGTGGCCCACGGTGAAAACCCGCCGTTGTCCAAAAGCATTCAAGCATTGTCTGGGGCAAACAGCTTCCCCTAAAAACGCTTCTTCTTACCAAAAATGACGGGGAGAAGGGGAAAATAAGAATAAAACCTGGAAAAAAAATTTAGTCTGGCCACAATATGTGCCTTGTAAACATGTGTCCTTCACTTCCATATGCCAATGTGGTAGTCCCCATGCTCCTGTGGGCATCTGGGGCATCCACCAGCGCCTCCAGTTTGCTTTTTTCTCACCACTTTTGTTTTTGTTCTTGCCGGCTTTTTGGCATTTTGGGGGGAGTTTTGTTTCTGGTGCCGTCAGTGATTTGGGGAGGGTGCAGGAGGAGCTATTCCAGTGAGTCACTGTGGTCCAAGCCAAGGTCTGCACCAGGCGCCGCCGGAAGGCCACCAGGCTCTTCCTCCAACTCTTCCTCCTCTTCTTCCTCCTCCTCCATCTCATCCTCATCCTCGTCATCCTCCTCCTCTTCTTCGGTGCCATCAAGGGAGTCTTCATGGGCTGCCAGCATGGCTTGCTGCATGGCCATGGTGGCCGTGGCTGATGAGAGGGGTTGCAGGTTGTCCATGCTGAGTGAGCCTGAAATTAAAAATATATAGAAACTCCCGAGCTAATATAGAAAGGAAAAAAACAATGCATAAATCAAGAGTAACCCAAGCAAAAAGCTATCTAGAGAGAGAGCACCCCATAAGGTGTCCCACCTGCCCCAGCCACTCCCCAAGGTCCAACACTTAATTTTTTTACCTAATGTATCTTCATTAAATGACAAGAAACATTTATTTTTGAGCAAGCAGATGCCCAAATTTTTGTGCAGAGCTTGTCTTCATCTTAATTTCCACCTTCCTTTCTCTTCATCTTCTCTGTTCTCATCTTGAGTGGTCCCTTCTCATCTCCGCTCTCTTCACCTCTCTTCATCTCTGCACCTCCTCATTTTCATCATCTGTTCTCTCTTCATCTTCTTTTCATCTTCTTTCTTCCCAATCTTGTCTCATCTGTCTTCTCATCTCATCTTTTCATAGAATCATAGAATTGTCTCGGTTGGAAGGGACCTTTAAGATCATCTAGTCCAACCATCAACCTACCTCTGACAAAATAAAACCTCACTAAACCATGTCTCTAAGCACTATGTCAACCCGTCTTTTGAATCCCTCCAGGGATGGTGCCTCAACCCCTTCCCTGGGCAGCCCATTCCAATGCTTAATAACCCTTTTGGTGTCAAAATTTTTACTCATCTCCAATCTGACCTTCCCCTGGCGCAACTTGAGGCCACTTCCTCTTGTCCTGTTCCTTGGGAGAAGCGACCGACCCCCCCCGGCTACTTTTCAGGGAGTTGCAGAGAATGATAAGGTCTCCCCTCAGCCTCCTTTTCTCCAGGCTGAACATCCCCAGCTCCCTCAGCCTCTCCTCATAAGGCTTGTGCTCCAGACCCCTCACCATCTTTGTTGCTCTTCTCTGGACCCGCCTCCAGCACCTCAATGTCTTTTTTGTGGTGAGGAGCCGAAAACTGGACACAGGACTCAAGGTGAGGCCTCACCAGTGCCCAGTACAGGGGGACGATCACCTCCCGAGTCCTGCTCACCACACTGTTCCTGACACAGGTCAGGATGCTGTTGGCCTTCTTGGCCACCTGGGCACACTGCTGGCTCATGTTCAGCCGACAGTTGACCAACACCCCCAGGTCCTTTTCAATCAGGCAGCTCCAGCCACTCTTCCTCAAGCCTGTAGCGCTGCAGGGGTTTGTTGTGACCCAAGTGCAGGACCTGGCACTTGGCCTTGTTGAAACTCTTTTTCTCATTTTGCCTCCTCTCCCCATCTTCCCCATCCTCCTTCATCCCCTCCCCAGAACTCAGGATATATTCCAAGTGGGTGATCCTTGAGAGCTGTTCCTATGCCGAGGAGATGGCCATGCCCCATTGCCAGCATCCTTGTGATGGCCAACTGGCAGAACCTTCTTGTATTCCTCTTCAACATGTTTTTTTCCCCACAGGGTGATAAAGGGCTCTAGAAATCCTTAATTAATAATTAAGGCCATAATTTCATGCATAGCCACCCCATCAAGGAAGAGCAGGAGCCATCAGGGTTTGTCCTTACCATCAGGATTTGTCCCCGAGTTGCCACCCTGCTGCTGCAGGACGCCAGCAGCAATGGAGTTGGGCCAGAACCGCTGGGTGGGTCGGTGCTGAGATTTTATTTTCTTGGCTTTGGGGGCTGGGTCTGGGTTGCTGGCATCAAGCATTGGCTGCAGGATGCGCCGTCGGGCATTAATGAACCTTTCCAGGGAAAAAGAGATCATTCAAGTAAATCAGAGTTGTTATATCAATTTGAGTTAAAACAACAGACATTATAACAATTACATGAGTTGCAATATAAAAACCTTTTGAAAGTGACTGCATGGTCCAAAAACTGGGGGATTACCCTATTTTATTTGTCTGTAGCACGTGACACTGATTTTTTCCAGCTATGAGTTGGAGGCTGCTACATACTGGGTTTGCCAGGAGAGGGCAATGAGACATTGCAAATGAATGCCATCCATTAAGCGCACACGGGTCTGTCTCCCAGAAGTCATCTGTAACTGCCCAAATTACCCCCAAAAAAGCATTTTATAGCACCAAAATAGCATGAATAAAATTCTAAAGCCAGAAAGATGACTGCATGGGCCAGCAATGCACTCACCAGTTGTTTACTTGCAAGAGGGTCAGGTTGGTTTGGGCAGCGATTTGCCTCTTCTCGTCCTCTGTAGGGTAAGGGTGCTACAATAAAAAAGAGATGGGGCAGCAAAATGACATCCCTGTGTGCAAAACAGCAACTCTGAGTGAAGGAAAAAAAAACCACAACCCCCTTTTTTTTAATTTTTCCACCCCAAAATTGGTGGCTTCTTGCATTTACAAGATGCAAGGCTTAAGGGTGGCATCATTGTTTCCCCGGTGTCCTTAAGGGTTTTCCAAGGCTTTCCATCAAAGGCTTTTCCTTTATTTTTTTTTAGTTCTAGCGATTTTCTAGTAATGGTTGCTGGTAAAGGTGGGATTTAGGCTTCAAAACAGGCTGTCATCCACAATGCTCCTTGTCAGATGCATCAATAAAGCATGCTGAAAGAAGAGACTACCAGCACTCACAGCTTTAACAACCTCCTCCCAACTATGCTAAAATCCTCCTTTCCAACATTAAAAATGAAATTAGTGTCAAAACAGCATGTCATTTTTGGTGCCCCAAGCCAGCACCGGTGTTGATTCACATGACTTGTTTCCAAGCTGTTTGCCCCCAAAATAGTGTGATTTCCTTGGCAAAGCTACCCAAAGTCACGTCATGTGACTCCTGTCCCAACAGGGCCTCAGGAATGCCAAAGTGGTTAAAAATGGCTCTTTATTGGCACGAGTATCCCCATTTTTGACATGTTATTTTCAGCATTCCTTCCTCCTGCTGGTGCTACAAAATTTCCAAACCCAATAAAATTATGAGCATCAATGCTATTGAGTTAAAAATCACATCATCTATGATGTTAGATGGAGAAATCAAATCCCATGGAGAAGCCCAACCATCTTCTGACCATGAGGATCAGGCTGAGAGCAAAATGTCTAACCACCCAGCAGAAGCACAATATCTTTTAGTTTTTCAGTCCAGTTTTGGAAATCTCAAACCATGAGGTTCTCTTGGCACTCGGCAGAAAGTTGCTTTTCAGTTTCTGCTCTTCTAAATCTTTTTTCTGCTTGTAAATCTGCAGTCTAGCTCTCCAAAAGCATGGGAGATGCACGAGGCAGCTTGGGATGGTGGCCCAACACAGCGATGCTCATCCTCGATGCAATAAATCCAAAATTTCCCATATATTAAAAAAAAAAAGGCTGGAAACTTCCCAACCAGCTCCTGCTCCATGTCCCGAGTCATGTTTTATGCCAAGTTGCATCTTGGACGTGTTATTTTCTGTATTGCTGTTATCTGTGGCTGTCCCACCTTCCTGGATACCCTCATGCAAATCTTTGCAACCAGCTTTCAAGTGATTTCTTGGCCAAATTATTGAGGCAAAAGGAATTTTTTAAAGCTTTTAGCCCTTCTTCCAGCTCTGCAGGTGGGAGAACAGTCTCCTTGCATGAAATTATCCCAGTTTCAGCCTCTGAGCTCCCTCTGTCTACCTACATCTCCACCGCCAACCACCCAGATAGGGCGATACTGCAATTCTGCATTTCAGCTGATTGCTGACGTGCCACAACCCTACCTGTGGGGCAGCTTTCACAACCAGGCTTGCTGGAAAGTGGTATTTTGGAGCTGTTAACTGGAAAAAAGTGCTTCATCATCCAACTGCAATAATTTGTGGAAGGCTGCCTCTGTTTTTGTTTGCTTCTTTATGCATGAAGGGAGTATTTTTGCCATCTGCAGTGAAAACAGTCATCCCCAAAATACTCCCAAAATAAAATCAAAACCACTTTGTGCCTCTGAATATAAATTCAGACAAAGCACCACCTCGATTTGTTTGCTTTGGGGTTTTTTTGCCTCTATTTTCCCCGTTTTTCAGGGTATTTTGGTGTCTATAGTGCTCACCATGAGATGCTGGAAGAGCCACGAGCGCATGATGTTGGTGGCATGTTTGGGCAGGACTCCCCGCTTGTTCTTGGACTTCTTGTCCTCACCGTCGAGGAGAGAGGAGAGATCCAAGTTCACCTGCCAAGGGAGAGGAATAGGGAGAGAACTGGCTGAAAACAGCAATGGACAACTCAAAACCTGAGCAAAACCAACCGAAAAAATGAGGAAAACCAACCCAAAATGAGAGTGGGGTGAGTGCAAAAACCCCATGAATTAGTAGGAGCAACCAAAAGCCATGTTTACCCCC
>NW_015091347.1:1867547-1930928 GCF_001431845.1 Calidris pugnax | reverse complement strand
CTCTATTTAATATATCTGTTTTTTTGCCAATGCTTTGCAAAGAGCAACGGGCTTTTTCTCCGTGCAGTGGCTCTGGCACAGTTGGGGACTGTGTTGTATTTGATGTGAGAATAAGGGGCAAAACACTTTTATCTTAAAAAAAATAAACTAACCTCAAAAAAGATGACCTTCTAAACCTGAGGTTACAACCCCACCACTCATTACCCCCTTGCAAACCTGTTTTCCTCACCCAACTGATTCCTACCTTGCCCATTGAGCTAAAATTTGCTTTTTCCCCCCCAAAAATAAAATTAAACGTCTTGCTGCAAGAGAAGTTTTAATGAGGTTGCAGGAACTGAACTGAAATCTCAGTGCTTGAGTTAAAAGGGATTTTAAAATTTTTTTTCCCCAGCTCTTCATCCAAACACTTTTCCTGGATGAATTAAACATCAGGCCAGCAGGTCCCTGGGATTCCCCTGGGCTTCAGCTGAATAAATCATTCTGGCAACGCAGGAAGAGCATCCAGAGGTGCTTGTCCAGGGCTCTCTCCCTGCCCTGATATTCCCTGTGTGCATGTTTTTCCCAGCACAGATGGTTTCACTGCAAGATTGAAGCCTGCGACACTGAGGTATTAAAGACATTTTAAAAAGCATTGCACAGACAATAAAACCTGCCAGGGAGGTGCCACTCATTTCCAAAATGCCATTTATTGTTCTTTTTAAGAAGCTCCTGCAATTAAATTAGGGCATTTCAGAAAAAATATTTGCATGGGGGCATTTTGGCTGATCTGCCCTCAGGGAGCAGCATAGCAGAAATTGATGGTTTTTTTCCCAAATTCCTAAGGTGTGGGGGTTTGGAAGAGCTCACAGGTCAACAGGGACAGCAAGTTGCCCTTATAAATCCATTTCTACCCCAAATTGTTGCCTTATTGCAAGAAAGCAGCCATGGGGAGAAACTCTGCATACTTAATTGCAATTGCAAAAAAAAAGGAATAAAACCAGAGTAAAGAGCTAAAAAATAGCTCAAAATCCGTAAAGCAAGGGAAAAAATGAGTCTTCCATATGAGGGCTGTGATTGCTGTACCAGACAGGTGACGCCGGTGATCCCAGATCCAGAACATAATAGTAATAATATGTATCACAGCCTATCACATCATATAGCATATATAATATAATATAAAATAAATTTTATATATTATAATATTATATAATATAGCAATAATATAAGCATTACTATAATTTGTTAGGTACCCCAAAGGTGCACAGCAGTTGAATTTAATTAATGTTTCTGGCTAATTAAAAATGTAGGATACTCCAAGGGCTGAATTTATGGATAAATAGGGGTTTTGCTTGCTGCAGCAGTGCGAAATATTGAGTAAAACGGAAATTTGAGATGAGAAGATCTTACCTGGGCGTTGGGGATCTGCAGGGCACCGGGGGCAATGGCTTGAGCTAGGACCTGGCCCTGTGATGTCACCATCGTCACAGGCTGGTACAAGGCTCCACCTATGGAAAAAAGGCTTGTGGGGGTACCAAACCCCCAAATTTCTGTCCACCCTCAGCATCTTCTCTGTGATCCCTACCTGGCACGGCGGGTGAGCCGCTGCTGGCACTCATGGCCAAGTTGCCCGGTGGCAGCGCGGCTGCTGGCACCACTATGCCCGGCGGAGGGTTGGAAGCAGGTGGCAGTGGTGCAGGTGAGCTCTGCAGCATCTCCTGTGGAAAAAACCACTGAAACAGTGAATTTTAACATCCAGCAGGAGAACATGAGGTTTTAATTTTCCCCCCTCCAACAAATATGCCCCGTTGCTTTTTTTTTTTTTTTCTCTAGGTGCTCAACAAGCAAAACAGCAGAAAGGGGATTTTTCAGTTTACTGCAATTGAAAGAAAAGGTGGAAAAATAAGGATTTATGCTTTGCAAATCTCCCACTTAGCATCTTCCCCAAACTCGTCTTCTTTGTGCAGCCACTATTTCCCATAAGGAAAAAGGAGAGAAAAAAAGAGTGTGATAGAGAAGTAGGATTTTTTTCAGTCTTCTTTTATTCTATAAATTTATATTTTTCTTGTGCTTTGACTGAAATTGGATGATGCTAAAAGCTGGGGCAAGCACCACAGTTTTCCCTTGCCAGAATAATAGTAAAATAATGAAAATAATAATAATACAATCCAATTTTATGTCATTCCTTGCAGCTTTAAGCCAAATTCTTGCAAAAGTGGACTTTTATTTTTAGCTGGGAATTGTAATCTTAATATCAGTCCCGGCTCTGGAGTGGCATTGGCACATTAGAAGCTATTGGGAAAAGCCCAAATTTGATGATTATTTGAGTATTTAATGCAACATTTTGGGAAGGGAAGGGAAGGGAAGGGAAGGGAAGGGTGCTGTGATTGAGGATATCGGGGACTTCAGGGTGAGGTAGCACTATCTCCCAGATGGGTAGAATTTTTGTGCATTATGCCAATAATATTTAGGAAAATATCATTTCGAATAAGATGAGGATAACTATATTATCTCTGATTTGCCCAGTTGCAATAGAAATAAAACTATAAACATTTCTTGCAATGAAATTATTTTTTCCCCTTTTCGACCCATTTTCCCATTCTGCGTCACTTCTATGGTATCTCAACTGCTGAATAAAATGCCAACAAAGGAGATTTTTTTCGCCTTTATATTCCATTTCCCTTCATTATGATGCATTTCTTCAATAAACCTATTTCTTGGCTTAGGAAAAGAGGATTTGTCTGAAATAGTGACATGCAACGACACTGGAAAACGTGACCACACATATGTGGTCACTGGAAAAGCCACAGCTCTTCTTTTCCCTGCAATGAAACTATAGCGATGGTAATTTGAATTAATCAATTAATTTTACATCAAGAGATAATGTAGGTGCATCATTCAGTGGGGAGTTAGGGTACCTTTGTGTCCATGTTGATGCATTTCCCATAGTTGGGAGGAAAATGGCATTTTTGATCCTTTTTTTCTTTGGCTTTTTACCAATTATATTCATGCTTCCATCAGCTTTTTCCCCATCACTCACCACTGCTTTGCCTGCGCAATGGTTCTGAATAAACTCTAATTTCCCTATATGCTTTTGCTATTAAAATCCCTTGCTGCATTTTCCCCTCCCATGATGCCCAACTCAAACCATTGTAATCGCTGCCTCTGCTGTGTGTTACTTCTGTCCTCTCTGTTGATGATCTGAATATTATTAGTCTGGAAATTTTGCTGCAATTTCCATGAATTTTTGCTTCAACTTACATTCTTTTCCATAGCTAAATTATTCTTTAAAAAATGCAAACATGACTATAAAATAATTGTACTCTTTAAAATATCTTTTCCTCATCTCCAGCCTTTGGGGGAAAATGGTTTTCAGTTTGAAAAATGATGATTTCTCAGCATACAGAAAGCAAAAATTGTTTGCTTTTATATGCACTTGGACTTGGATTTTGCTAAGCATCGGCTAACAAACACAGTGGAAATCACAGAATCACAGGATGATATGGGGTTGGAAGGGACCTCTGGGGATCATCTAGTCCAACCCCCGCCACAGCAGGTCCAACTACAGCAGGTTGCACAGGAACGTGTCCAGGTGGGGTTTGAATGCCTCCAGAGACGAAGACTCCACCACCTCCCTGGGCAGCCTCTGCCAGGGCTCTGCCACCCTCACAGGAAAAAAGTTCCTCCTCATATTTAGATGGAACTTCTTATGGTCAAGTTTGTGGCCATTCCCTCTTGTCCTGTCACTGGGCACCACTGAAAAAAGACCAGCCCCATCTTCCTGACACCCCCTTTTTAAGTATTTATAGCCATTGATCAGATCCCCCCTCAGTCTTCTCCAGACTAAAAAGACCCAAGTCCCTCAGCCTCTCCTCATAAGAGAGATGTTTTAGTCACCTCATCATCTTTGTTGCCCTTTGCTGTCCCCTCTCCAGCAGTTGCTTGCCTTTCTGGAACTGGGGAGCCCAGAACTGGTCCCAGTGCTCCAGATGGGGCCTCACTAGGGCAGAGCAGAGGGGGAGGATGACCTCCCTCCACCTGCTGGTCACACTCTTCTTGATGCACCCCAGGATGCCACTGGCCTTCTTGGTCACAAGGGCCCATTGCTGGTTCATGGTCAACTTGTTGTCCACCAGGACTCCTAGGTCTTTCTCCTCAGAGCTGCTTTCCAGCAGGTCAGCCCCAACCTGTACTGGTACAGGGGGTTATTCCTCCCCAGGTGTAGCACTTTACATTTGCCCTCGTTAAATTCCATCAGGTTCCTCTCTGTCTAACTCTTCAGCGTGTCCAGGTCTTGCTGCATGGTGGCACAGCCTTCTGGTGTGTCAGCCACCCCTCCCAGTTTTGCATCATCAGCAAACTCTATCCCTTCATCCAGGTCATTGATGAATATATTGAAGAGGACTGGACCCAGTACTGACTCCTGGGGAACACCACTTGTTAAGGATCTCCAACTAGATTGTGTGCCACTAATCACAACCCTCTGAGCTCTGTCTTTCAGCCAGTTTTCAATCCACCTCACTGTCCTTTCATCTAACCCACACTTCCTAAAGCTTACCTATGAGGATGCTGTGGGAAACAGCGTCAAAAGCCTTGCTGAAGTCAAGGTAGACAACATCCATTACCCTCCCCTCATCTATTCAACCAGTCATGCCATCGTAGAAGGCTATCAGGTTAGTCAGACATGATGTCCCCTTGGTGAATCCATGTTGACTACTTCTGATAGCTTTCTTTTCCTCCAGATGCTTTGAGATGATGCCCAGAATGAGCCATTCCATCATCTTTCCAGGGATGGAGGTGAGGCTGACTGGCCTGTAGTTTACCCGGTCCAGTCATCAGGCACCTCACCTGTTCTCCAGGACCTTTCAAAAATGATGGAGAGTAGCCCAGCAATGACTTCTGCCAGCTTCCTCAGCACTCGCGGGTGCATCTCATCAGGACCCATGGTCTTGCAAATATCCAGTTTACTTAACTGTTCTCTAACTTGATCTTCCTCAACGAAGGAAAAGTCTTCCTTCATCCAGACTTTCTCTCCAAAGCCTGGGACTCCTGAGGGCTGGCCTGAGCAGTAAAAACTGAAGCAAAGAAGGCATCCAGTAACTCCACCTTCTCTGCATCCTCTGTCACCATGGCACGCATCTCATTCAACAGCAGGCCCACATTTTCTCTAGTTTTCCTTTTGCCCCAATATACTTGAAGAAACCCTTCTTGTTGACTTTGACATCCCTTGCCAGGTTTAATTCCAAGGAGGCCTTGGCTTTTCTCATTTAATCCCTGCATACTCTAACAGCATTCCTGTAATCTTCCAAAGTGGTCAGTCCCTTCTTCCATGTACTGCAAACCTCCTTATTCCACTTGAGCTTTTTCAGAAGCTCCCTGCTCAACCATGCAGGTCTCCTGCTTCCCTTGCCTGATTTTTTGCTCTTAGGGATGAAATTCTGTGAAATTAGGGATGCAAGCAGTGAAATAGGGAATTAGTGAAATAGCTCTTAGGGATGCAATTCTGTGAAATATTCATATTAAACCGAATGTGGTCTCTGGAGAACCTCAAAAAGCAGTCAGATACGGCTAGGGGCGACCAGAGGCATGGACCAGCCTGGGGACCTCCAGCTTTCCTCTCTTGTCTTGTTTTCCCATGATTCTTCCAAAAGAAGGGGATCCAGAAGACCATTTTTAGAAGTGCACTGGGAAGAAATAGTTGAGGATATTGGAAAATGGGAAAATGAAACTGCTATTTCCAGATACACTGGTCAAAGCCACTCTCAACAGCATTTTATGATGACAAAAATTGCATTTTTTTTGGTGGCATAGAGGAAACTGTTCCAAAACACCAGCTCAGTGTTGTCCAAAAAGGTAGAATATCAGTAATTATTAGAAAAAGATATGAAAGAAATTCACGGTGTTTCTGCAACAGCACTGTGAAACCAAGGGGACACAATGGAAGTGGAGGCTCTGCCTTAAAATAAATATAGATATCTCCAAGAAGATTTAAAAAATGTATTTTGCATACTAATTGCCTTGGATCACAAATGCCAGCCAAATTATATTACACTAGCGATTTTGCTGCAATGGAAAATGTTTTATATTTTAGGACTCGAAGAAGTTTAAATGTTTCCGGCAATTTTGAAACTTGACTGTAAAAAATGCATCACTAGGTGTCTCTGCAGATCCACATCTCAGCACTGACCTTCTGTGGCTCTATGGCAAACACAGCTTCTCTGAATTAAAAGTCACTTTAAGAAAAAAAAAACCTGGTACATATTGCATTGCATAAAACCCCCTTCTTACAATAAGGCAAGTGTCAAAAACCAGGTGTAAATAAGTGCTAAAATTCAGTACTGCTTGAGCTGATCTCCTCCTCCTTGTGCTTCATGATACAGCAATTTATTTTTCTGTGGCATAAATGCATAAAAAATTCTGTTTCATCCTAACTTTGTGACATTTGTGCTTGAGAAAAGCTGGGGAAAATTGGGTTTAGTTGGAGAAAAAAAACACATGAGTTTGCCAAGAAAGAGTTGGCCAAACTCAAACTCACGTAAGCATATTTGTAAGGCTCCTCCATGGATGGATGAGCGGATGGATGGAGAAGAGAAAAAGCTGGCTTTAAATAACAGAAAAATCCAGGCTTGTCCACAGGGCAAACCTGGATAAATTCAGCTCTATACAGAGAAGTACTGTCAAGCCCACCCAACTGGCAGCCTCCAACCACCAACAAGATGGAGAAGGAATTTGAGAAGAAGAAATGCTGTCCTAAAAATGCCCATTGCCAATCTGCTGCAATTCTCACTCAAAATGAGAGCTGAAAACTGCAATATTTGATGTAATTCAATCTAATTTAAATGTCCCTGGCAGTGTTGTGATTCCAAATGTGATTGACGTTGTGGTGGTTTTTTTCTTGCAAGTGAAGTCAACTGGAGAGCAGCGAGGACCACTTTGATGTTGAAGGAAAGGTGAACTGATTAAGTGTTGGGTTAAATTGACTTCTTCTCCCCCCATATGCAACAAGCACGTCCCCTCTCCTATCCTTGTCTGAAAAACTCAAAAAATATGCATTAAATGAAGGGAAGGAGGTAAAAAGGGTCCAGTAAGGAGTGAAGGGAGAGGAATGAAGCGAAGTGATAAACCACAAAGAAAAATGGAAGACGGGGAACAGCTTGGTGAACTTGCAGACCAAAGAAGCCAAAACTCCTCCACAAAACAAAGCGAAGCACAAAATGAGAAAGCAATGGAGAAAACCATGTAGAAAAATGTCTGTAAGGTAACAAAGATTCAAGGACAGCTCACCACACAGGAAAAAACCCAACTTTTCACCCAAACTTGGCCAATTCCAGCAGTCATCTCTAGACTTGGCAACATTAGAAGATTTCACCAAAAGTCGAAACACTTGTTTGGGTGCTCTCTCACCACCTCCAGGCATTTTTTCATTTCCAGAATCTTACATTTTTCATCTTAGAAAGCACAAATAACACCAAGCCAAGGGCCGTGGATACACAGGGAAATCCAACCATGATTCTTCTGTGATGACATTTTGACAGCTTTGGACATTGTTTTCTTAGTTTTGGTTGACATCCTTGTTCTTGCATATCCATAGTTTTTTAAGCAGGCTGTCTCATGGTAAAAAAGTTTACAAATAATTGAACTATTTTGCTTTCATGACCAACCTGGTGTATCTGCTTATAAAATGATCAATGCCCCTCCCATACCCTGAGAAACCTCGTTCACTGATATTAATCACATTTCCATTATTTAGATTTTTTTAAATTCCTAAATTAGTGCCCCTTAGCTGTTTTATCTGTCCTCAGTGTAAGTTTAATAGGACAATAATTAATGAAATCATCCCACTTGCTGCTTTTCAAACATTGATCCCGTGGTTCTTCAGCATTCTGGAGTATCCCCAGCCTTTCAAACCCAACTGATGGATATAGAGTATTTCCACCCAGTTTTTTAAGTCTTATCCACGCAAACTCAAGTATACTCAATGAATTGACGCAATTGTCATTGCTTAGTTGGTCAATTAGAAAAAAAATTGCCATTGTATTATTATCCTCATCCAATGGCCACATGAGATGGTGGCTCCTTCTGGTCTATCACCGTTAATATTTTGGCTCCAGCTGAAAATGCCTTTGTTGCTGGGCCAGCATTTTCCCTCCAGTTGGGTTTTTCGTGGGTGCATTCCCATTTTAAATAAACAACTGTCTCCAAATCCTCACTTGAATTTCTCAACTTTCAAGTCTTGCCCAGGAGGGAAACATCAGCAGCTCCAGGTTTGCAGGAATCAGAGGCACTTGGTAACCTCTCCATGGGCCTGATTATTTTCCAAAGACTTGTGCTAATTTTCTGATACGATCCCCACCTCTTTGTGAGGCACTAAATCCTCATTACTTTTCCTGACCAATGCATTCTAATTAGATCAACACTTTAAAAAAAAAAAAGGAAAAGAGGAAAAAAAAATCACAATAGCCACAGGACGGCTTTCCATCTCATTAACTCCCTCACTTATTATTTTCATGAAAATTACTGATAAAAAACGTGCATCTCCATTTGCTGGGACCGGGAGCTTCATCGGCTCATATCTAACATCTCTCTCATCACCCGGGATGTGAGCGGTTGCCATGGCGACGCACAATAATAGAAACTAATAAATTACAAACGAGATGCTCGTTGAGCAATTATTGTTCTCTTTTATGCAAGTGTCTTGCTAATTTTGATCATAAGGAATGCTACCATAAAGCAGTGAAGGGATAATAAGTCCATTTCTATAGATTATTAGAAAATAGAGAGAGGACGGGTTTTTTTAGATAAATGATTAAGTGGTTTGGTGCTTTCAGGAAACCCAAATAAGAAATAAAACTTCTCGGGGGGCTTTTCCCTCCCCATGCTGTGCCGCAAGCATTGTGTTGGGAGCTTCAAACTCTGCACTTCTTAGCCACTTCCTGCTGAGTGGCTAAAAATGACCTTTTTTTTCCTTTCCACCACCCTACAAATGCACTATAAAGCCCCCTCCTTTTTGGGGGAGAATCCCAAGAGCTGCCTGGGTTATTCTGGGTTGGCTGCAGTTATTTATGGTGGGATTGTGCAATCCCAATGAGAGAGAAAAACCCCGAAGGGACATTGTCCTGGTTCGAGGTAAAACAGAACTAACTTTCTGTTCAGTAATTTTACTTCTCAGTTCTCTAACTCTTCTGAAGAACTCTTCTAACTCTCTGAAATTAACAGTGTATCGTGCAGAAAAATGTTCATTCTCAGAGTGATAAGACCAATGTTTATACTTCACACCACGGAATGGTGTGCAGAGAGGCTCTTGCTTATACTTATCACTGTAACCACTGCCGGCTCACTTTGTTCTTTGCCGTGCTGGAGGGTCGGAAACGGAAGAGTGTACAGGAGCCCTACCTGCAGGGAGGAGCGGACAGAAGAGGTGACCCAAAACTGACCAACAGGGTATTCCATCCCATCTGCCCCATGCTCAGTATAAAAGCTGAGGGATCAGAGGGATCAGTCCCTCTTTCTTCAATGGCCAACGTCCAAGGAGGACTCTGTCCATTCGCTTGCCTTTGATGCCGATCCTTGTGTTCCTGACTCTAGAGCTGGAATCCAGTTCCCATCCATCGCTGAGTCCAGTCTGGGACTTCCCCAGTGCCTGCTGGTGACATCATCCTGGGAGCTTGATATGGTTTTGTATATATCGTAACTACTTCATTATTTTCTTTTTCTTTTATTATTAATATTTCATTGAAGTAGTTTAGTTCCTTCTAAACTCGTAAATCTCTTTATCTCTTCTCCTTGGAGTGAGAAGTAGGGGGAGAGCATCTGTCCTCTGTAATTGGCCACTGGGGCCTAGGCCACAACAGACACGCAATATTGCATCAAGGAAGTTTTTTGGGATGCAACCAGCCAACTTTTATTCCCTACACTGCAAATGGGTAACTTTTTTTCCAAATACTAAGTTACAATCCCTTATTTTGCCTCAGAAGCCACCAAGGTGAGCTTGGTTTGGCCATTTCAGTCAATATTTCTGCAATTCTTGGGCATCTCCTTGTACTTTCGCACTGTGCTTATGGCACCAAATGTTCCCTTCTCACAGCTAAAACCCAAATTATGCCCCAAAAAAGGCAAGGTGGGAATGTTGATCATGCTGGGGGAGAACTGCAAGATGTGCCTGGGCAAAAAAAGGATCAGCAAAGCCAAAAAAAGATTATCTGAGACCCAAAAATCTACTGAGCTGCTTTGAAACAAAGACAAGAGGGAGAGAGGAAGAAGTGGAGAAAATCAAGGTCCCTTCCACCAACAAACAGTATTTTTTCATGAAAAAATGCAAATTTCGTGTCCATTTTCCCATGCGATTGCATGGCTTCTGCAACTCCTCCCCTCACTTTTCATTGCTGCCCTGTAAAAGTTTAGAAGTCCTCATCTATCCCTTTTACAGAGACACAAATGTTGTGGTTGCAGCTCTGCCCAACCCATGAAAAAAAAAATTAAAAAATAGAAAAAAAATCACTGAAGCTTCATTTATTGTGCCATATGAGCAAGATACGGGGGGGTGTGTGTGTGTGTGTGTGTTTGTAATTATTTTCCTTAACTGGGGATGGATTTTGATGAACTTCCAGGAGGCCACAAGAGTTGTAGAGCAACCCTCAAGCTTCTTTGGCCCAACTCACCTGTTGGGCAATCAATGGTGATTACAGCTGATTTTTAAGCCGTTACCTGGGGGTGGAGGCTGATGGAGGAGGGGTTGGGGGAGTAGGGCCCCCCCAGGTCATTCCTGAGTAGGTTGTCGCTGTGCATCTTGGTTTTGAGGCAGGTGATATAGCGGTTGCAAAAGTCCTTGCACAACTCATTGACCTTCTCCAGCTCCAGGAGGTGGATGCGCAGCACCTGGATCGCCTTCACCATCTATGCAAGGACACACAATGGCAAAGTTAAAATAATTTTTTTCTGGACACATCAGAAAAAATATTCTCACCCAAAATCTAACCTGGAACCAATCCCTACAGTACAATTAAATGCATTTCCTTTCTTGGCACATCAAAAAAAGCCCAAAAAATCAATATCCTCATCCAAAGAGTCCATCACTCTGCACCTCTGCATTTCTTTTCCCTCCCCATCAATCAAACCTCTAAAATCTCAAGAGGCAAAAATTCCCCCAGAATTGCCATTGCCTTAATGGGAAGTGCTCCCTGTGCCCCAAAAAAGTCCAAGCCAAAGTCCTGGATGTTGAAAAGTGTTTGGTTATTCTCCAGAGGCCACTTCTTCTAACAAGATTATGGGGCTGCAACTCTGCCGTAAGCTGTTGCCGGTGCAAAGCCTGGGCCTCATTAAAACATACCCCATAAATGTTAAAAAATTTACACATAAAACATTCCTCTCACCAAGCCGAAACCTTAAGTTTTACAGCCACTGTTTGAAATCTTGCATAATATATAAAATTTGAGCTATTCACTCCAGGGCAATAAATCCAGTTTTATGTAACAAAGCGTCTTTGCATTTCAAAGGCTGTTTTTAACTTGCAAATTTTAGTGGTCATCTTTACAAACTGCGAGTCGCCATGGTTGGGAAACATCCCGAAAAAATCCAGGGCCAAACTTGGGTGGTGGCTCCACAATGGAGAAAGTCAATTTTTGGTTGGCAAACAACAGGGATGATGGGTTGTGGCTAGAAAAAAATCCTTTTTTATTGATTTTTTTTTGCTTTTTTTCACTTTTTTCCTCCTTTTTTTCTTTCCTCCTCCATGGCTGGCGCAGGCAAAGCACAAGGTGGAGGCATTGTGCCCCGACTCTCTGCATCCTCCCAGAGCTCAACGGCCATGAAAGTCAATATTCAAGGGCAAAGGCAAGAAGACCTGACACATATATGTATAAAAAATAAATCTCTCAATTATCTCAGCTCATTTGCTTAGGGTCTCATTTTATGTCCCTGCTCCGCTGCGCCGTATATCTGTCCAGATAAAGAGTTACAGTCCGACGGTGTACGTGCGCGGGGTTGTAAAAAATACAGATGCTGAATTAATTGACTGTGTGGCACTCGGCAGCTGATTGAGTTGATAATGGTGAGATCTGACCTTTTTCTAATTTCTAATTATGTGCATCTCGGCGGTGAGGAATACATGACTCTTATTCTAATGATATCTAATGCTTCTGGCCTTTTCATCCCTGCTTTGCCATTGCCTATTTCTGGGGAATTGGTGGTGTTTAAAAAATAAAAAACCCTTCAAAAAGTAACCCCCAAAAAAGGACAACGTAAATAGGGAAAAAATGCCAGGTCAGGAACAGGTGGAAATGTTGAGTTTTGAGTATTGCAAGACATTTTAATCCAAAATTCCCTCCAGTTGGTACTTCCCACCTACAGGAGCGATCCTTCTTCAGCATCACATTAACCATCTCATGTGCCTTGATGGAGGCCAACCACACTGACTGGTTTTGGATGGCTTTTGAAGTTTTGGGCATTAAATTAGAATATACATACAGTTATGTCCTAAAAATAGGGAAAAAAATATATATGAATATAAACATATCCAGTGCTGTGAGGCCATCCATGGGATTGACGCATATCTCTGCAGTCAAATTTCACCTTGGCATCAAGAGTTGCTCCCAAGCAGGACATTTATGGCCATAAAAGCACGACTGGTGTGTGGTTTTTTGGCAGACCCACCCAAAACCCAGTGAAAATAGCTTCTGTGGACACATCTTCTGCACTAAAATTTGCTGCAGTTGTCTCACCTTGATATATGTAGGAATTTATTTTCCTCCCCCAAAACTTTAGATGTTTTTTTAGCTTCAGCTGGCTTCATCTCTCTCCTCTTGCTAAGTCATTGCACCCATTTTTATCTAATTTAATGCAATGGGGTTTTTTGGTGCACCTCAACATTCAATGCAAAATCAGTCCCAAAACTGGAATAATCCAAAATGTTGCTTTCCTGGCTGTTCATCCCAAAGCAATTTCTGGTCTTGGCTAAAAGACACTGATAAATGGGCTTTGCATAACCTGCAATTTTTTTTGAAAGCTTTCCACCAGCTGCTAAACCACTCTTGATTTAGGGATGTTGCAAAACTCTCCTCCATGAACTGAAACAGGCCACAAAAGAGGCAGGATTTTAATCTGTCTTGAAACCGTTCCTCACATTTTTAGGAACGTGGTCGTTTTTGCACTTGGATGAGTATCACTCCTTCTTCTTCCCTTAGTTGCAGGTTCTTGGGCAAGCTCACTGATATGGTATCTCCAATATTTGGAAAAAGCTGCCAGTGAATTGCCTGATTTTGCTTCTTTTCTGGGACGGACATCCCTCTGCGACACACCCCAGGGGGGACACCATCCCTTGGGGAAAGTGTTTTGCTCTTTGCATCATCAGAAGTGGGTTAAATTGCGTCTTTTGACCTTAAAAACTGCTTGTGGAGCTCTGGGAGGGTGCATACACCCACATGCTTGCCATGGAGACCACACATACAAGCTTTCTGAAGAAAGTAATGGGATTTGGGGATGTTTCCTGAGGTCCCCGCAAGACAAAAGCTCCATTCCGAGCAGTTTTCTGAGATGCCTTCCTGTAGTAACTTGTAGGGTAGGAAATTTGGGTTGCTATGACAGGGAAGCCACCAAAAATGGTCCAAAGTGTCCCAAACCACTGATCTGCATCATCCTTTTTGGAAAAAGCTCTTATTTCGCCTTTTTTCTAAGACAAGTGCAGAGCTTGCCATCACACTTGAAACAAGATGGTGCCAGACAAGAAAGCAGACACTATTTCATGTTGCACCAAAGAGCAGGACATCCTACAGAAATGGCAAGTTTCAGGGCACAAACCAGCTGCTGATCTTGATCATTTCCAGGAAGCACATTTACCCCATGGTGTTTGTGTGCCAAAACTAGCCAAAGATTGCACTGGGGTATGTTCTCAAAGGAGATCTTGTGGAAAAGGTTTCAGAGAAGGTCCTGGAGAAGGTCTCACAGAGAATATTGTCAAGATGGTCAACACTACAAAGGGAGCCCCACGACATTGCCCAAGATGGTAGATCTCCATAATTTGTTCCTCACCCCCTACCTTCTCCCCATCCCCCAAAAACCATCTGCCAAGCCCCAGCCGCCTCTACCAGGTTGTCCAGCTCAGGGTCATCACTGAAGAAGGGCTTGTGCTCCTGCTCCTGCTGGTGGACGAAGTTCTCGATGTCGACATCAAAGCTGGCAGAGGTGATGCACTCAGAGCCCTGTGTCGCCTGCTCGCACTTCTCAAAGAGGAGAGTCAGCAGTGGAAACAGAGGGTGCCTGCAGAGGACAAAGGAGACCCCCCATAATGCCCACTGTTTTACCTCCTATGTCCATTTTTGCCCCACACCATTCATCCAGTCCCTCCCAGCTTTCAAAAACCTGGTGGTGCAAACCTCACTCCCAAGCCAGCTGGAAGTGACAACAACAAAAAAGCTTAAAAATTGCAAAAGTCACCATCTTCTCCACCAGGCAATGACTTCTCCCAACATCTTGGTGCTTTCCATCATTGCACCAAAGCCAGCATTTCCAAAATGTTTTGCCGTGAGCTAAAAGGTTTGGCTTTGGTGTGGTTGTCTTGGAACCATCTTGCTGTCCTGGTGGCTTTGCATTTTGGGGATCAACATCAGCACCTCTTCATCGATGGTATTATTTTACCCCAAAAATGTTTCTTTTGGTTGGTGATGCCAGATGGGGATGAGCTGGTATTTCTATGTGCCCGCAGCATCTTGTGGACCAACCTTGCTATGGGTTGCTCCTCCAACAAGAGGTCTCTGCACCTCTGTCAAGCACATCCATGTCTGTCCATGAAGATGGGTCAAATCCCACTTCTTTCTTATCACAATATGACTCTTAGAAAGCAAAGATATGCAATTCTTCTCGCGAAACCATGATTTGCTCTAATGATTAGAAAACAAACTTGCAATTCTTGCAAATCCCCAATTTGTTTTAATGATGATGCCAAAGCAATGTAATTAAAAATGCAAATACACATACAACACCAAAGTACATGGAGAAGAAGGGGATGAAGACCACAAGCTATTTCAAACCTCAATCAGCCTCTCCAGCTGTGCAAATTAATAATGACTATTAAAAAAAAAAAAGTATTTACAGAGTCTTTCAGGTGAGAATGCAAAATGCTGCTCCACGGTTGGTCTCCCACAGCACTCCAGTTATCTCAGCGGATTGGGATTTGCTCCACCAATTTTTCACCAAAAGATGGTCCAGAGGATGATTATGAATCCCTTCCTGCTGGTCTTTTCCAAGTCAGAGTCAGGCGAAGGGGTTAAACCCCTCGGCTAAGTCTTCATTTGCAGCTGCTAATACCGCAGCATATTATAGTTTAATCTGTCCTGATCCGGGTTTAATGCAAGATTCGCTGAGGCTGGAGCGGAGAACCAAGGCAGAGGGAAATAATTTCATAATTTCGGCAGCCCCCAGGGCTTAGCCAAGGGATATGAAAGGCAAATTCCAGGCGCGGGCTGAATTATTGGGACTTAGGAAGTGGCGGCTCCGCGGCAGGTGCCCGCTGCCATTTCCAGAGCCACTCCATCCATTAGGAGCAACGGCACGGAATTACCCCAAGGACGGGGTTGGGTTGGGTTTTTTTGGGGGGTGGGAGGAAATTGCAGCCCCTGAGCAATTTGTAGCCCTTTTGCTTTGAGGGGTTGCATCAATCCAAGAGGGATTAAGAGAATTACTGGCATCACCCTGCACTTCTCAGTATTAATAATTGGGGCAGCGCTGCTATTGAACCCCCTGAATGTCTTGGAGCACTGGCAGGGAGGAGGAGGGGGAAGCACGTGGCTGAGAGGAGGATGGTTTGCTTTCAGTTGAAAATAAAATAAATAAAATAAAACAAAATAAAACAAAATAATTTAAAAATAAGGTAAACTTCATAGCTAAATAAGAAATAAAATGAAACAAAAAAACCCCAAACAAAGCAAAATAAACCAACCAAACAAAAAAAATATAAAATAAAATAATAATAAAATAAAAAAACAAGGGGGAGGTGCAAAACCCCCAAGGATGGGTTAAGGGAGAGCACTGAGGCCCCTGGCTGAGCACAGTGTTGAGAAGCAGTGAAATCTGGGGTTCTGCCACAAGCTGTATACTGAATTGTTGTTGCAACTTTTTTTCTTTTTGCATGCAAAAATTAAATGCCATATTCTTCATTTCCATCCTTCCAGTGGCATGAAAATCGAGAGCCAGAGCCCATCCTTGCTATGAAATTTAGAGGGGGGGAATCGACAGATATCTGGATGCACAGGGAAACAGGAGAATTTTACCCATCACAAGTATTATGGAGGCAGAAAGCCACCCCTCTGGCACAAGGAAGAGTTTTGGGGTGGAAAAATCAGTTTTTGCTGAATGTGGTTTTGCAAAAAACAACCTTTTTTTTTTTTTTTTTCTCGAGAATCCTCCAAATAAAAGGGCTGAACCCACCCTGACATTTTCCTGCAGGAGAGAGGTCGTTCACAGCCACCAATAAAAAGGATTTGACACGGGCTAATAAAGAGAAATTAATTCCTCTAATGGCCTAATTTTGCACCTCCAGCCTGCAAGCTGGTGGTTGGCAGCACTGTGGGCACATCACAACATACTTTTTTTTTTTACCCTTCTCCAAAAAATAAAATAAAATAGAAAATAAACTTAATACAAAGAAATCCATCTGTTTCCTACTTGGAAAAATCCAGTTTGAGGTGCTGGGGTGGTTTAAGCATTGGTTCCCGTGGGAGCATCATCTTCACTGGTCCAAAATCCGTCGGGAATTCCCAGCCCCACTGTTGATAAAGTGAATAAAATACTTTAGCTGGAAAAAAAATTGCAGCAGAGACATGATGCTGCTGGACCAGTCCCGGTGAAGATGCTCCCACGCCAAGCAGGGAGGGGGAAGATGAATTTTTTTCCTTTTTTTTTTCTTTTTTTTCTATTTTTTTTATGGGTGATAAACCTCCTGCTAGAGCATAAAACCCGGCAGGGCGACTTGTCTGGCGGTTCTTATATTTCCCATTGCATTTTCCCAGCGATTTCCCTCCAGGTTGATCGACCAATGCTTACAGCTGATGCCTTCTGCCTTGGCACAATTATTGAAAATTAACAAAAAATCATCATTTTGGGTGGGTGAAAGGAGGGCTAAAACCCCCCCTGTGTGCATTTGATAGCTCATGACATACACACAATTCATACTGACCACTTCAATGCAGCCAAAAAATGCTCATTGGCTGTGGTTTTAGAAATAAAAATATATTTGTGGGGTAGTTTGGACTGGTATCCAAAAATGAGCATCCAGGTTTGGGCAACCAAGTCCACGCATGGGACCAGCCAATAATTTCTTCCCCACTTTTCTGGGTGATAAATATCTCCAAAAAGATACTTCTGGCATTTTTCTGACCTTCAAATGAAGGCTGTAAAAACTCCAAAGGGTTTCTTTGGTTTTCTTTATCCCATGTATGCTGCAAAAATCCTCGCAGCAGTGCAAAGAAAAGTTGGGTTTTTTTCTTGAATGACCTCTTTTGCCTTGGAAAAACTATTTCCATCATTGCAGAAAATCTTGAGACCTGCTGTGAAAAATCCTTTGCGTTTTCCTGGGAAACTGGTGGGTTTATTCCACGCCTTCATCTGCCTTTCCAGACCTTTCAGACTCATTACATTTGAATATTTGGAGTCAAGATATTTTAATTCCTCCACTTCCAAGCTGCACTTTTTTGGTTCACAAGCCCCCGTGGTCCTGGCCATTAATGGTTAAGGTTAATTAAAATTAAGATTAATTTTTAACCTTAAACCTTAATCCTAATTATATTATACGTTACTGTTACATCATTACTGTATACAATATTGTAAATAATTACATATCACTTATATAATTACAGATTACTTACATAATTATACTATTTACATAATTATAATGTTACTTATTACAATTATATGATAACATTACTGCAGAAATATATATTATTATCTCAAAAGTAAAAAAAAAGGAGACCAGAGGGGGTCATCCATCCCACGCTTGTTGCTGTCTTCACCCTATATGGATGCATGAACCACACATTTCTGGTTCATCTGTGACTTTACTCCTTCTGGGTGACTTTTTGGCCCCAAATTCCACGGTTTTGCCAAAAAAAAAAAAAAGGCTAATTTGGTTTTTTGGGGGTGAATGTTATGGAGGGAGGAGAGATGCTGCAGAACGAGGTCCACGAAGGAGCTCCACCACCATGCACTATTATATGTAGTTATTGCTAAAAAGGAGTTAATTGCTAATCTCCCCATTCCTGAGTGCTAATTAATGCGTTAGAATAATAGCAATTAATAATGCATTATAACAGTGCAATGATTTGATGCATGACAATACATCAAGGGATTGATGCATCAACCAATGCATTAACGAATGCAGCGCTGGATCAACGCATGAATAACGCGTCATGATAATGAAACACTGTGTTCATTAGGGCAGCCATTAATGAATTAATGCACACTGCTATTAGCTTGCATCACCTGTAGACGGCTCGCTTGTCGGCCTCCAGTTGTGCCTGGGGGTCGGTGGCCGCGGTGGGTACCGGTGCGTTGGGGGCCGCCGCCGGTGTGGCGAGATGGACGGGCTGTGCCTTGGTGGGCTGCTGGGCTGTGGCCGTCATCTGGGAGAGGGGGGAAAAAAAACATAGGAAAGGGGAAAGGAAAAAAAAAGAAGGAAGAAAACACAAACAGGGTTTGTTGCACTTTGCCGCTGAGTTTTGCATCAAATTTGTAAAATTCAGGAGGAGGCAGCCCTGTGATGGGGCCGGGAGTGGGATGGCTTGAGGGGTGAAAACATGTTTATCTAGGAACAACAAGATTGGGTTTTCCCACTTTCCCCTTGCTTTTCCCACTTTTACTTGGGGAAAACACAGAAAAACAAATCCTGGCATTCTTATTGTCCCAATGTTGCACTTTTCTGCCAAGTTTTGCAGGCTTCTGCATTGGATTTTTAAAATTCAGGAGGCAGCCCCATGACGGGGCTGGGAGTGGGATGGGTTGAGGGCTGAAAATACCTTGAAACAGCAAGATTAGGTTTTCCCACTTTTCCTCCACTTTTTACTTGGTTAAAACACAGGGGAAAAACATAAAAATCCCAACATCCTTATTGCACCAGCAGCAAAGTGAAGGCGAGGGGTAATTTCCTAAGGGATGCTTTGCAGAAGTCCCAGATTAAATCAGCTGTGACGCTACTGTTTGCCAGAATTTTTTTTTTCAAAGCAGGTATTATTGTCTAGACACACAGGCATTTTAAACTTCCTTCCAAAATGACACGAGCCCCTTCCAACTCGCCAAGCCCAGGGCTGAGTCATTTCAGCCTGGCGAGAAGCCAGCCAACAACAAAAAAAAAATTATTGGGTTTTTTTTGCCCTTGCCCAAAACACCCATCTTTAGCCCTGATGCTGTGACAAGAATTGCAATATGCCAGGGCTGGAAAACTACATCTGCCGTGTGAGAAATCATGCTGCTTTTTTAAAAAAAAGTCAATTATTTTAGTTAAATATATGTGTTTCAGATGAGCAAATCACTGCACATCCTTCCAGCATCACCCCCAAAACTGCCATCCCCACGTGTACAGGATTGCACATATTTAGGGGCAATTTCCACTTAAAAATAACAATTGCACTAAAGAAATCAGAATTATTTGCTGGCGGGCTACAGACAGGTCCAACATATGCCATGCAACCCATTGCTTGATCTTCATAAGATTCAGTTAAAACAAAAAATTCAGGGAGAATTTCAATCTAATTGGGTTCAAATGCACCAGCAACACCTTCAAATCCCCCAAATCCAGTGGTCTTAGCTCAAAATCTCTGTGGAAAATTATTGTAAAGTGGATGTTTCACCTGCTCTGGGGTGGAAATGTTGTAAAAAATTAGCATTTGCCTGTTTTTACTGGTAGATCTTCAATCCTACCTTGAGCTTGGTAGCAAAAGGAAGCCTCTGCCTCTTGCTAAGTATCATATATAAAATGTATTTATTTGTCTAATATATATTCATTTCTGTGTTTAGTTATTATTACTTATATATAAGTAGATTATCTCTATATATTATTAGATAGAGAGATATGTATTATTAGATATTATATATATATATAGATTATCTCTATATATTATTTGTCTAACTAATGTAGTTCTGTGTTTATAGAAATAAAATGCTTTTATATATATAAATATGTATACATACACATATATATATAAAAATACATATGTGTATACAGGTACATGCCCACGGTCTTCTCCAGCTGAACCCACCCTTACACTCAGGTTCTTGTCATGAAGAAAGCAGATTTCTCACCTCCCTTAAAAGCAGCATAAACCCGAGTCAGGCCAAAACCTCCACACTTTTTGCTTTTAAAATATTTGACTTTAATATCTCCTACCTGACCTTTTCCTGCTGATATGGTGCTTTTTTTTTTTTTTTAAATCTCCTTTATTGTTCATAACTCCAAAGTTTGGCCCCGGCACCTGTAAATTCACCCGGTGTCATTTAATTTCTGCCTCTCTCAACCCAGAGTTTGATTTCCATTCCTCTTTCCTTCCTGGGTGCTAAATAAACTATTGAAAATCTGGGGTTCCTATCCCAGCACTTCGGATTTCTCTTCCCCCCACACCATTTTTTATCTAAAACCAAAATGCAAGCAGATTTTGGGATGCTCCAGGCACACCACTGAGGATCTCCCCATCCTCTTCCTCTTTTTTCCCTCTTTGTCTCCCTATTATGTCCTTTAAAATTACCTTTTTTGGTAGGAAAATGGCATTTCCCCCTTTTTATTTTCCTTTTTTATTTTTTTTTCCCCTCATCACACTCATTTACCGGGATGCCGAAGCCCCAAAACCCTGCCAAGTTCGCTGTTTCCAGCCAAGTCTGCAACTAATTGGGCTATTACCCAAAAAAAAAAGCCTCCTCTGTGGCTGTTTCAAAGCCATTACCTCACCTTGGACTAAAGAAAATAATAAAAAATAAATAAAAATAATCCCAAGTCAGCAGAAAAAGAAGCAAGAGGATGCTCAGATGTGAGTATTTGCAGCTGGATAGGGGGAGGAAGTAAAAAAATGCAGCCAAAAACGGCTTTACAGGGAGCAGGTGGGGATGGGAAAGGACGAAAGAGGCAGCAGGTTTCTGGCTCAGGAGCATGAGTGTCGGCAGTGGGGAATGGGAAAGTATGGGGGGAAAGAGGCTGGATTTGGGTATGAAAGTTGCAGGCATTGAAAAAAAATGTAGGCGGGGATTTTTGCTTGGGTATTTTATTTTATTTTTTTTTCAGAAAATGACCAAAAGGAGTTGCAGGAGGGAACTAAAAAGTTTAAAAAAAAAAAAACTTGAAAAAAAAGTTGAAAGAACGTTTACAGAAAATTATGTTAAAAATTGTAAAAAAACCATATATTTAAAAAGTTTTGAAATGATTTAAAATCTGTAAAATAGTTATGTACAATTTTGTAAAAATATGTAAAAATACATTAAAATGTAAAATAATTATGTTAAAAATAAGTTTAAAACAGGTAAAAATAAAATGTAAAAAAAAGGGAAAAAAATTTTAAATCACCATGTTTTTGCAAGACTCCTGAGTAATGTAGAGACTTTTGAGGTGTCACTTGCTCCATGATGCGCAACACCTCCCAGTTATATTCCTTTTTATATGATATTTCTGGTTTTTTTCACTTGTTTAGGAAGAAAATCCTTTGCTGGATTTAGCAGCTGCTCACCACGCAATAATCCCTCCTGCTTTAGGGTTTTTTTGAAGACTTTGGCCAAGTACAGCAACTCTAGAGAGCAACGATGGTGAAGGTCTTCAGGGCAAGAAAAATGGCCAAAATCAGCAATTTTTACCCTATTCCTTAGCATTTCACAGTGAAATTTCTGTACCACCATTGCACATGCTGAAAACAATAGTTTTGAGCCCCAAAACGTGCTGAGGACGGCAGGAGTAGGGAGGTTTCATTGATACTAGTGAAAAATCAACATTTCCACCCAATTTTTAATCTATGATTTTAAAAAAATATATTTTTAGAATTGAAAAATCATACATTTATAATTTTCCATTTTTGTCCCTCATTTAACCATCTAAAAAGCATTTTGGGGGAGGAAAAGCTGCTTTTATTGCTTTCTGTGCTGATAACGCTGAAGAATCAACTTCTCTGACTAATTTTTAACAGTTTTAAAAAAATATATAATAGGTAAATAAATAGATAAAAGTTTATGGTTTTTTTCATTTTTCTCCCTGATGTAAACAGGTAAAAATCACTTTTTTTGGGGGGGCAAAGCTGTTTGCATCACTTTTGGTGTTGACAATACCTATTTTTAAAATAACCTCTTTTTGTTAACTTTGATAATGAAATGGTTGAACTTTCCCGTGGCTTTTTCTTTTAATTTATTCTGGAAAAATATGCGGTTTTATGTAGATTCTTTCATTTTCAACAAGTAGAGTTGCTCAGCAAGCGTGATCTTGCTCGGTATAAACAGTGCTCCCTTTTGCAGTTCCAGGTGATTACTGAAGCTTTTTTTTTCATCCAAAAGGTAGCTTTTACTATCATTTTTGCTTCATTTTTGCACATTTCTGACAGTGAGGGTGATCCCTAGCACAGCCTCTGCAGTAAAATATTAATGCAAAGTTCCCCCAAACCCCTTTTTAAGCATTTTTCTCCCCAGAATGACCCCTTTGATGATGAGGAACTGGTTGTAGCTCTAATAATTGGTATTTTTTTATTTATCACTGATCCTCTCCATCTTTTTGTTGTCTTTGGGGAGAGGAAATTTGTGCAATTTGCTTTTCCAAACCCTAGAAATCCCAAATCTTCAGGTGAAAAGCTCAGAGCACTCAATGCATTGGGTCGAAAAAAGCAACTCTTGGCTGCAATTTTTTCTCCAAACTCACTAAACCAAAGAAAAACGCTTGAGCAACCCCCTCAATAGGGAAAAAAAAAGGAGGGGAGCAACGATGCTCCCCAGGGTCCCCAAAATTCAATGCATTAAAATGGGGAGCAGATAAGGGACAGAGATGGGGAAGGTAGGGGGGACATCTCTGTGCAATGCTGCAGAAAATCTCCGCTATTTTAAGAGTCCCTCAAATTGCCCATTCAAACTAAAACGGTGTCGCGACTCCCTGCTGCATAAGCAAGAAAGGCGGCATTTTTCGATGCAGGGAAGGAAAAAAAAAAAAATTGAAAAAGCTCCTCTCGGAGCGGAGCAGTGAAGCAAGCAAATGATGACACAGAAGTTGGAGGAGACATAAAAACCCTACCAAGGTGTCGTTTGTGACAAGTGACCTTTTCCCACCAAAGGAGACAAGTGGAAAGGAGACTCAGGTGGCTTCGGGTGGGGGGGCAGAAAAGTCGATTTATTTATTTCTGATTGCAGAGAGCAAGTTTGACTTTTTTTTTTTTTTTCTGGGAGGGGAGATATTTCTACTTTTGCAGACAAGATATGCAGGGGGGGAAATCTCAAAATTTCCTATACGAACCCCCGAAAAAGCTGCTTTGAGTGCAGAGCCAATTCAGCACTCTATTCAGATCATCCCCAGCTGGGACAGTGGAAACGTGATGTGAATTTGCCTCCCAAAAAATCACAGGATCAACTTCCAGGCATGAGACCGTCTCTGAAATCCAACCTCAACCCCCAGGTCCAGCCCATTGGGGTGCTCTAGTAGAGTTTCTCTTGGACAAAATCCTCTTCTTAAAATAATGTAACTCAGTAACGATGCTCGGAAAAGTTATTCAACCCCTTAGAGCAACATTTTAGATGAAGTCTTATTTTCCCTCTGCCACAGCTTGCCAAAAAATGCCATAAAAATAAATCAAAAGGCCATTCCTATGGCTAAACCCTCCCTGGTTTAGCCAGACATCTCATTTTTCCAACTCGTTAACGTCCTTGCTGCAAACACCCCACTGCGTTGGCTTTCCAAGAAGACACCACAAGCCCAAAATAAGCCAGAAAGGGGAAAAATCCTTATTGTTTGTCCCAGAATCCTGCAATCCTGGAGATTGTATCAAGGGGGGTATTAATTTCTGCCTCTGATATGAACGGTTTGAGGTAAAATACTTTGTAATGGTCATTATTTAAGAAGGCAGAGTAATTAATGTGGGAGTTGGGGTTGCAAGGGGTCTGGAGGAACCCATGGGTGCTGGTGGACACTCACCTGTGGTGTGTCTTGGTAAGGAGGAGGGGGCACTGTCTGGGTGGCCATCATCGTCAGAGCTGGTGCTGGGGAGACATGGTGCATCCTGGGTGGGAGTCACATTGAGAACCTGCGGGTGGGAGAAATGCTGCTGGATTAAGGGGAATCTGCCCCCCAGAAAACCCCTCATAAAGGAAAACCAAAGGGACAGAAAGGAGAGGTGACGTTCCTCGCATGGGCAAACCAGCACAGCGTGCCACCACCCAGTCCCTGGAAGAAACTCAAGATGATTTGATGACCCTTATTATAATTTGATGAGTATTTGAGATTTGTGATTTTGGATGAGGAATGCACTGGGGACAAAGTGAAGAGGGTTGCTGGCAAGGAGATCTTCCCTGAAGAAGGTTCACCCCCTTATGCCTATAACTGCAGTGCCTAAATGGGGATTTCCAGCCCCTTTCCAGTTAATTCTCTTTTTTGGAAGCAGGAAGACAAGTCATAAATGCCATTTTCTGAAATTATACACTAAAAAAACCCCAAACCACACCTCCCTGCCTTTGGCCACTATGGAGTCACATCTTCAAGCACTGCACACTCAATCTAGAAGGGACACAGAGTATCTGATGTTGAGTTGACTGACATAGTTGACTCCAACATTGCACTGACCCACCAAATTGACTCCTATGTTGAGCTGACCACCCCTATGGTCATTGAATGCATAGAAATGAGGAAAGAGGGTTCAAATCCTTGTTTGATTTGAACCGGAGAGCAAACCCTGATTTTGTACATCCCATACAGACATCTTAGAAGCCAGGAGGGATTCTGAGACATGACACCCTCAATCTCTCTTGAAGTTGCTCTGCTTTCTGTAAATGCACAGTTATCTGGGGAGGAAACTGGCTCCTTTTTTGGTATCTTCAGGAGTCGGGGTAAAAAGAGAGGCAGCAGGAAAGAACAAATTTTATAGAATCATAGAATTGTCTTGGCTGGAAGGAGCCTTTAACATCATCAAGTCCAACCATCAAACCAACACTGCCAAAACCACCACTAAACCAAGTCCCTTAGCATCACGTCCCCTCCCCTGGCATAACCTGAGGCTAATTTGTAGAGGAGTCCTTGGATAGATGCTGTCCCCAAGGATAGACCTGGTGGCAGATGTAACTAAAAAGCAACTCTTGGCCCCAGAATGCCTCTTCTCCTTTTATTTCACTGAAGCTTTGTGGTTGTTTCTGAAGAGAAGCTAATAATAATCCTTAAATCCTAAAAAAAAACCCACACCAAAACCTGTCCTGAGGCTCTGAGCTCTGTATTGAGCCAACTCACAAAGCCACCTGGCAAAATACCCCCAGAGCCTCCAAAAGTGCCTTTCTTCCTGCAATGACTCATTTCTGTAGAAGATGACATCTCTTGAAGGGTTCACCCCATTGCAATGCCCATCACTGCGCTGGGTTCCCCATTGGCTTCTCATCTGGAGAAGAGCTGTGATGCCATCCTATGAAGAAATGCAAAAAGTTATGTAGAGTCCTCTGATATTGTGAAGGGATCTTCCAAAAAGCAGCACCAGCGTCACTTTTACCATGAAATGGTGACATGTAGGAAGAAGCATTCTCACACAAGGTAGAGGAAGAGCGAAATCGGTGAGCTCAGTAAAAACCAAAGCACATTCGGGGTCTTGAGATCAGTCTCCACAGTTTTTTGGAGGAAGATTCACAATATTCTGGTCTTCTCTGTGAGGTCCACACTTGGGGGAAGATTCACAATATTCTGGTCTTCTCCATGAGGCTTCAGGCTTTACAGGAACCTCAGGAACCAGATGCACAAATGTGCCATGCCCACATGGAAAGTCGAGTGTGGCCTGCAATGGGCTGAGTGTCAACCACTCATTATTTTGCATGAGGAAATTAAAAAATAATTACTTTTCTCACACTTTGCATTAGTATGGGTGCCCTGTGAGTTGAGTATTAAAAGAACACATCCAAAATCCTGTGCATTGGGAAGGCAGACTGGGGTCCTTGCACAACACAGACCTCTTGCAGCCAGAAGGATACTGCATTTATGGGATTAAAAAAGATGTTTTTCTTCTTTTTTCCCCAGCAGCAAAATAGCAGGAGGCAAAATTATCTGCTTCTGAGTGAACTCACGGCCTAAAATCTTCAGCGTCCAATATCAGAACTCAGCTCACAGTTGCAGGCACATCCTCGAGGGGTAACACCACGGGGAAATCTCCCCACCAGAAATAGCTGCAGCTGGAGAAAAGCAGAATTCAGCACCATGACGGTCTGGACATCTCGGTGGGAAGCTAAAAAAAAGAAGGGATTGCTATTTTGGGGAAAAAAAAAACCAAACTTGGCATCTATTGTTCATGCCTCAAGCGAGCCTACCTCCAGCATGAGGCGATTTATTTTGGGGTGCAAGCTTTCTGGGTGAATATATTCCCAGAAGGTGGCAGTCCGGAGCCCAATTTAATTGCCAAGTATCATCTAACCTGCTGAAATCCAGCCGTTCATTGAGGCTTTATGGGCGTTGAGTCATTTGGAGAATAGGACTTATAGCCAAATGTTAATAAAAAAAAAAGGCACAAAAATGAGAGACAGCTGTTTCCAATAGTGGCATATTTATCTTGGGGAAAACAAATGCACTCGGGTGCAGTAAATATCTGGGGAAGCACCTGGTGCCCACGAGAAGAGCCGGACGGGTGTTTCATGTGGGAGCCCTTGGCTTTGTCCCCTCTTGGGACAAAGACGCAATGCTGTCAGTCCCATGAATTTATCAGCAGCCAGACTCCAGGAAGGGTGAAAGATGCTATTTTATGAATTAATCTTTTCTTTTTTTAATATATTTTTTTATTTTATGCACTAATCCTCTCATTTTTTTCCTGCCACCTCTCTAGTCAATTTAGCTGCGTGAGCTCTTGACCATAGGCATCCAGATGATGAAATGAGCAGAGCATTGCCAAACCCTGCCATTCCCTTGCAGATCAGCTTAAGGCAATGACCAAATCTTGGGTGAAGAGTGAATTTTGGGGGGCAAGGGGTCAAGGAGGGCAGGAATTGCAGCCAAGTCCTGAGGTGTTTACAGAGAGGAAAGAGGTGAGCAATAAAACCCATAAAGGCTTTTTCATTTCCGGAAGCAGCAGTACTTTAGGCTTTGGCAGTGACCTGAGATCAAAGTACTCTAAATTTCCTCATGAAATAAAATTATTTCAGCTATTGCTGAAATAATTGCCATTAAGTTTCCCCAACAGCTTGCATCTACCTAAAAGAATTGCAGGTTTATAAGCAGCTTTTTTGCCAGCAATATATTACCTCCTTTACCAAAAAAAATAGTTAAAGACTAGGTTGAGATGTTGATTTTTTTCAGCATGGTCACTGAAGCCTTAAAACATTTTTAAAAAAATTAAAATATTGCAGACTGTCATCCACCACCCCCCAGGTGACTATGATCTCCTTGATTAATAAAACAGACATAAAACGGTATTAGATGTAGAGCTGAATGAAAAAAAAATCACATTGTTGGACTCTATATTATTGTCTTCAGCAGATAATGTTAATATTAGCTTTGCAAGGTGCAACTCTTTTTTCCAAATCAATGGAAGATGGGGATTGTTTTTCCTGCCTCATTCAGCAACTTCTCCCCCACAGCAAAACACGCAATTGGTAACAGAGGATTCAACATGGAAAATCAGAAAATCAGCTTTTCAGGTATTTCCTCTTCTCTTACCCAAGTTTCAAAATTATTAGATATACTTGAGCATGATGTTCCGGCCACAGAAAGGTATTTTTCTGTATTAGGGGAAGACTGCCTTTTATGAAGGGCATTTTTTTCTTTTTTTTTTTGGTTAAGATTTGCAATGGTACTGTGTTAGTCATATTCCCTCTGTAGTGGGCTGCAAGCTTTTTATGCCACCATCCTCATGGAGGGCTTGTACCTGTGGAAGTTTATGATACATGCATTCATTATATGCATATATCTAAGTTCAAATGAAAAAATATAGCTGAGGAGGAAGGGAGAAGCACCTCCAGAGGACAATACATCTTGCTCTGAACCGGCAGTGAGGACAGGTTCACCCTCATCAGGTGATGTTGACTCTTCATTGGCCAAAGTGAATCGAGAGCAACCCTCTCACTCTCCAATGTCTCATTTCTATTTACCAATCTTCATCCTTTTTGCCTGTTTTTAACAACCCTAAGCTCACTGAAACCACAGTCGCTGCTATTAAATGGTCAAAAATAAGGAAAAAAAAGTGTTTTTCAAGACAGTTCTTGTTCTCGGTCATTTCTCGTGTTTAAGGTTGCTTCCAAGTGATGCCTCATCTGAGGATATCAGAAGTGATTGTGCTAGAAATAGATACCACAAGGCCACAAAATATTTGTAAGTTTTTAGAAATATTTGGAAGCCCAATTTCCTCTTTCCAAACCCAGGACGGTTTTTGCACTGGGAGCATCCTTTGCTCTCGGCCAAGATATTAGTTCCCTAAATTCTGACCTTTGTGCCCTTCCTGGCATCCAGTTATCGAGTTATTTCCCAATAAAAAAGGATCAATCAAGTCTGTGTACAACCATGAGCTAAAGCAGATGGAGATTCAGTATTTCTGCAGGATAGACCCTGGTCCAGAGCAAACCCATTTTCTATTTTTCTCCTAAAAAAGATCTTGGTCAATGCATAAGGACTGGTGTAAAAGGGAGAGGGAAATGATGTTCCAGCAGACACCAAAAAACTCTTGATAAACTCTTTGGCTCATCATTGGATGGGACATATCCCTTGGATGCAGGGAAGAACAGTATTTATTTGTTTAATATTTGCATTTATTTATTGAATATTTGCAAATCCTCCCACCAGCTCCAACTCCATAGAAAGGGGGGGACTGCTACAGTGAATTTCCATTGAGAGCAACAATATCACTAAATATTTCTCTCCTCTCTGAAGATACCCATCCCTAAAAGGCTCCAGGGATATCTCTGCAACATAAACACGAGAATAAAACCTGCAAGAGGCAGTCAGAGCTTTAGTAGACAAGGTTAATGTACCTTGAATGGCAGCATTAAACAACTTTGTTCTTTTTTTTTTAAGTGGAGAGCTGAGATACCTATATACCTTTTAAAGTGTTATTTTTATGGAGGGAGACCATTAAAGCACCTTCCCAAACAAACTGGCACTGGGAAACATCAAAGAAGCTTCTTCAAAGTAACCTGAAAATACTTGCATTTTGTGCAATCCAGCCCCCAGCCCAACAAAAGAGCAAATTGTGAATTTTTTTGGAGGGCAAATCAAAAAGCTTTGAAGTGAAATGTAGCCGAGGAACCCAAAAATGTACAAACTTCCTCTTGCCATACACGAATTGTCCAGGAAAAGTTTCTGATTGCCTTGAGAGTCCTTGCAAAAAATAAGGAGCAGATTAATTTTCCAACAGTTCCTCGCTGCAAGTAATTAACTGTGAATAATTTATGATCAAAATCTTGCCTTACACTTTCAAACCTTGCCTTGCGCTCTTCGTTTTCCATCACAACCTGCTAATCCCAGGAGAGGGGAATTGCTGCGTGTCCACATTTCCATCATGGCAACACCAAATCTCAGTATCACAGAATCTTCTAGGTTGGAAGGGACCTTAAAGATCATCTTGTCCAACCCATGCCATCTCAATTCCATGCCAGTCCTGCAATGGGAAGGTCCCATCCCCAATATCCTACCCAAGTTCAGAGGAGCTTCTTGGAGGACAAAGATGATGGTAAATAAACATGATGAGTATTGGAATTATGGGCTGGAAGAAAAGGCTTAAATATGGGTCTGAGACAAACGAGGTGCTGGGAGAATGGGAGCTAGTGGTTTTTACCTGTCTTCTGTCCTACCAGCAAAGGCAATGTCAGAGACAAGAAGTCACACACTCAAAAACAGTCTTGCTCAGCAAAAATTTAACCATCAGCCACGTTTTTCCATCCAAACCTGACAACTGCAGTCCTTCACCAATTTCTCAGTCGGTGCAAGTGCTGCAAAGTGCAAATCAGACCAACGCTCGTGCAAAACCCACCCACAACCTCAATGTCAACTCAGCAAAGATCCCACCACAAACAATCCAATGACCTTTTGCAACCATTGATGCAGCCCATACACACCCCACAAGCAACATTGCAATTTTTAATAATGCCTTTTTAGGGGTGTTTATTTTGCAAATTGAAGCCCACAGACCTCATGCAAATCTCCCAAGACCTGCACGAGTAAATGCGCTGGGGAAACACAAATGGAAACCTGCTTTTTGGTGAGTTTCCAGAAATTGGGCTAAAACCAGCAGACCTAACCCAACTGCAGAAACATGGGCAAGATGTGCATGGGAGTGTGCAAAGATCTCCCCACCCGTGGGAAGCCCCAAAACCAGAGCAATGCCACAGCACACCTAATAAAACGTTCTCCTCCCTTAAATCTGCCTTGTTTCTTGCTGTATCCTTCTAACATGCTTGCAAATTTTCCCTTTGGGAGAAGGAAAAAAATCCCTCTGGAGCCGGCTGTTTTCCTCTTTCCCATATGGCAGATAAATCAGACCTCCCAACTCGCTGACTTTCCACTTCGCATCCCTCCCTTGCAGCTCTCTGGCTCCTCCCGGTCTTACTATCCCCCTGAATTTCCTTTTAAAATGCAAAATTCCCAATGAGAAATAACACTACAAACCAGAAGACAAAAAGAAGGTTTTCCTTGAGGAATGCCAGGCTTCCTGGTATTGACAGAGAGTTGCCCCCGTCCAAGGCCTGAGCCAAGACACCAAAGATTGTGATGTGAGCTACAAGATTAATTGCCCCAATTTAAATATCTTTCATTTGCCCATTTGAAAGCAATTTTTTTTACCGTATTTCCAGCCTCAATGACAAAAGAGAGGTTTGAGATGTGATGCGATGATTTATTCAAGCTCTGGCTAGCTAAGGAGTTACAAATAGTGTTGAAATCCTTTAACTACACTTAATTACACTGTCTTCTCCGTTTACACTGAATGGTAGACCCTAAGGTATGTTCAGCCTGGTCTGAACTCAACACAGGGAGGAAACTGGGGACAAAAAAAGGTCTGGGGAGCGTTTATGGTGTAAGACAGATGTGCCAAATCGTTTTTGCAACAATTTTTGCACAGTGGCAAAACCTGGCCTCTGAAGAGTCTCTGTGGACGTAGGGGCTTCAGGAGGAGGAAAGCTGAAATGGCTTTGTGCCTGGAAAATGGGGGAACACAAACAAAATGGAAGAAGCCAAGGGGAACTAAGTTATTTCTCAGAAGAGGTCTTCAGGACAAGTAATTTCTATCATTAACCACTTAGAGCAATGCCAGCCTTCTGTTCCAGAAGGCATCCAGGGGGGTGCCCACCATCATGTCTTCCTGTGCCTTTAGTGAGAGGTGTCTGGATCTTGTTGGCCCAATTTGCCAAATAGGTTGGGTTTGAACCTCCTTCTGGAGATACTTTCCCGGCCAGGCTATGCTTGTGTCCTCCACAGACATGTGCTTGTGTCCTCCATGGGCTCAGTTTCTTCTAAAGCAGACAGCCCCATCTGCCCAAAGAACATTGCAGGGCATCAAGCCTTTCCACACAACGTCTGGGCAGCTCCCATCAAAATACTGATGGGAAGGAGGATATCAAGGCTCCCAAAAAAGAGGTTCTTGTGGTGACCCCAAGCTCCCACAAACCCACCAGAGAAGTGATTTCAAGGTGAGCCCAACCTGCGACTATTAGAAACAGGGCAAAACCAGCCTAAGGAAAAATTCAGCCGCCTCATCACATCCTTAGTCCTGGGGTTTTTTTGGTCGAGGGAAGGTCACCACCAAGAATCAGGGCTGAAAGGGCAGCCTGGGGGAAATAATCCTGTCATTATTGGCTGCTGTTTATTAAGGGGACTTTCAGAGGAGGCAAGACCTAAAGAAAAGGCTCAAAGAAAAGATATTCTGCTGTGCCATGGACTGAATGAAGCTTTTGGTTCTTCCCCTGAGATGTTCCCACCCTAAACATCAACAGTTTAGGAATAAATCAGGCACTTTTTCAGGATATTTGCACAAATTGAAGGCAGCACCTCTGTTTTCAGCGACCAAAGATTTCTCTTTGCTCCTTTAGGAGGAAAGTTGCAGCCAACAGGGTTTTATTTTTTTTGTCACCTGCCGGGTGCCTACGGTTTTGGCACAGATCAAGCACATTTGTCACTCTGTCAAGCCCTAATTTTAGCAATTGGGGTTTACTAAAGGACTGCGAGACCCTTGGTTTCATGTACATCTTATTTTAAGCTCCGCATTTCAGTTATTTTTAGCTGGTGACCATTTCTCCACATCCTACTGATGTGCCAAAATTTTGCACTGATAACAGTCCATGTTTCGGGTTATTTTTATAAAAATATATCTGTGTTTTCCTCCAGGCTGGCCATGGCTTGTAGGGCTCATAACAAGATGTTTGCAATACTTCAGCTTTAAAGCAAAAATCCCTGCACAGCCTGATTTCTAAAAAAAACCAAAAGAAAACGCAGCAAAAAGGTATAATTCCTCCCTAAATGCTCACTGCTTTTAGGGAAGGGGTGATATAATTTGGGTGTACCAGGAAAGAGCAGAAATTGCCCCAAATAAAGCCCCACTGAGGTCACAACTCGCCACATCCCACTCGATTAGTATACATAATTGCACAATTAATATATATAATTGATTAATTAATATAAAGCGAAGCAGCCTTACCGTTTGGGGGGTGCTTGGGGAGCCGCTGCCCTGCAAGCGTCCTCCTGCTGCACCAAAACCAAGATTTTCTGGGTAGGGATCACAACCTGGGAAAGCAAAGGATGAAATATTTGAATAGAGAAAGAAAATGATGAAACGAGAAGGTGAAATACTAAGCAGGGGATGAAGCTTTCTGCACCAGGGAGGGTCTTTCAGTGTTGTCAGCAAAGCCATGGTGGGCAAGTCTGCTCTTAATGCATTTTTTTTTTTGCAGGACGTGGGGGAAAATAGAAGGAATCAAGGAAAACTGAGGTGGGAATATTCCCTTGGAGGTGAAAGCAGGGCTGATGGCCAAGATAGATCCCAGGATTTTGCCCAGGAAGGTTTGAACACCTCCAAGGAAGGACAAAAAATAAATCAGATTTTTAAAGGTCGAACCGAGATATGTCCAGCAAATGAAGGCGTGCTCGTTGCCAGTCTGTCCACAAAGGATGAAGTCCTGTCCTTTTCAGCTCCTGGGAGGTTGCAAATCCCCAGCACAGGCTCTCACTGAGGGTTAGTGGTACAATTCGGGTCTGAAAAGGAGAAAAAAGGGAAAAAGCAATGAAACAGCCTTGCCGTTGGCCATGCCCCCATTTCGCGCTGGCTGTCACCATCCCCCTGGTTAATTATAATCTTCACTTGAGTGTAAATGTGCTTTTACACTCAGGCTTAGAAGGCGCGAACTAGGGAAGAGCCATTAATTCAAAAACAGGGGAGCTCCCAGCCGTTATTTAATAAGGAGAAGTCTACACAGATGTTAGAGATGGTCCTGCATCTACCAAGGAACTGGCCTAAACAGAAGCTGAGGTTGGGATTTCTAGACTCATCTAAGAAGATCCAGTAGAAAAATGAAATGGGCTGAGCCAGGATCAGCATGGACATGGGGGTGGTTTTTGTTCAACTGCAAAAAAACGAATAAAAGAAATAAAATCCCCCAGATCTCTGAATGTACACCACCCTTAGTGAGCCCCTCAGATCTCCAACATACATTTGACGAATGTCCCTCGATATACATCACCTCCAGATATTATCTCTACGTTAGATGATAAACATCACCTGAGACTTCCAATGTATGTCTGATATATGTCCCTTGATACACATAATCTCTGTCGAGCTCCTCAGATCTTCAGTATACATCTGATGTATCTACCTTGATATAAATCACCTCTAAACAGCTCCTCACCAATATACATCTGACATACATCTCTGATATATGTCACTTGACTGGAGCTCCTCAAATCTCCGTTATGTATCTCATACATCTAGCATGATAGACATCACCTCTAGAGAGCTCCTCAGATCTTCAATATACATCTGATATATCTACCTCGATATATATAACCTGGTACAGAGCTCCTCAAATTGCTGATATATGTCCAGTATATATATACACCTTGATCTGCTGAGCTGCACAGATTCTAAAGTGCATCTGATATATGCACCTCTAGATATACATCACCTCTAGGGAGCTCTTCAGATCTTCAGTATACATCTGATGTATTTACCACGATACACACCACCTCCAGAGAGCTTCTCAGATCACCAAGGCACACCCGAGGGATGCACATCTGCTATACATCAGCTGCAGAGAGCTATGCCTCACATGGTGAAGCTGTATGGGAGAACCCTGAGAACCATTTCCCCTGGTTTTAATTTAATCCCAAACTCCTTCAAAAACAACACTCCCATTTTGTGACCTTACATCCTGTATCCATCACAGCAGCCAGGAGTACGGATCCAAAAGACAGAGGAAGCTTGCATTGAAAGTGTCATTTCTGGAAACCTGGACATCACTGACACCATTGACCAAGGAAAGATATGGATGCAATTGGGTGATTTCAGGGAAAAATGGGGCAGAAACCCTCAAACATGGAAAACTCAGTTAAAGGGGTGAAAAGTCAAGATGGCCCTTGACTCCTTGGGCATGTAGATGCAACTGAGAGGCTTAGAGACCTAATCTGGGCTCAGAAGGGGATTGAGTCCAAAACTCTTCACTGCAACAGCAGCTGAAATATCCTTACAGATATTTATGACAAGGAATAAAAAAACCAACCTACAGGCTCATGCCTTAGAAGAGCACGCACAGGCTGATGCCAAATACGCACTGAGGACCAGGGGCTTGCTTTGCATTGGATTTATCCTGACAACATGATGAAAAAGCTCATGTTTTGCAGCAATCCTTCATCCCTGTAAAGACTTTTTTCCATCTTGTGAGAGAGACTTTTGTCATCTGGGCTCGCCATGTGAACAAAACATGAGGAGTGGAGGAAAAGGAGGAGATAAATAACGCTCTGCCAGTGCTAAAAGAGCTCTGATATACTGGTTTTCATCCTTGGAGGTGATCGGGGCTGAGGTCTCGGATGCTGTATGCAGGCAGGACAAAAATACGGGCTTGTGCAGCTCTTGCACAGAAGATGCCTTTTTTGTCCCTGTCATGAAGAGCACCAAGAGCCAACCCCACTGGGGACACCTCCCTGAATACCCTTGTGGAGGGAGATAAGTCTTTTTGAGCCAAAGCACACTTTCAGTGACTTCAAAAGGCATCCTTTGAAGTTTAAGCAGAGGCCTTTGAAGTCGTCCCAACGCAAAAGGGAATGGAGGAGATGCCTCCTTCAAGACGTTCCACCACAGGCAATGCAAGCCAGCAAGATACACGGTGTCCCGGGCACTCATGGTTGCATGGAGCAGCTGCCAAGGGGCATAAATGAGACACCATTTACGACAAACTATCAATCCCCCAAAATGCCTTAAATCCTGATCTACTTGACCTGAATAACAACCAACCACGGAGATGGGAACCTGGCATCCTGGGACCTCAGCCTGTACTCAGGATGGAAAAAGCCAAGGGCATCCATGAAAATAAAGATTTAATTAAGTGTAAGGGAATGCTAACAAAGCTGACATTTACCAAAAAAAAAAAAAAAAATCCAGGATTTTTGCAAATGCAGGATTTCAAAGCAAGGCGGCTTTTCCCACTGTGTCGCCTCATTTCCAACGTGAGCAGATCATGATTCATCCAACCTCATCATATCAATGCTGTTTAATTGTGACTATGATTTTTTTATACATTTAATGCCAGCTCCTCTCACTTAAATGGACACAACAAGTGGTGAAATCCCTAATAACGTTGCTGGATTTTGCTGAATTATTTTTATACCCCCCATTATCCCCAGGTGTCCATCACAAGCTCTAATGGCCCCCAAACTCTACACCCATGGGGAAAACCAAAGAAACCCTGTACATGTGAAAAATAGTATAAATGGAGAAATCAAAGCTCAAATTTCAGTTTAATTCTTCAAGGAGCTCCAAGGCGCAATCACAACTCTCCAAGTGCTTTAGTGACACCTGCTCCATCTGCAATGAGGACCATGGCAATAAAAAACTTTGATTTGTTGGGGGTTTTCCCCTCCATGGTGGAAATTCCGCAGCATCTCCAGCCTCTGAGCAAGGGCTGGGGCTGGATGTTGCGGATGCTCGAAGGTGCGAAGAGCAATACGGTATTTTCAGCCTTCCACCTCCCCAGTCCTGTAAGTTAAACCTGGTGATGCACTAACCCCATCCTTGTTCAAAGAGAGTGAAAAGATTTAAGACATGCCCACACCCCCCCCATATTTCTGTATTTCTGCAAAAGCAAAGCAGTTTTGCCTCAAAGCACAGTCCACGAGTCTACCGGTGGAGCCCTGCTATAGGCGATTTGCGCTATGCAAAGGGGGCACGTATGGAAATATCAGACATCCCCCACCCCTGGATGCACACATGTGCACACACCTGGGCCTGGGGAACAAAAGCAGCCTCGCTATACCACGCCGATAAAGAATCGAAAGGCAAAGTGCCCCGCAGAAGTGGCACCACACTGTTCAGCCTCGGGCGAGACGGAGGAAAATTTGGTACCCATGAGGTCTGGAACAGTGGGATTAATAACACATCAATTTTAATGCAGGGGGGGTTGTGAGTCTTTTTTTCCCTTTTCCTTTTTTTTTTTTTTTTCCTGCTTCATAAACAGCAAAGTGAATGTTTGAGCATCTCGGTGGGGGGTTAATGAGGACTCTGATTAGTTATTCAGATTTGCCGATGCTGCTTCCATCCATCTGAGGATGAGGGAATAATGGGAAAGGGTTTGCAGAGAAAGCTCTTAAAGACGACCTACTTGGCTTTCGCAGCTCAGGCAGATGCAGGTTTTGGGGGGCTCATGCCCCAGGGGTCCCCAAAACCAAAACTGTAGTGCCAGCTTTGGGGTGGAAATGCCCATCGTTTGGGGGAGCTGCTGCGTTTTGGGCCACACTGATTCCTGTAAAGGCTCAAGGGAAAATATTTGGATTTGTGGGGGTTTTCACATGAAAAACAAATTCTTGGATGCTTTTAATAAAATTTGTATGCAATGATGCTCAGAGCTACATGACCAAAAATGATGGATGCATGGATGCAAGGATGCACAGATGCAAGGATGCATGGATGCAAAGATACGTGGATGCAAGGAAGGTTGGACCATCACTAAGCCACCACTGGTGTGCAACAGTGTGACATTGAGGGGCTGGAGTGGGTCCAGAGAAGGGCAACAGAGCTGGTGAGGGGTCTGGAGAACAAGTCTTACAAGGAGTGGCAGAGGGAGCTGGGGGTGTTCAGCCTGGAGAAAAGGAGGCCAAGGGGAGACCTTCTCACTCTCTCCAACTCCCTGAAAGGGTGTAGCCGGGGGCGTCAGTCTCTTCTCCCAAGTCACAGGCAATGGGACAAGGGGAAATGGCCTCAAGCAGTGCCAGGGGAGGTTCAGATTGGATATCAGGAAAAATTTCTTCACGGAAAGGGTTATTAAGCATTGGAATGGGCTGCCCAGGGAAAGGGTTGAGGCACCATCCCTGGAGGTATTCAAAAGACGAGTTGACATAGTGCTGGGGGACATGGTTTAGTGATGGGTTGAGGTTTGTTTGTTGTTTTTTTTATCAAAGTTAGGTTGATGGTTGGACTAGATGATCTTAAAGGTCCCTTCCCACCTAGACAATTCTATGATTCTATGACATCTTCCACTGTTGCAGTATTTTACACATCCCATAAAGTCTACTAGAATGCATTATGTCCTTGCGCAAAAGCAAGGAGCTCACCTCTTTGCTATTTAGCCCAAAATTAATATAAGCAGGTTAAGCGGACCCTCTGCTGGAGCGTTTTGGGGTTTATTTCCAGATTTGGGCTTTTGTTCTTCACCTGCATTAAAAAAAAAAAAAAGGCAACCTGAGAAAATAGATGGTAAAATAGTGCTGCAAAAAGGCTTAAAGGATGGAGCCAGAGCAGCATTTCACGGCACTGTAAAAGGGACTTGTCAAAAAAGAAAGGCATTATTTTAGGATTCACTTTAGGATTCATTATTTCTTCATCAAGAAGAACTATCTTAAGGATGGATGAGGTGGTGACAGCATGCTCTCACAGGGAATTCATCCCAGTGATGTATGTCAGCGCTTTATTTCTAGTTGGGTCTAGTGGCCCAGTTGGGTCTTGCTTTGAGCATCACTCAACAGGGGGTTTTGGGGGGATAAACTCCCTGGTATTTGCATCATTTCCCCACAGCACTTGCCAGGATCTCAAAAGAAAGACAAACTGGAGTTATCCATGTGATTTAATAAATGCTGGGGTTCTCCATCCCAAACCCACTCTTTTCCCTGGCACTGCCTCCATATGCCTCGTCTCTGTTTTAAATGGGGCATTAATTGCTCTGAATTAACAGCTCCAGCTGGAGGAGCAAACAAGCAATTTGCAACCCTAAGATAACGCCCAACTTATCTCAAGTGATTTAAATTGGGGGTTTTTGGAGGGGAAAGCTCGCCTTTCTGGTTGCGAATGCCACTGCTCAGAGCTTGGCTAAAGTCACATCACCATTAACACAACCACTTAGCAAAGGTGGCTATTAGCCCATAGCCACAGGAGGAGGTGGGATGGTAGGAAAATGGAAGAAATAAGGTATCTCCATATTTGGCTTTACTTTAGAGACAGGAGAATTATAATCCATCCTCTTCACCGCTGGGCAACCCAATGATTGCAGTAGGGTTCATGAATATTTTCTCTCCAACACACTTTTTTTTCATGTTACATTTACATTTTGTTTCAAAATATTCACACTCTCAGAAAAAAAATCTTTCAAGCTTTATCCCTTTGCCCTCTTTCATCTCTTTTTGCCTTTTCTTTTTTCATTTGCAGCTAAACAGAGGAGGTGAGAAAGAAAGAAACACCATGACGATTATTTGTTTACAAGTCTGGATTTTCAACATGGGTAGATTTTTCTTTTTAATTGCCATTTTCACAATTTTAAATCCTTTCTAATATCACCCATGGTGTGGGATTCAAGAAGCAAAGTCCTTCTCCGTCTTCCCACCCTGTCATGCCTGGTTTCAAGAGCAACAAACAGTGCTGGTAGAGAAAAGGACTCTACAGAAATGTTATTTCTTCTATGGGAATGCAGAACTGCTTTGGAAATGCAGGAAAAGCTGTCTATGATTACAACCAAGTGTCTGCTGGCAGATCAAGTGGAACCTGCTCTTGCTACTCCAGCCAAGGTTGAGTTGGGAGTCAATATCAATCGTCCCCCAAGAGCATCCAGGTTGGGTCCCATCAGATGACCAGTGTTATGTATGGAGTTGCGGTCCTCCAACAAGGTCTTCTGCTGAAGTGAGGACAGTTCATCTCCATTTTACAGGAAAAAAAAGGTTTTAATTGTGCCCTTAAGACACTAACAAGGGATGTTGAAATGCAGTGACACATCCTTCTCCACTGACAGGAGGCACATCCAAAATACAGGCCCAGCCTTGGAGGTCATGGGCAATGCTGCTGGGACTCAGGCAACCTTGGATGCCTGGGTCCCCAGAGCTGAGCTGCGCTACCTGACAACCTCCTGGCTCATGCATAAAGTAACAGGAGAGGCAATAAATCACTCAGGCACCTTCCCTGGGAATGGCAGCTCTTGATAAAAGACCAAAATTCAAGGGAGGCAGCCTGACACCACACTATTCCCAGTGCACCCCTGTTACGCAGATTAATCCTTCTTGATGGAGAATTACAATTAGGGCTCCATCTTAAGGAGATATCAGCAATCAGATATCTTATCAAATGCCACCTCAATTATTCAAATAATCCCTGGCTCTTAGATTTGGGTGCTGTTTAGGGAAAGCAGTCCGATTAATGTGCTGACACTTCCCCATCACGTCCGACATCCTCAACTTCATGTCTGATTACAGAATTTGCATTCAATTTAATTTTTTCCATCTGGAGTAAATGAATAATCCGAGTACCTACCCCAGCCTTAATTACATTTGTTAAATTAAAAACCCGGGATGTGAGAAATTTAAATGCATGTAGCTCCGTGGCCAGACAAACCTGCATATTCAACCTGCTGCAGCTCTGCCATCTCCTGCTCCACTTTCTCTTCCTTTCCCACAGCCATGCATCAAAGAAATTACAACTAGAAAACAAAAATTCTTTCTAAATGATAAAACAATAGATGATCTTTTGACATTTCCAGCGCTGTTTGCAGGGGAATGAGATAAAATGTAATAAATTCATATACTTCTGTGTATTTCTTGGCTCCAGCAGCTAAAATTTCCATCTCTTTATGCAGGAGTCCTGGGGAGCAGAAATCCTTGATAATGCCAAACAATTCAACACTTTATTTTCTCTTTACTCCGCACCATGCAAAACACAGGCTTCAAGCTGCCAGCTGCTGGGAGTGAAACCAGATGCCACATCCCTTTTCCATATGGAAACAGAAATCGCCCCGTCTGGGGGTGAGCATGCTCCCCTCGGTCGCAGCCCTCTGTGATCCCAGGGTTGCTACTGGCACGGGGCAAAGCCTCTCCCCAACAACAAAAAATGTGATTTCAGTGGTGAAACTATAATTTTTTTACACCTGACTTGGTTCAGGCCAGATCTTGGTACCATCAGCCCTGGAGAACTACAGGGAAGATCTGGCCAAAGCCACCAAATTCTCAAATTTTGAAATAACAAGGTAAACAGGGGGATGGAAATAAAACCAGCAAATGTGATATTTTTTTTAACTAGCTTTGCAAAAGCTTTTTAAATTTTAACTGTAAAATTTAACTTTTAAATTTCTGTAATTTAAACTAGGTTGGTGCTGGTCTCTTCTCACAGGTAATTAGTGACAGAACAAGAGGGAATGGCTTCAAGCTCCAACAGGGTAGGTTTAGATTGAACATTAGGAAAGACTTTTTCACCGAAAGAGTGATAGGGCATTGGAACAGGATGCCCAGGGGGGTGGTGGAGTCACCATCCCTGGCTGTGTTTAAGGACCATTTAGATGCAATGCTAAGGGACATGGTGTAGGGGATGACTTTGTAGAGTAGGGGAGATGGTTGGACTCGATGATCCCTAGGGTCTCTTCCAACCTAGACGATTCTATGATTCTAAGATGAAACTGTTAAAGGCTGGCATTAACAGGTGAACTCAAGGTGGTGACAAGAAAAGTGTCCAAATAATTAAAGAATGATTAAACATAAATGGAAGACAAAGCATTTCCAGCTCTGGACATTTTAGGAGCAATGCTCCATACATCGCATGATGAGATATGTCAAATAAATATATTTGGACGTTGATCTAGATGTCAGCAACAATGAAAACGTTCAGGGAAGTCTGTTTTTAGCGCTCCCAAAGACTGAATTAAGTAACTTACATGTGAGTGCAATGATAATAATCCCCCCCAGTTTGAAGCTTGCAAGACCAGGAATAAAACATGACTAAAAATATTCAGGAAAGCCAGGCTCGGGTAAAGTGAGACAGGTGAGAGCAGAGCCGAAAATAGCTTTTCCCTTTGCTCCCTGCATGCTCAGCTCAGGCAACATTTCTGCACTCCAGGGAAGCTGGATTGGACTCCCCACCCCAAAAAAATCCCCTCGGAGGGGTGTAACATAGCATCCCCCCCAGGCACAGTGGCAGGATTTGGCCATCAGAGAAATCCCCTCCAAGCAGACAGCTATGATGTCATCTGATGGATGTTGCAGTTCCTCGTCCTTTCTGGCTTTCTTCTGCTTTGTTTTGAGTTAACAGTTATGGTGCCAGAGGAGAAAACATCATGTTTTAGCAATGAGGTCCCCAGTGAGGCTGTTTAAAAATTAATTAGTGCCATGCAACATATTAGCGATGAATAGTAATTTTAGCTTTTGTACCTACTTCATTGCCTTCTACACCACTGTTGTTCCAGCTTTTTTATGGTCCTCCCAGCCAACCAGGATCTAATATGGAGGGTATCCAAGAAACTGTTGCCCATGTCTCCTGGAAATACCCCATTCAACAGCAAATGCAGCCCTCCACATGTTTTCTGTGGAGCTTTTAAATAAATTAAGGTCATGTTTGCTAAGCTGGCTGGAAGGTAGGAACCTGCTCTGCTCACGGAGTGGGTTCCCATCATCCCAAAACTGCAGCTGTCCAAGAGTCTGAGCTTGCCTAGACCCAACCCCCATGGCTCCTACACAAGGTGGATGTTGTGTTATGGAGGAAGCTTTGTGGGTTCTGACTTAACCCAGGATGGAGCGCGGAGGTCCTCCCTCCAAGGACAGAGACCCTTTGTCAAGGGAGATGCCCCAACCCTGAGGATGAAGAACCTTCAAGGATGGAGAGCCTCCAATCCCAAGGATGGAAATCTGCCAACCCCAAGGATGAACATTCCTGTGCAAACCCAAGGAAGAAGATGCCCATAACCCAAAGACGGAGACACCTTCCTCCCCACAACTCTGAATGTGAAGACGCCCAAGCCTCAAGGACAGAGGTCCACAAAAAAAAGGTAGATCATCCCCCTGTACTGGGCACTGGTGAGGCCTCGCCTCGAGTACTGTGTCCAGTTTTGGGCCCCTCACCACAAAAAAGATATTGAGGTGCTAGAGCAGGTCCAGAGAAGGGCAACGAAGCTGGTGAGGGGTCTGGAGAGTAAGTCTTATGAGGAGCATCTGAGGGAGCTGGGGGTGTTCAGTCTGAAGAAGAGGAGGCTGAGGGGAGACCTTCTTGCGGTCGGGTTGACACGGTCCTCAGGAATATGGTTTAGTGATTTTTATTTCTTATTTATTTTTTTAATAAGAGTTTGATTAAGAGTTAGGTTGATGGTTGGACTAGATGATCTTTAAGGTCCCTTCCAACCTAGACGATTCTAAAACACAAGGATGGAGATCCTCCTAAGTCCATGGATGGGAATCCCCCCAACCTCAAGGATGGAGATCCCCCAAACCCAAAGGTGATCTCCAAATCCCAAGGATGGAGACCACCTAAACCTCGAGGATGGAGATCCTCCTAGCCCTAAGTACAGGTATTTCCCCAACCCTGAGGATGTAGACCCCCAAAACCCAAGTACTCTCACAACGCTTAGGATGGAGATTCTCCAAATTCCAAGGATGGAAATCCCCCAGCCTAAGAATTGAGACCTTCCAAGGAGAGAGATCCCCTCAAGCCACAAGGATGAAGATTCCCCCAAAACCCAAGGATGGAGACCCTCCACTTTCCCCAGTCCCAAGGTGAGCAATCATCCCTTGGTGCCTCACTAGCTGGATTCCTCACTCCACACTGCATGGGGGAGGACCTGGGAGGCATCACCCTGGTCCCGTGGTGGCCACCCCCCAAATTGCAACCCCAAATGAGCCACCATCCCGCTCCTTCAGGCAGCAAACGAAGCAGTGGGGACCGAGGAGCCTCACTGCATTAGCCGCCTTCAGGTGGATGGCAAAGGCAAGGGGAATTTGCAGGGACATCTGGAATATATTCATTTTACGGCATGTTTCATATCACAGACAGGTACTTTGAAGCAGTTAAGTAGTAGCAGGGCGGCACGTCCCCATGGGTGGGCTGTGGTTTGTGCTTTCAACCCGAGCTGCCCCAGCATGACAAAGGGGCTGGGGAGACAGAGCTGACGTTTTCCAAGCACAGCTTTGTGCCTCTGGGGGCAAATCCAGCAAGAAATTAAAACCTGAAAGGCTAAAAAAAAAAAAAACCCAAAAAAAAAAAAAACCAAAAAAAAAAAAAACCAAAAAAAAAAAAAACCAAAAAAAAAAAAAACCAAAAAAAAAAAAAACCAAAAAAAAAAGAAACCAACCCCCATGTCTAAGTGATGTTGATCCCCACATCAGGCTATTAACAGTCGCATCACAAATTGTAAATGACTCAGATAAATTAAATGGCTTAGCAGCTGCGAGGAAAGGCCCTTCTGAAGATTCATTTGTTTGGTGGAAAAGAAATTAGTCGGGAATTTAAAATCTTTCCAGCAGCTTGATGCAGACGCCCTGCCAAAGCCCACATGTTGCTGCTTGCACAGCCCTGGGACGCAGCCGGGCGCCGAAAGGAAAAGTCCTCCATGAGCATCCAAAAGCAGGGGGATGCAGGCATGCTCCCATTAGCACCACCGCTAATGAGGCTGCGCCTCCTCCCAGCAAGCCTATTAAAAGCCTCAAGTGACGAAGAGGTCTAAAAACGTGAAGATTTGACCCAAAACACCCCCTACGGTGAGTGAAAGCCCAGCCACCCAGCTGCAATTAAAAAGGGGATGGTAATGCAGAAAGGGCTCGGAGCAGGACAAGAAGTTGGGGCTGCACCCCTGGCTGCAGTGAGGTGTAGCAATTTGCTCCCAAATGCAGTGAGCTGCAGTGATTTGTTCACCCCAGATGCAGGGAATGGTGGGGATTTACCCCAGAAGTAATGAACTGCAGTGATTTCCCCCCCCCGTGCAGTAAGCTGCAGTGATTTCCTCCCCCAGATTTAGCTCTGGAAGCAGTGGGCCACAGTGATTACCCCCCCCAAGCAGTGAACTGCAGTGATTTACCCCCCAAAAGCAGTGAACTGCAGTGATCTACCTCCCAGAAGCAGTGAGCGGCAGAGATTTGCCCCCAAAAGAAGTGAGCCACTGAGATTTACTCCCAGGTGCAGTGAGATGCAGTGATTTATGCCAGATGCAATGCGACGCAATGATTTCCCTCAGGTGCTGTAAGTTGCATGGAATTTACCCCAGGCACAGTGAGCTGCAGTCATCGGTAAAAGCAGTAAAAGGCAGTGATTTAAGCCCAGGTGCAGTGAGATGCAGTGATTCACCCCCAGAAGCAGTGAACTGCAGTGATTTAAACCCAGGTGTAGGAGGTGCAGTGATTTACCCCATATGCAGTGAGATGCAATGATCTACCCCCACCAAAAGCAGAGAGCCACTGTGATTTACCCCCAGATGCAGTGAGATGCAATGATTTATCCCCCCAAAGCAGAGAGACACTGTGATTTACCCCCAGATGCAGTGAAATGTAATGATTTACCCCCTCAAAAGCAGAAAGCCACTGTGATTTACTCCCAGATGCAGTGAGATGCAGTGATTTCCCCCAACTGCAGCATACTCCATACCTGATGACTCCCCACAAACTCCAAACCTCCCCAAATTCCTAATGCTTCCATGTAGTGGGGCCAAGCTGTGCTCACCACAGATGCCCTTTCTCCAGTGTTAACACATGGATTTAATGCATTAACCACCCCCCCGTGTCTGGAGGCTTCCCTGGCAAAGACCTACTCCTCATACATGTCCCTTTTAGCTCATGCAAAATTGAGGGGGTTTTTCACCTTCAGATGCTTTTTCACAGGCAGCAGGGTCTCAAAACCCCTTTTAGTGGAAGTTCACAGGTATAAAAGATGCAAAACACCCCAAAATCATTCACACGGTGTTTCAATTGAAGCCCAGTGATGGAATAAAGAGAAGGATCTGGTGACAAAGCCACAATCCTGGGATGTCCCCTTGTCTCTGTTTGGGTGGAAAAACCCTTTTTCTATTTACTAGGAAGAAGCGGGGAGAAGATAAAACAAAAGGGTTTCCTCCATCACGAAAAGGACTGGAGAGTGCAAGGAGCACTCATTTTTCAGGTGCATCCAACCTAAGCAACCCAGTTGCGTTTGCCCCTTGGCAACACTGAAGCTCTTCAAAACTTTTTCAGGGCCAGAAGAGCAAAATTAAAGCGGGCGACAGGAACAGAAACTGAAAACCAAGAAATCGCACCCTGGCAAGATGAGATAGAAACAACAACAACAACAACAAAAAAAAATTGGGGAAAAATTAATAAGAAAAGTGGAAGTGATTTTGCATTTCAAATACAGGAGGTTTTCAAAAAGGAAAAAACCTGGAAGATCTGGTCTCTTCCGGTTTTTCCTCTCTGTTTTGCTTCTTTCTGTTTCATTGAGCATCCAGGTGCTCCTGAGCTGGGATTTCTATTTCTCTGACTCCTACTCAGGGCAAAACCCCAACAACCCAGTGCAAAACAAACCCCGAAAGTAGGACGCTGAGCCCTGCTCAATCCAAACTCAGCTTGATGCTCACTAATTAGCCGGTAATAGTATTTATATGCTGCTGGCACACTCGGAAATGCAGCTCCTAATAACGGAGGTCCGCATCAATATTAATGTCCCGGCTTGACACTCAATACCCGGGGACCAACAACAGACAAAGAAACATCACAGCAAAGTGAAAAGAGGGGCAGAAAATGAATTTTAAAAGTATTTTTCTGTGTTCGGCAGGAAGGGAGTGCTTGAGATCAAATGATGGGATCCCTCCTTGGCATGTATCAGCAATAAAAGCAAATATAAATTATAAGTTCCCATCTCTGGGGCACAAAATCTTGCAGCAGCAGAAAAATTTTCACCATCTGTAAGCCCTTCCCAAACTTGGCGTTTCCCCATAGGTAGAAGCAGGCTGGAAAAACTCTTCTTTTCTTGTTACCAGAATAGATTTCTAAAATTCAGGGCTTTCCCCCTACCTGAGTTACTCAAAGATGATCCGCTTCAAATATTCATCCCTGCAAACTTGGGTTTCTCATGCAAAACCCTAGGCTTTGGGTTGGCTCAGCATGAAACGCTACTTGAAACGACCTCCTGACAAGCATTTTTTTTTCCAGTGATGCTTCAATCCTTCTGGAAAAAGGGAGCACATCCCCAATAATTCCCCAATATTACATTGCATGTGCACATGCACATCAATATTTGCAGAAACGTTGCAACATAGAGCATGGTGTCGGGTTGCAAACGTGCCCTGGTGCCACTCTGTAATTTGATTAAAAACCTCTTTTCTTAATAATTTCTACGCAGAAACGCTTGGCACACGGGGAGCACTTAGGCGGAGTTTAACCAGAGTTAATAAACTATTAATAGCCTGCAGTAAGGCTGTGATAGATTTGAGCTGCATGTGCTCTGCATGCCTCTGTACAAGGTGTTATTACCAATGTCTGCGCTCGACACACAGCAAAAAAAAAAAATCACGGAGGTCTTCCATGAAAAATGCAATTCCAGGCAATCCAACATTTCTCAGGGAAAGACGCGTATTTTCAGGATTTTTTTCCATCAAAAAGAAATCTGGCAATTTGAGAGTAAGCGTTGTGTGTAGTGTTAACCTGCATAATTGACCCGTTTATTCGTGTTGATTAATAATCAAAGAAAATGAATGGAAGTCACAAAATTCACATCCAGATTCTCAACATTAGGATGTTCCCAAATCATCATCTTTTGGGACTTCCATTTAGTACTTTAATTTCAAGTTGAGAATTTCCCTTCTTATAGTCAAATTCCAAGTCAAAAAGAGGCAAATTCTGGAATGATCTTGAAAATAGATGTTCCATTTCCCCAATAAGCCATGGTTACAAAGAATTTGCTGCCACAGATTTATTTGAGCAGTTATTAAACAATGGCAATGAGTAACACATTGACGCTTCAGAGAAGACCCAACTGTGTGTTGATGATGACAATGGCAATGAGTAAACTGTTGACCATGCAGAGAAGAACCAACTTTGTGTTGCTGACTGCAACAGCAATGAGTAACATGTTGACCCTCCAGAGAAGAGCCAGTCCTGCGTTGACGACTACAACGGCAACAAGTGACACACTGACCCTTCAGAGAAAACCCAACTCTGCATTGATGACTGGGCTCCACAGAAGCAGAACTCAAGCCAACTGCCTGAAGACTGCCATAAAAATAAAATGCCACTATAAAGTGACTTCAGATATTGCAAGAAATCCCCAGAAAGGGCATATTTATAACCTCATTTGGCAATCTGGGCTGGAAACAGCACTCTGCAGTTGTAGACTTAGCCATCAATTCTGGTCAAACTCGAGAAGATCTTTCTGAAGACCCATTGAGTGACCCAGTGGAAACAGTAATTTTTCATGCAGAAATTTTCCCAAAGCTTAAATTACCTCTTTATTATATATTTCCTTGTTCTAACTTGTGGAAAGAGGTCATGAGGTCTATTCCAAGAGGATTCATCTACGAGAAGTCAGAGGGCAGAAATAAACCTTTCTCAGGAAAAAAAAAAAGTGAGGATTTCCACTCAAGAGACACTGATCGGGACCACTGGAAGACCCAAAACCAAACCCTAAACCAGTTTTCTGTCTTTCCGTGTTGGAACGATGGAAGAAGAACAATGAGAAGAAGAAGCATGAGAAGAAGCAAAATCTTCCAACTTCTCCAGTTGCAGGTGCTCATCACCTTTTGAGCATTCAGAAACACCGTTTCTGCAACCAAAACCACATTAACCCACAAGAAGACCCTTCCTCACCGCTCCCAGCCTTGCCCCAACTTCCATCAGCACCAGAGAAAACATCCAAATCACTGCAACTTGCAAATTGCTCCCTGCCTTTCCCCCTCCTGATGGTTGCTTTCCCCCAAGGAGCCTCCAAGATGCCCCAAACCATGACCTACCACAACAATAACCAAGACCAAATCAGAAATGGAGCCAATTAATTAACTGGGAACTGGTGCAAGTCAACACACCTCACGATCAACTTGCCATATGGCTGCCTGCACCGGACACGGTTGGTTTACTGGCACTTGATGTTGGTCCCAATTTGTTTACCATGAAACAGGAGTGGCAAAGACTGGGATAAGTAAGATTTTGAGGGTTGCTGTAGCTTTTTGGCTCTCCTTTGAAATTTTATTGGCTGATCTCCTACACAGCTGCTCCCTGCTGAAAAGACACATCCCACCCCCGATGCCGTTGGCCATCGACCAACATGGGAATAAGTACAAGTATGGAGTGGTTTTTTTGGTTGATGTGACTTATTTGGGGATCTTTATATTTCGGGGGGGGAGGAATACACAGTGATTTAACCAATACTGAATTAGATGGAAAACCCCCTTCTTTGCTGTCCCATCCCCACCAAATGGGGCAGCCGGAGGGGGTGCAGCATGGTGACCACCATCGCACAGTATAGTGGCTCCGGGACTACTCAATAGCAAAATTTTGGGGGAAATACTTGATTTCTTCAGCAATAAATGCTTCCTTTTCCAAAGCACTAGTTCAGAATGGAGAAAAACATTAAGATTTTAAATGCCTCAATGAAATTTAATTTTTGGTTTGAATCAACAGCTTCACTTGGTGCCATTTTAATGCTATTTTAAGTTGAAATGTCAATTGGAAACTAACATTTAAAAATGTCAAAACATTTCATGTCTGCAGACATTTCATGTCTGGAGCCGATAGTTTTTTTGCTTCCATGTGTCCAAACAGAAAACACTTTTGGAATTTTACTGTGAAAAAAATCCAACCATATATATATCTCTAAAAAAATCAATATTTTGACTTCATGGAATGAAAACAAAGTTAAAACATAGTATTTCCTCCAGGATGCTAAACAATATTTTCTGACAAGCTGTAATCACCAAAAAGTAATCTGAACCAAATGTTTGCTACTGTGGTCTGTCATAGCTATGCGGGAAGGGAAGAGAAATAGGTATTTTTGTTATCGTAGGCTTTCTGAACTCTTTTTTTGCCAGTTATTTCCATATTCCCACAGCTTTTCTCTCTTATTATATCCCAACAGGAAAAAATTAGATTGCAGGAAGCCCCTTCCACCATCCCCAACCTTTTCCAACCCATTGATTTTCCTTAATAGCAGGGAAAAAAGATGTTTTTTCTCCTCTGGGGGGGGAAATTTGATTTTGGGGGAATTTTCACTGTATTTTGCATTAACGACCCCCCTTGCCCCCATCAGTCCGGGAGATTTAGGGAGGAAACAGTACCAGGAGTTTTTTCCCGCGCTCAGCGCTGGGTGCTGGGACCACATGCATGGGGTGTGTGGTTTTTATCCATTGTAAATGTAATTTTCCATTTATCTCATCTTTTAAATTTCTGCCTTGGCCATGCATTGCCAAATAAAAAAAAAAAAATTGAATGAGAAAAAAAAATAGAAGTTAAGCAATCTAGGCCAGTTGCTGTACAAAAAAAAAGAGTTTTACTGATTTTTCTGGTTCCAGGAGCAGGGGGTAAAAATGCAGCGTTGCAAAACGGGGTAAAACCCAGCAGTTTTGGAGCCACACCGGGCTGTAAAGCAAATTTTTAGTCCTGAAGCTCACACCTCCACCATCCTTGCCAGGGCTGCTCGACCGCCCTCCATCACCTTCCCATCTCCCCCAAATTTCTCTTTTTCTCTTTTTTCTTTGATGAACCCAGGCTACAGCCCCGCACCGGGAATAAGAGCAATTATCTCGTCTCGCCACATTTTTCCAGCCCTGCCTGAGGTTTAATTAAAGCCAAGTAAAAAAACACAGAGGAGAAGCGCTTCATTCCAATATCACCCCATTGCATACAGTGGGGAGGGGGGAAGGAAAAATAGGGAAAAAATAGGAAAAAAAACACCAAACCTTTATGGTAGACTTTTTAATTTAGCAAATCTTTCTGTATGTTGCTCCTTTATCATATTTCCTTTAATATATTTCCTTTATATATATTAAAAAAAATATATAAGAATATATATATGGGTATGCATGTGCACATGAGTACATATGCTTATGTATACATATACTAGGATACACACGCACCATCTCCCTATAAAAATATATATATAAGTGTAGCCTAATCCCCTGTAATCTCCTTGAATTACACCTAAACCACCCTCCTTGCAGGTGACCTTTCCACAAAAGGCTGTTTCTATGCCAACAGCACTGTTTGAGTCAGGTGAGAGAAAAAATACTGCAAAATAATCTTCAATTTTTTCTTACTTCGCTGTTTTCACCAATGGCCAGGAGATGGACGGTGCCAGAAACCCCACTATCAAGGACAAAAATTAGCATTAAAAATTCATTAATACATACATAGGATTTGAATAGTAGGGGGAGAACATGGTAGCCTCAACCCAGTTTAGATTTTGCCTAAATTCCTAGCATCATTTCTGGGTAAAATTCCCCTTGTTTTGGGGTTCAGGATCAAAATCCTGTAGTTTTAAGGTCATTTCACCTCAAAATCTGTATTTCTGTCTCCTGCCATACCTCACCCTGCAAACGCAACCTGTGGGCATTGGTTCCTGCTAAAAAGTGCAAATACGTAAAATTCTGAAAATGACAAATTATTCCCATTTTCACTGATTTTTAAGGAATTCCAGCAAGTAGCTTGTCCAAAACAGAAAAAAAAATAAAATTATAATAAATAGCAGATTGAACTCTGAAAAATTCAGAGCAATTGTTAAAAAAATAATATGCATCGTCCTGGTGAGAAACACCAGGTAATAAGGTAGCCATGAGATTTGGCAAAGTAAAAGCAGCTCAATATAAATTATTTTCTGCTGATAAAGGCTGGTTTGTGTCCAGATAATTTTATTCCATTGAAAATTTGGGATATTTTTCGTCACTTTCTTGAGTTCCTTGAGCTCCAACTCAGCCCAACCTGGAGCATAACAAAATGATATAGAGAAGGAAAAATGAGATGTTTCCAGGACAAATTACCTGTTTTCCTTTATTTCTGGGGCTTTTTTTGGTGTGTGTTAGGGAATCGCACAAGGACCCACAGCCCGTTGGGTTGCAGCACACCCAAAATTGTCCTTTTTTCCCTCACAGTGAGCAGGACGTCATCCAAATTCCTGCATATTTTGTTTTTATTGGTGGGGGGGGATGTATTTTTATTTTTCTTCTGACCTGACCTCAACACCTTCGTGGGTCTCAGGAGGAAAGATATTTCCCGATGCCTCCATGTCGCAAGGCGCTGAACCAAGAGGATAAAAATACTGGTTGCCATGGGAACATAAACTCTGGAGTTTGAAAATACCAGAATTAAACCTTGCACTAATTTCAGTCCTTAAACCCCCATTTTTGCATCTGCGTTTTGGTGGGTTTGGGGTATTGGAGGGAAAACCTGAATTTGAAGCAACCCAGCCAAGGTTTAACATCCTTAGAGATGTTTTCCCACAGCTGGATGCATCCCAAAAGAAGGAAAAAAATTATAAAGTATTTTTTAAAATAAAAAATAAGAATTAATCCCAAATTGTGGGATCACTTCCCGCTATCTGACCTTGGAGCCGCTGCTCTGCATCAGCCCCACGGATGCATCCCAGTGCCAGGGTGAGGAGCCGAGTGTCCAGGGCTAATAGATATAATACAAATTTTTGCATATGATCTGGAAAAACTGCTCACGAGGCTTAATTTTATTTGCTCAAAATACACTGTGATCACTTAACAAATATTAAATTATAATAATAACGTCCCAGCGCTAACGATGCTTGGCCAGAGCATCCCCTTTACCAGCGGCATCAATGGCTTCGAATGGGCTTGGAGCGACTTTTGGAGCTGGTGCCTGCAAAACTGTTCAGCCCAAGCAGGAAGCAGCCACACCCAAAGGAAAATAAATCCTTTTTTCCTTCATAATTAGCAAGAAATTGGGGATCACAGGCAGCAGGTTTCATAAGAAAACATAAATACAACTATAGTTGGTATTTTTGCAACTTTGCCACGTAACGTCCATTTGCCCTCTTTTTCATCTTTTCAATGTGACGCCTGTTTTGCCTATTTTTATTTTTTTTTGGTTCACTTTTTTTTTTTTTGTTGAAAATGGCATGGCACCAGACCCTTGCACTGGAAGCACTGGGATTGCTTCAACTGGTTCCACATTCCAGGTTTTCCTGCAAAATCCAGTCCAACGCCTCTGAACACCACCCCCCGCCAAGTCCTGGCTGCAAACCTCCCAGTGACAATGTTTTCACCCAAAATAGGGGGGTTCTGTGTAATTTAATTTCTCTAAAGCAATCAGGCCACCATACTATTGCATTTTGAGGTGAAAAAGCTCAAGTTGAGGCATTTTTGGATATCAGCAGGACGCTCCATCGGGCACCGGAGCAACCGCGGGAATTTACTTACCTGGGTGATGCTTTCCTTTTGCAGCAATATCCGCCCCTAAAAACCCCTGAATTGGGGCAGAAATGAGCCACCATGCCCAAAAAGGGGAAGTTTTCCCCCTAGATTGCTAGCTGGGAGAGGAGGCCTGGCTACTTGCAGGCCTCTGCAAAAAAAAAAAAAAAAAAAAAAGCGAAAGAAAAGGGAAGGAAACGTCAGGAAAAAATAAAAAGGCAAGGGAAAGCCAAAATAAAAACGCAAGGAAAAGCAAAAAACCATGCTCGTCAGAGCAGTTTGGGGAAAAAAAGGTTGAAATCAGCTTCCCTGAGCCGCTTTCCCCATAATCCCTCGCTGTCCCCCAGTGGGCTTGTACAAACAGCATCGGAACGGCGAGCGGCCGGGCTCCGGCCACGCTCCCAGAGCTGTGATTTGAAATAAATAAGTTCCATATGTGTGGGCGCGGGGCAGGGCGAGAGCCTGCACCTGAGGTCTCCCTGCTGGCAGGGAAACTGCATTTTGGGGAGGCTGAAAGCTGGATTTTGTGGGGATCTAGTGCTCCCCCGCCTCTAAAAAATACGATTTTCCGGGTAGCATGGGAAGGGGAAGCCCCATTTTTGATGCCAAAGCAAACAATGCCAACGGATTGTTGATGGTATTTTATGTATATGTATATTAATTTGCCTTGGTTTTAGTAATGCAGCCAGAAAATTCAAGGTCTGGGCATGGCAGAGAGGGGAAAGGCCACAAGGTCACTGAATTTCATTAGACATTACACATCATGTATCACATATCACAATATGTATAGAAATAATCTATATTTCTTATTATTTCAATAATGTATTCTATACCAATCCCATATATAATACCCATATGCCATGCTATGTTATATATTATAACATATAAGAACGATAAATTATTTATTCTGTATTATTCCCACATATGGTAACATATATATGATACAATGGTAATAATTTATAATATATTATGTATGATTCCAGTATATTTCTCTATTATTCCCATATATTATGTGATAAATGTATAGTATGGTGCAGTATGCTATGATACGATACGTTAAATAATGGGAATATATATATAATGGGAATAATACACACTATATTATATGTTTTAATATGTATTTTAATATATATATCATACATACTAATTTGTATAGATCATAGATACACATCTTTAGGTATGTGAGCATCTTTTTTCTTGAGTATTTGGGGGAAAAAGGTCTTTTTAGAGTAGTACCTGATGAGAGACGGTGCCAGGATCCATGAGGTTACTTTAGGCAAAGTGCTGAAGAAAGTGGATTTTTGGAGGAATTTGACCCTTGTACAACAGGCAAAGGATGACACCAATGGCAGTTTGCAACCCCTGGCACCAAAGCCAACTAATTCTTCCCCTAAAAAAAAAACCCACTGCATCATTCCAGGGGTGCTTTTGGCACTCCCAAATAATTGAGATGCTCCCAAAGGAAAAAAAAAAAAAAAAAGGATATTTTCCGTATTGACCACCAGCCTGACAGAAAGGAGACGAAATTTGGCGCCTTTTCCCACTCCGACTTTTTACCTGGCCTTGTTTTTCAGTCCTTTTCTAATAAAAAACAAGCCAATAAAGTGAAGATGAAAATATATTCATTAGGATTGATAACGCTCATTAAAAGCGGCGGCGTAGGAAAGCATGACTCCGCTTCGGCGAAGTAAAGGGGAAAAATGCAAATTCTTCTGCATGAAAAGAGGATATTTCCCTAATCGCCTCAATCAAATGCCGGCGCAATTATCTGTGGCCAACCCAATGGGTTAAAATTATCCTCTTCATCTCCGGACACAGTAAGGAGCCGAAAAATGTTTCATTTTAATAAAAATGAAATCTGGACCCTGCAGAAACCAGCTTCACTAATGACGTGTTTACATAGAAAAAGACAATTTCTATTTAATGGTGATTACCAGCGAGAAAGAAATTAAACTTCCTGGAGTATATGGGTTAGGGATAATGGGAAGAAAAGAAAAGTTGGGGTGGGGGGTATAAATCTGCTCGCCGGGCACCAGCTGGCACTGGGCACACCAAAAATGTCCACTATTTGCTACAAGAACTTCTGTGCACGTGTGTGTGTTTGCACGCCTGCCAGTATGGATGGGCATGCACCTGCAAACATGCACGTGCGTGTGCCAAAACGCACACGCAACGGGGCGCATGGAAAGAGGCGTGTGAACACGCACATGCCAACACAAACATGCAAATGTCATGCCAGTGTGAACGCACACGCAAACAGTCCAATGCACACACGCGCAGGCGAATGCACATGGAAACATGGCCATGCACACATGAACATGCCAACATGCCAATGCACATGCCAACATGAACCTGCACATGCCAACACGCACACGCCAACACGCTAATGACCGTGCGGATGCACACGCAATCGTGCAAACGGGCAAATGCACACGTGTACACACACAGAGGGCAATGCACATGCAAACAGCCACAAAGCCCAGGCACACACGCACGTGCAAACGCAAACACATCTGGAAACACACACACAGGCAAGTGTGAACGCACACGCCAACATGCTAAGGCACATGCCCTCGTGCAGAGGCCGGGATGCGGGCACACGTAGTGCACAGGGGAGTCCTTGTAGCGCAGCATCTCCCTTTTTTGCAGGTGTCTGGGGGGATATTTTTGCTCTTGAGATGGGAGAAGAAGGTGCAAGATAAGAGTTTAATCACGGAAATCCAGGCTTTTGGCCCACAGGGTTGCCTGTGCTGCTCCTTCCTATTCATTTTTTAATGATTCTTTTTTTCCTGGGGTGAAAATTCTCACTTTTTCTCCCCAAAACACTAAGCTAAGAGGAGGTTTTTTTGCAGCCGGCTCCTGCGAAGGCTGAAATGAGTTTTCGGGCTGGTGTCTGCGCCAGGGCCATTCCCATCCCGTGCCGACCTCTGCAAACCCATCCCGGGGCCAAATCATGCCGACTTTTAATGTCTGCTCTTTTATAAAGGGGAGCAAACATCTGCAGAACAAGCCCAGATGTGCATCAGTTCTCCCTGCCCCCCCCTCCCCCGCTTAATTCAGGAATTTCAGCTCCGAGGCACATAATGCAGCAGTGTCTGGGATGGTTTAATAATAGGTAAAATTAAAATTTGTTACCAAAGCATAATGAAGAACGCACTCGGAAGGAGGTCTGGGGGGAAAAAAAACTAACAACCCTGAGCTGAAGTCTCGGGGGAACTGTTGGTTCAGAGGAACGGTAAACAACACGCAGGAACGCAACTTAATTATCGTTACAAGCTGAGGATGTGACTGGCGGCAGCGGGAGCGGAGCCGTGCGGCCACCCCTGCGGTTAAAGCCCAAGCATCCCCCGAAACGGGGAGAAAAATTACATTTTTGCTGGAATTTTAAGTTTAAATGATGAAGCGTGGCGGCTCTGTGTCGGTATCGGGGACACGCATCCCGGTTTCTCGCTCACCTGAGCAAAAGGCAGCTCATCAAGAATTTTTTTGCTCATTTTTTTCCCTCTCTTTAGGGCAAGAAAAGCTTGAATTTGGGCACACACAACCACCACCACCACCCCCCCTCCCCTGTATTGACACCAGCTGGGGATTTGCCACCCATCACTCTCTGGGACAATCTACCCTGAAAAATTGCCAAGAAAATTGGGAATGGGTACGAAAAACACCTAAATTCCACTTTTTACCTGATGCTCTAGAAACTCCAGACAGGGAATGAGTTTCTTCTGAAGGACAAGCCCCTTCGCCTTAGTTTTGCATCAGCTAAAGCTAAAATATCCAGCCAAAACTGGATCAAAAGCAGGAAGATGCCACGCTGCGGCAGATTTGGGATGGGGAAGTGCTTGGTTTGTGAAAGAGCTGCCCGGAGGACGCTGGGTGCTGCGGGATGCACCAGCCCCCTCATGGCCACCAGAAACACCTCGATATTTATATATTTACATACATAAATTGGAAATTGTCTTAGATTTAAACGAAGGATGCTGGTGGGGATGCTGGCTAGGAGCAAAGCAAGGTTTAAAAATCAAAGGATGGGGACGGCTGGGATTAAACCAGGGATGCTGGGGAGGCAGGGCAAAGACACTGGGTAGGATGAAACCAGGATCAGCCCTGAGATGCTGGCTAAATTCAACCCAGGGATGCTGGAGAGGATGAGTGCAAGGAGACTGGGTAGGATCGAGCCAGGGATGTTGATTAGGACTGAGCCAAGGGCAGCAGATAAACTGAAGATGCTGGTTCGCGCCAAAGAAAAGATGCTCCAAAGAAAAGAAGCTCCATAGAACTGAACCAAGGACGTTAGCTGAAATCAAAGCAGGGCTGCTGGCTAGGACCAAAGCAAGGATGTTGGGTAGGATCAACTCAAGGATGCTAGAATCAGGCCACAGGTGCTCCTGCTGGTGCATCAAACCAACGCTGCTGGCTAAATACAAACCAAGGATGCTCGGGAGGGTCAAAGCAGGGATGCTGGCTAAGATTGCACCATCTGGGAGCAAGGTGAAAACGATGGGTAGGACTGATGTGAGAGAGAATCAAACCAACAATGCTGTCTAGGATTTGACCACAGATGCTAATTTAAACTGAGGATGCTGGTTAAAATCAACCCAAGGATGCCGGATAGGATCAACGCAATGATGCTGGTTGGGCTCGAGCCAAGGCCTGTGGCTAAAATCAACGCAAAGACAGTGGCTGGGACCAAAGCAAAGACACTGGCTAAAAGCAAAGCTCAGCGACTCTCCATTTGAATCCAGCTTGTAAGAAAATGCTCCTTTTTGCATCTCCCCAGGCTGCCAGCAGCAGGGCTCGGTGCCTCCGTGGAGGCAGCGCTCATTTTTTTATTAACTCGACTGAAGGAGCTGGGAAGAACACGAGCTGTTTTCTGGCCAGGTTTGGATCCCACAAGGTCCATCCTGTTCCTGGCTCCAGAGCCAAGACCAGCCTGGGGCTGTCTGTGTCCTGCTGCCTGCCCGGTACAGGCATGTCTGTAAGTTGGCTCAACTCCCCCAAAACCCCCCGGGCTATTCATTACCATGGCGCAGTTATTTCTGCAAAAATCCTTTGCTGCTGTTATTTAACTTGTCGCACAGCCCCAGCCTGCAAATTCGGCAACATTTTGGTCAAAACGTGCTTTTTTATCCCCAATTTTCTTGCCAAACACACTGCTGATAATTTCTGCACTGAGCACAGGGCTTGGCTGTGAAGTGGTGATGCTCCTTTTCAAGGGCTCTTCAGCTTTTATCAAAGGCTCCCAACAACCCCAAATCAACCAAATCCCCCCCCAAAATCTCTATTTAGTTCCCAAGCTCAGAGGAAAACCTCAAGATTTGGGGTTTGGGGTTTTTTGGACACCTGTTTGCATTGGTGCAGGGTAATTCAGTCCAACACATGCTCTTTACTCACCCTCAAGAAAAAAAATAATCCTCATGCTTTGAAATTCAATTAACTGGTTTATTTCTTTTATATTTAAAAAAAAAAAAAAAAAAAAAAAAAAAAAAAAAAAAAAAAAAAAAAAAGGGGTAATTTTCCCAGAAACATCGGATTTTTCATGACTCCCTTGGCACACCTGAGCTAGATTTAACTCCCAGAAGTAAGTCCAGTACAGAGAAGGCAGCATAAACCTGTTTTTTCCCTGCAAATCTAATAGCGATGCAACAGCTGGAGGAAAAAAAAGGGTCCCCAGTGACACACCCAGATCCCATCGACCTTCCAAATGGGACAGAAAATAATTCCTCTGCCGAGTTTTGAAGCCACTTTACACCATTTTTCTGCCCTGGAATGAAGATAAATTAAGCCCCAGGTGTTGCTACCGCCTCGATCAATGTTGCATCCTAAAAAAATAATAATTGCAAAACGGTCTTCTAATTATTTTAATAAGGATGCAGCTCCGGTACGATGAGATGTGATGCCCTGCAACCACACTGGGCTTTTTTTTTTTAATCTGAGTGCAGAAATGTTACAATCCAGGGCCAGGGAGGTTTGGATGCGCAGTTATACAAGCTATGTGCTTAATGAGGGGTGCCTAATTAAGGTCAGGGAGCGCTGGCTTCATCAGGAGACCCTGCATCAAGCCTGGCCTGGGTTTTTTTTTTTGGAGGTGTGTGTCCCGGACCGTCTGGCTGCTCATCCCAGCAAGGTCACGTCTGCAATAATTAAGTACTTCAGCTCATGGGTTGCACCATCCTCGTACCGAAATAATCCCAAATAATATCCCAAATAATTCGGCTGATCAAGCCGGTGTTTGCCTTCCCAGGGAAGGAAAAGCTGGTGGAAAAACACGGATGTTCTTAAATTCCTTGGAAATAAGAAAGGTTGAAAGTTTGGAGGGATGCAACCCCCAAGCGTAGATGCCAAGTAGGATGAGGATGAAATAATCCCAAATATCCCGAATTATTCTCCCAATTGAGCTGGCCTTTGCCTTCCCAGGGAAAGAAAAGCTGGTGGAAAAATATGGATGTTCTTCAATTCCTTGGAAATGAGGAAATGAGGTTGAAAGCTTGGAGGATGCAGCCCCCAGGGAAGGACACTGAATAGGATGAGGATGAGGATGGCTGGAAAATAAGGATGAAGGCAACGGCATGCATCCGTCTGGATGGTTAAAGCAAACCCAAGGTCCCCAATTTTGCAAAGCTGTTGGGTACCTCGCCACATTTGTGTGCCCCAAAATTGCCATTTTTCTAGGAAAAACCCCACTGCACGCACCTTGCTGGAAGGTAAAGCTTGCAGGTCAGTTAGTTTCTTAAAAAGCTAAATTTTGCAGAGGTTTTTTTTAATGTATTTTACCTCCTTTTATCTCTTAGAAGGAATAAAGGTGAGTGGCCTCAGGCTGGGGATAGCACATGGGAATCTCTCATGGCTTTCTGAAGGAGGCACAGCTCAATATTTCCATTATTATGTGGAAAGATAAATATATTTACAATGAGGAGCCCTTGTTCCTATAGCAATAATAATAATTATTATTATTCATTATTATTATCATCATTATTGGGGCACAGGCAGTCTGGGGGGGACTGGGTTAAAGGAAACCACAGGATGTAGGATGCGATGATCAGTGGCGGATGCTTTCAGAGGCATTTTGAATTTAAAAAAAAGGGATTTTCCTGAGATATTGCACGACTTGCTCCCCCAGTTTGGTGGACAAATCCATATTCCAGTGGTTTAACACCCAGAAGAGTTGAAGCTCTCCAGGACCATGAATATGCGAATAGCAAATGTGTGTCCTCATCCAGATTATCCAATTAAATCCATTCAATAGACAGAGTATTCGATTATTATACATATATTAGATCTATATATGTATCTTCACCCATATTATCCAATTAAATCCACCCCATATATATATATTATTGTATTATATATATTACATGGATACAGTTGGATAATGTGGATGAAGTTATATAGATAATACCTATATATATAATTATCCGAGAGAGAGAGAGGATATATGGGCGGGAGAGGATATATAGACAGAGGGTAAATAAAAAAAAAAGTATAATATATATTGGATTGATATACCATATATTCAACTGATATATGGATATAATAGTATGGATTATATGGATATAATATACTTAATGGATACATTTATCAAATATATCCAATAGATATCCTATATTATGTCCAAGACATGCATCCAATATAATAGATCCAACGCATGGATATAACTTAATACATCCAATATATCCAATGCATATCCTATATATATATAAAATATCCATTATATCCATCCATTATAATAGATCCCATGGATATAACATAATATATCCAATATCTATCATATATATATATACACACCACCTTCTATAAGCATTAACCCTTTCTGCTGCCGCTTTTCATCTCTTTTATCAAATGTCCACACTTTTCTCCAAAAAACCCAAAACCCTTTTCTCAAGTTTTTGGCTTTTTCCCCTCCAGCGCAATGGTGATAAATCAGATTTTCCTGTGATCGATATGATTAAAGCATTTTCCCTCTGTTTTGGAGTGCCCCTTGCACCCCAAAAATAGCTATTTTCTGCAAATTTGACAGGCAAGATGCTCATGGAAGTGACACAGCCATTTCAACCCGGATTCTACCCGTTTTTAGATGTCTACCCAAATACGTGAGAATTCTGGTGGCAGGTGTGGCTCTGAGGATTTCACCTAACTGGGAATTTTTGCTTTTGCTGAACGGGTTTCTGGGAGTTTCCCGCTGAATTTTACTTTGCTGTGAAACGTCATTCCTGTGCTAACAATGTCAAGTGTCAGGGCACTTTGGCCCTGAGCATCATGCTACAGCCAAGGCTTTCATTTTGCTTTTTTTTCCCCCAAACAAATAAAGTCCTGGTGGGAATCAATGTCTTTTTTTTGCCAAATGAAATCCCCTGAGTCCCAGTGTCTGACTCCACATGGTACCAGGACTGATCCCATCTCCATCCCAACACCTGGATCCTTGGTACCGGGACCGATCCTGGCTCCATCCCAACACCTGGACCCCATCCAGCAGCAGCAACTTAGAAAAAATTCATTTTTAAAATTCCCCAAAGCCCTCCCAAAAAAGGTTGAAGCCTGGCTATGGAGCAAACCTGGGCAATGCTTCAAATCTAATGGTCATCAACAGCAAAACTGCACCCCAACCCCTTTACACCGGGGAAAGTTACCCCGATAAAATAAAAGAAGTTGTTTAAATATCTATTTTTTTTCTTTTTCTTTTTTTTTTCCTTTTTTTTTTTTTTTTGCCCATAGAGCTGGAGCTGGGAATCCATTAGCCTTTAATGAAGTGAAACCCTCATCTTGCCGGAGCCACCTCATTTAGCGCAATTGTTTCGCAGCCATTACGGAAAGACAATTACAAGGAAGCGGCGAGAGTAATTGGAAATGCTGGCGGGAGTTGGGCGAAATGATAATAAATAAAAATATTCCCCCTAATAAGCTTGCCAGGAGGGGGGTGGGCTGGAGAAAATCAACATAATTAGAACTGAACCTCGGCAAGGAAAAACAGACAGCGGGGTGGCGAGTGCTCGGCACAGAGAAGGCAAAAAGTGGAGAAAACTTCATTTTTTGCCCCCAAAACAGCAGGAAAAAAAAAACTTTTCGCACCTGTATGAAGCTACAAGGAGGGAAAAATGGCTGGAAAAGGGGATGCTGCCCATGGGGATGGAGAGGATATTCCTCTGCTACCGACCCCAGGATGTGTTTGCTCCTCCAACACCTACTCCAGGCTGAAATTAAAGTAAAAAAAAAAACAAAAAACAAACCTTAAAATCAAGAGGGTTTTATTTGTGGGATAGTGAGGAGTGTCATCGGGAAACATGATTTTTTCTGCAATAGAGGGAGTCTTTTCTGCATGCAAAATGCAATTATTTTAGCAAAACCTGTACTATTTTAATTATCCTTAAGAATAAAAAAGCACTATGGATAGGGATTTGGGGGGTACTGGAAGGGTTAAATCACATTCAGAACTGTCAGTGGGTTCCCACCTTGCTCCTGGCTTTTTCCCCCAGAACAAGCCCTGTGTCCTGTGCAAGCATCCAATGTCTGCCCCATCCTCATCCCACCCTGATGCTGCTCCTCCAAAGCGCTTCGTGGCAACAAAAGTTCAATAAATTAGGGTTTTGCACCCAAAAAAGTTTTTCAGGTGGGGATTTGCACCCAAAAAATGTTGTTCTAACAGGGGCTTGCTCCCAAAAAACTCCTTCAAGCAGGCGCTTGCAGCCCTTTAAACAGGGGTTTGCACTCAAAGTCCTTCAAAAAGGAATTTGCACCCCAAAAAAAGGCCACTCAAAAACCAATTTGCACCAAAAAAAGTACTTCAAACAGAGGGGTTACACCAAAAAAAAGCCCTTAAAAGAGGGGCTTGCACCAAATTTAGTCCTTCAGCCAGAGGTTTGCAGTCAAAAAAAGCACTTCATGAGGATTTTGCAGAAAAAGAAGCCCTTCAAAAAAGGTTTTGCACCAAGGAAGCCCTTCAAATAGTGGGTCTGCACCAAAAAAGAACTTTAAATAGGGGTTTGCAGAAAAAATAAGTCCTTCAAATAGGGGTTGTCACCTTAAAAAGGCCTTCAAAAAGGGGTCTGCACCAAAAAAGGGTTTGCAGCAAAAAAGCCCTCTAAACAGGGATTTAGCACCAAAAAAAAAAGTCCTTTAAGTGGGTGTTTGCAGCAAAAACCCCACTTTCAACAGGGGCTTGCAGCAAAAAAAGTCCTTCAAATGGGTTTTCACCCCCAAAAAATCTTCCCTCTCTGCTCCCATTCTCTGGAGGGCTGGCTGAAGTCCCCACACCATCCTATTTTCCCAAATACAGGTGAAAAAATACCTATATCTGAATTATAATTGAATAGAATATTGAAAATTTTGTTTCTGAATTCTGAAATTTCTGTGAAATTCTGTTTCTTATAATTTTGCTCCTACTTGGAGTCTCTGCCGTCCTGCCAGGGTGGGGAGGAGAAGCCAATGATGCTGGGAGCATCCCAAGCTCTGACCGTGAAGCTCTCAAATATAAAATACCCCCCAAAATAACAAAATACTCTCCACTTCCCTAAA